>NC_081407.1:884136809-884457809 GCF_030272615.1 Cryptomeria japonica
TCTCGCATATATCTTCACACAATCCTTTTTCGCATTCCACATAGTTGATCTTACATTTATACCATAACCTAGGACCAATTTTAGTAGGTTGGCTCTACAAGATACTACAATAAAGTTAATTTACAAATTAATTAATACCCAATGAAATAACCGATTCAACATGTCGGCTTAATTCATTTACAACAATAATAAGTCATCTCCATAGCGTGCCATGCTGATCTGGAAAATATAAACCTGCCGGTGTAACTTGGACCTATTTACCGGTAACAACAAATATGTAAATACGAATATGCCAATTAACAAAAATCCAAGACAAGGTGTCCACACGATGTCTTCAACATAACGAAGTGTTTTCCATATCATTCCAAGTGTCGGTGATCATTATATCCTGTCGGTGTACTAGATACTATTGACTGTGCATAAGTCACTTGCTTGCCAGTGAATGTTGCTGATACTCCAAAGTGCCAGAGTTGATAAGCGTTTAGTGGGTGTTGACATCAATGACAAAACCGTACCAAAATACCAACAGATAAATTTATTTTTATCACCGATCATGTGGTTGGAACAACCACTATCTACAACCCATAGATTTTTCCTTTCAACATGTAAGGCAGTCTGCACTATCTGAGCTGATTCTGTCTTGTCCTTTTCTTTCTCAACCCATATCAGTTTGGTTTCCTTCTTCTCTTCAGCTACAATTTTGTGCTCTAGTTTAACTACCAGTTCTTGATCAGGGTTTGTCCTCTTCTGCTTGATTTTCCTATTTTTACAAAGAAAATCTATATGTCCGAACTCTTGACAATTATAGCATTTCAAATTTTTATTTAAGGATGAATCTTTGAAACCACTGTAGGATACTGATTTACTCTTCCTACATTCATAAATCCTATGACCAAATCCATTGCACTGATAATAGACAACATTCAAAGGGCATTAAATGGATTTATAGTTTCATAACTCATAGTGGGCTTATTGGTTAATCTAGAGTCAGCTAACCTATGTCCAAATTTGTTACACCGATAATAATAGCCATGAAAGTTTGGAACATACCGATTAGGTTGCCTTGGTCCTGCAAACATCTGCCTCACCGGGGGTCTTCCTTTCATACTGCTGACTCTGGTGAATCCTTCATGATCAACTCTTGCATTTTTCCTTAGATCTGCATACCGATATATTGAGTGTGGCCTCCAGTTCATTGACAGTGTATACTAGTTTGTGTGGTAGTTTCTAACAACATCTACATAAGTCTTCTTACCAGTATCCTTGCTTACTATGAATGTCTTCTTCTCTTCACCTTCACTTGAAGAAGTGAACCGTATCTCCTTATTGGATGTTTCCTTGCTATTTGAACTTTGTCCTTCAAATCCTAAGCCACCAGTACCTTTAGATGGCTTTTGTTTGCTCAACATCTTGTCCAAAGCTTCGGTGTTGCCTTCATATTTTCTTCTCACTTTCATTTCTTCCTTACTTTTTTCAAGCTCCATTCCGAGCTTCACTATTTCTGCTTCCAGATCTTGATGCTTCCTTTCCTTCTCCATCAGATCAGAGGATGTAACTTCACATATCCTCTTGGCTTCTTCCAACTAGAGTTTCAATTCAGATATAACTTGATTGGACTCATCCAGGGATTGCTTGAAGAGACCTTGTTCTTCTACTATAGCAAGCTTGAACTTCTTGAGTTCTCTTCTTATTTTACTCAGCTCCTCAAGAGCACTTATGATATCACCTGCTAGATCCACTTAAGGCTCAATGTCTTCTTCTTCCTCATCTTCACCAACTGGCTCATCAAGTGCCATAAAGAGATTAACTTCTCTTTTATTCTCATGGTATTCATCTTCTGATGCACTTTCTTTGTATGTGGCATCATCCTCAATAGTATATAGGATGTTCTGCTTTCGCTAGCCTCCTTTCTAGTAGACATTTCTTTTGTTGTCTTTACCAATAGATCTGCAATAACTTCTTTGCTCATCTCCATTGGTTTCATTATAAGGACACTTTTTAGTAAAGTGTCCAACTTTACCATAGTTGAAACATTTGAGTGGTAACTTTCCTTTATACTTGTTGGATCCTCTCTTGAGCTTTTTAACAGAGTTTACTAGCTCTACATCCGAGTCTTCAGTAGATCCTTTATGAGAAATCTCTTCCTTTCCCTTTTTGGTGGAGTTTAATGGTTCCTCTTTTCTTGAGGATGCTTCACGAGTTGTTCTTATTTCATATGCTGTTAGTGAGCCAAATAGCTCACCCATTGTGAAAATATTTAGATATTTGGCTTCCTCTATGGCAGAAACCTTAGTATCATACTTAGATATGAGAGATCTAAGCAACTTCTTGACAAGAATCTAATCTACAATTTGTTCTCCAAGTCTTCTGATGGTTTTCACAATTTCATCTATTTTGTGAAGGTAGTTTGCAATCTTTTATTGATTCTTCATCTTGATGCCTTCAAGTTGACCCCCTAGTGCTTGCAGCTTGGCCTCTTTGACTTTTGCATCTCCTTCAAATAACCTCTACATTTTATCCCATGTCTCCTTGGTAGATGCATAGTGCATGACCTTGACAAACTCATTATCAGAAAACCTTCTTAAGATAGCATGTTTAGCCTTTGCATTATTCTCATACTCCTTCTTGGCATCCAAATCAGTGGGAGGAAAACTAGGGATATTATACCCATTCTTGATAGAGATCCACACATCAAAACCAAGGGAGGAAATATAGGTCTCCATTCTTCTGTTGCAAAAGACATAGTCAGATCCATCAAACATGGGGGCTTTTGAGGAGGCAGACTCATTTCTTTCCATTGTGTTCTAAGACCAGAATCAACCCAAGCCTTAATCAACCAAGAACCTAGGCTCGGATACCAATTGTTGAACATAATGTACCACTGAGAGGGGGGTGAATCAGTGGTTCCTAAATTCTTTTCTTTTTAACAAACTTGGAATACTGGTTATTACCCTAAGCACTAAACAATCAAATCGGTAAGACAAATGTAGATATAAAAAGAGGCAAACACACAAATGCAACCCCCAACACCAGATGTATGAGGAAAACCTTGGTGAGAAATGTTGTTGGAGTCTACTACTCCAATCTAGCCTCATAATGAAACAATGGTTTACAATGGTTTAGGGCACCAACCCCCGCACCAATCTCCAACTTGATGTTGTATAATAAAATGCAATTTTGATACAATTATAACATTGGTTGCAAATGAGTTCTGCAACACCTGATCAATGGATTTTTGTTGATTAACAAACTCCTCTTCTTCACTGGTTCTCACATAGTCAGTTATCAGATTACTCTCTTTGATCACTCACCAGTTACTCTTACCCTCTCTTCTCTCTTCCTCAACCTCAAATCACACTATGTCACTTTCAGATGCCTTCTTGGCCAATCACACCTCTCCGATTAGCTTAACTACTAGACCTGCAACAGTTTATCGGTTACTCTGTCTTCTACTGGTTAGACCCGCTCATCGGTTTGCTTGCTAACTCACTCTTCAACTTTCTTAGAATAAAATCTAAATAAGATTATCTTTGTCTTTGCTCAAGTTCTCTTCTCTCTCACTCTTTGCATCAAGCATCAACTAATTTCTATCTCGAGCTTAGGGTTCCCATCAAAAGAACATTCAAACAATGTCGTGTTAGGTTTTTCCTTCATCAACTTGATCCATATTGGATTTTATTCAATCTTCTTTTCTAGAGAGATGATCTTCATGTCATTGATCAACACCATCAATGCCTCACATTCTAATGTTCTTTTTCTATATTTGGAGGTATGCACCATGCATTTTTGCTATTTTTTATCACACGCCATTAATGGCTCAATTGTTTGCTTCAGCAAATGTGTACAAAGATCAGATCTTCTTGCGGGATAAGTTCAATAGTTTGCCAGCTTGTCTTCCTCGAGCCACAATCTTCTACCATCCTCCCATGACTTGTGGGTTCTTCATAAAAGTTGACCTTCTTACTGACTGTTATGTCGATGCACACTTCCTTGACCTCTACATGATCACCACTTGGCTTCCAGCTGTCATCTTTGTCGACATCCACCTCTGCTTGGTTTGCCATGTTGGTTTGACATTCTTTGTTGACCAAGATTGACTACCGATTTAACTCACCTTATTGGTATGACATAACTCCATCGGTGGGACTTCATTCTTGCATACCTCTTCACTATCAGTGGATCAACTTAGCCTGTCATCAAACATGGTGGTCCTACTACTACGTCCATTTACTGATAGCATTAATATTTTCTGAGTATACAGGTTTACATCCTTCAGTTCTTCTCTTTCTTACTTTGTCTTGTCGGTGGTCCTTCTTTACTAAGAGCTTACCTTCAATCTGATTACCTACATATAGATTGACATCATCATGTCTTACTTCTCCTATACCAGTCACCACTTCTTACTCACCAGTGACCATGCCAAACTAGTTGACATCAATGACAACTTAATGCCAATAATGCCAATAGGGGATTAGTACCAAAAACAAATGCTACAAGCCAACTAGTTGAAAAGACCCTAATAACCAAAATGTCTCAATTACTAATACCATTAATGGAATGTTATTGAAAGAGAATAAGAAGTGTTATATGAAGAGAAAGAACATAGACCAATTAATGAGACTACAAACTGTAATACAACAACAAGAAAAGTATCTTATGCTACATTAGGTCCATGAAAAAATTTGAACCATGAATTCAGTCTTCTATTAAGAGAAAGAACATACACCAATTAGTGGGAGTATGAATTTATTGTCATACTCATGAGAGAGAGAGAGAGAGAGAGAGAGAGAGAGAGAGAGAGAGAGAGAGAGAGAGAGAGAGAGAGAGAGAGAGAGTAACAAGAGATAAGATGTCACTAAGTTTGAGTGAACAGGCCCCCAAACATGGGAGTTTAACTCACACTACAACATCTCTGAAAGGAAAAAATATGACAAAAGACAACATAAAACAAAATGGAAACAAGGCAAACAAAAAGACACACAAAGGGGGTTAGTAGTAAAAAAAATGCTACAAGCCAACTAGTTGAAGAGACCTTGATAATAAAAATGTCTCAATTACTAATACCATTATTGGAATGTTATTGCAAGAGAAAAAGAAATATTATATTAAGAGAAAGACCATACACCAATTAATGGGATAAAAATTTACAATATAACAACAAGCAATGTATATTATGCTACACTAGGTCCATGGAAAATTTTGAATCATGAATTCCATTGTGCAACAAGGTGTGTTGTGTTGGGTGATTCATGATTTTATTGTGGATTTTTCTAGCTAGAAAGTTGTGCTATGCTAGGCAATCTATGAAAATGAGAGAGGCATAGATTCTACTAGACAACAAGGTACACACATGTTGTGTGATCTACATTAGAGAAAGGGGAGTCAAACATGTCTAGCAAGGTGAGTTATGCTAGTTCACTCATGCTAAAGAATATTACAAAGAAAAATGATCTATTTTCTAAATAATTTGAAATTGCGATTGTAAATGGGTGTTGCAACATGCACCAAACACAAATATTATAAAAAAAACCATTGTTTGCTAGGTAATCCAAAAACTATGACTAAAAAATGGGTGTTGCAAAGTGCACCAAGATTTTTTTTATATGAAGACTACAAAATGGGTGTTGCACTATGCACCAAAAAAAAACAATGAGGAGGCCATATGTGACCCCATTAAGATGTCAAAATATTTACATGTTGATGTATTAAGGAAGATACTTGGTGCAGAGAACCTTCTTCTACACCTCTATTTCAAGCACATGATGGTGTCTACATGTTCATTTGTGACGTAATAATGGGTTGGATAAATGATCACCCTTGATGTAATTGAATGCCTATTTGTATGGTCAATAATATCTTAGGTGCATATAAACCTTGAGGTCTATTAGGCCATGAAGGCTTGGAATTTGGATTTTCAATGTTGGTGTGTCTAGGATGTTGTCTTAGGTGTTTGGAGTCTAAAAATGACAAATAATGACCTTGGATGTGTTTCCATAAGGTCTAAGTGGTTAATAACCAATGTTGTATTTGTTGTCAAGCAACTTTTGAAAGTTTTTGGTTAAGGAAAACTAGGTTTTAAGGGACCCGAAACCCACTTGCATATCGAAAAGAAAAGCAATAGAGAAACTAGAGAGGACAGAACAAAGAGAGAAAGGCTGCAAAAGAGCAACACAAAAGACATCAACCAGAGAAAAGAACAACAAACAACCAACAAGAGACTGACACACCTAAAACAAAACTAGATCATTTAGGTGAAAATCTTTATGGTCTCCTCAGCATCCCTGACAAGCATCATCATCACATTTTCTGCCTCTTTTAGGTCTTTACTTTCTTGCACCTGTTGATTACCTTTGGTCTTCAGCTCCAGCTCTTTAGTATTTTGCCTAGTTCTGGGCCTGGAAGAATGTTGGATAGAGCTAGAACCCAGCTCATCATCAACAATCATAGTGTCTTTATTCCACTTATCCTTCTCCATGCAAGCAACCATCGCATTCATATTTTGGGAAGACACCTTCAACACAACCAAGTTATGCTCCATGAATTTCCTCATAGCACTCTCAGTTTTTTGAATCCTATTGTTTATCAGTTCATTATCAGACTCACCTTTTTCTTTGAGAGTCCTCACCACATCCTCCAGGTGCTTCAAATCTCCCTTTATGATCTCACCTTTCGACTAGTTTGAAATACCTTTTTCATCCTCTGCTTCACTATTATCCTTAGATTTTTCCTCTTTTCCTTTATTATTAATATCATTAACCAAATTATCAATTTTGAGCTCCAACTCTCTCTTTTTTTCCTGAATGTTGGTAATATATTATCAATCACCCACTTCTAGATATTAAACATTTCTAGAGAGCTATTTCTAGCAGCATTCAAATTATTATCCACATCCTCCATGTCTTGGGCAGAATCCTCAGAACTAGGGTTGCCCTCCTCCATATTATTTTGAACCTCATCCCTGTTGTTTGTATCATAGGGAGTCTCCTTCTCCTCTAACTCATCAACATCATCTTTACCCTACTCATTATCCTTGTCTCCTTCCTCACCCTCCACCTCCTTCTCCTGCTCATTCTTTGCCTCTTTTTCCACCTCCTTCTCCTGCTCAGAATCAACCGACTCTTCAACATCTTCTTCATCTTTCTTACTAACCCTTGATTTCTTTTTAGGGGGAGGATTGGTAGAATCATCATCGGACTCAAAACTATCATAATCCTCAGATATATGGGCTTTCTCCTCAAAGGGATCATCCTTATTAGCCTTAACTTTATCCTTAAGATACTCATAAATTAACAGAATAAGACCTTGGTGGGCAATGGAGTAGGAATTGGGTTTCTTAGCATGTTCAGCCAGACTGTCATTAAGGGAGGAGTCCAGATAGAAGGGAAGAGATATCTTAGAGCCATGGCAAAAGTGATTAAGGATAACAAAGATAATTATAGACTTTCGAAAACCTACCATCAATAGTAAGATACTCCATTAACACTTTCAACATTTTCTGCAAACCAGTCACCTCAGCCACCAAATCTTAATCCACTCTACAGGTCTGACCAAACAAAGTAACTCTGTTATTATTCCAATCCCTGGCAAAACCACGGGATACGGACTTCTTGCTCCCATGCAACTTCTCCATATAGTCAGTGAATTCGTTGCAACCTTCTCCAAATTTTCCTTTCACCCTTCCAACTTTCAAAGCTGGTGGGCTCATTATGGTTGAGATTTTCTCCCATAATGTAGTAGTTATTCAAATTGAAACCCTCAGGGGAGCACAAACTGACCAGATGTTGAAGAAAAGAGAAGTTGGAATCGAAAACCAAGGTAATTTTCTTGTTTTTCAAGTATCCCTTTAAAACATGCACATTAACCCAGTACTTAATATGATAAGGCCCTTCACACCTATACTCATTAGCATGGTGCTTGAGACAGGTCATCATCTGACAATCCACCTCACTCCAAATTCTATGATTGAAGTCTAAACCAAAAAGGGTAATAATGAGATTAATATGTACCATTGATTCTGTCATAAAATAATTGCTCTCAGACTTCGTTCTTACATGATGACTCTCCGATATAATTAGCATCTTCCACTAAAATGACCCCCTCATTAGCTAATAAATTGGCTACCCTATTACCTTCCCTAAAGGTATGGGTAATAACCACATTATCACAATCATCTAACATTTTTTTTGCCTTATCAATGATATTTTGGATACTCCAAGAAGGCGAACTAATACCTTTAATAGCCTAAATTATATAAAGGGAATCCCCCTCTAGCCAAATTCTTTTAAAATTGAAGCCCCGAGCAAGCTAAAGACATTTTAACATTGCCAGAGCTTATGCAACATGGTTGTTTTGAATTCCAAAGGGAGAAGCAATCACAAAAACACAAAAGCCATAAGAGTTTTTGATAATACCTCCCCCTCCAGCATTACCTGGATTTCCTTTAGTTGCACCATCAAATTTCACCTTCACCCAATCATGAGGAGGGAGCCTCCAAACCACATTATCTCTTCTACTCTTTAGATCAGAATTCCAAACCTTATTCATTAATTTCCATTATGTTAGAATCCTTTTCTCATTATCATTCATATCAATATAACTACACTTCTTGTTGCTTTTGTGAATGGTGTTGATGTTTTCTTTAATAGCCCTACAAATATTTTCATAAACCACCTGAGAAGAATACTTAGTCTCCCTAAAAATTCTATTGTTTCTCTCCTTCCAAATATGCCAACAGGTCATAGGAAGAAAAAAGGACCAAAGGGCCTTAATGATGGGAAACTTGGTAGGGAAAATCCAATGCCAAAGCACTTCCTTAAAACTATTTTGCATAACCCAATCAACTTTCCATTGCGTCCACACTTTACCCCAGATTTCCTAGGTAAAAGAACAGTGAATGAATAAATGATCCATAAACTCAACCTCTTTCTGACATAACTCACACCTATTAAGGATCATAAATCCTCTTCTGACCAGGTTATCAATAGTGAGAATCTTGTTGTGAATTGCAAGTGAGAAAAACATATTAACTTTAGGAATGAGGAACCTATTCCAAACTTTAGTCCATATAGGGTTACAAGCCTGAGTAGATATCTTTTTGTAAGCAGAAGCAACAGTAAAATTACCCTTAGGATTACTCTTCCATAATAAGACATCATTTGAATATTTGCTAACAGAAAAGGACAACAAATCATGTTGGAGCGAAGAAAATCCAAAATAAACAACATCAAGTCTAACCCATTTATTCTCCTCTCAATAATTACAGACCATAGAACCAAACCTCCTTTTACAATCTTCAATGATATGGCTGCAATCCTGATTAAAAAGAGGCTCATCTTTGATCCAGACATCCTCCCAGTATCTGATTTTGTTACCTTTGCCAAGGACCCAGCCAACTCCAGCTTTAGCAACTTTAATAGATTTTATCATACTATTCCATATAAAAGATCCAGTAGGGATATCTTTAGAATAGAGAAGGGAATGAATGGGCTGATTATGGATGTATTTGTCAAGCCACACCCTACTCCAATCTCTCTTAATACCATATGCCCTGCAAACCTGTTTGGCAAACAAAGCTTTATTGAAAGTTTTAAGAGATTTGATACTTAACCGCCCACAAGTTTTAGGACCAGAGACTTTATCCCAAGCAACCAAAGCAATAATTTTCTTATCTTCCACACCAAACCAAAGAAATCTTTTTTGAATTCTTTCTAATGCTTATGTAAACTAGACCGGTATACTAAACAAACTAAGAGCATAAACAAGCAGATTTTGAAGGGTAGCTTGAAGAAGCTGGAGCTTACCAGCCTACGACAACATAGAGCCTTTCCATCTAGCCAAACCAAAAGGGAGGCCCAAATAAGTAGAGGGGAGCAATTCAACCTTATAGCCAATTATGTTAGAAATCCTCTGCTGCCTCAACAAGGGTGTGTTGATGAAGTAAATAGAAGATTTCTCCCAGTTAACTTGCTGGCCAGTAGCAAGGGAATAAGAGATGAGAGCACTTTTGAAGGCAAAAGCTTCACTCACAGAAGAGTATCCCAATAATATAGTATCATCAACAAATTGTTGATGAGTGTAGAAGAAATTAGCTGAAGAGGATTGCAAACCTTTGATGATCCTATTCTCCTTAAACTTTTGACTCAATCTACTCAAACATTCTGTCAAAATAGTGAAAAGAATAGATGAGATAGGATCTCCTTGCCTGAGACCCCTTGAAGATTTTAAAAAAATTGGAAGGAGATCCATAAAAAAGAATACAAAAATTTGGCGTAGATATCAACTCTTTAGTGATTTTGATAACCTTCTCATCAAATCCAAAGGCTTCCATGATCCTAAAAAGAACCTGTCATTCAACCCTGTCATAGGCTTTTGCCAAATCCAATTTTATGAGGAATCCCTCTTTGTTTGCAGCATTAAGAGAATGGATATTCTCGTGCACAAGAATTATAGAGTCCAAAATCTGCCTAGCTAGGACAAATCCTTTTTGCTCCTTAGAGATAACAAGGGGAAGAATAGCCAACAATATAGAAGTCAAAACTTTTGAGATTATCTTGTAAAAAGAGTTACATAGACTTATTGGCCTAAACTTACCCATAAAATCAACTCCAGCCACCTTAGGAATTAGAGAAATGAAGGTAGAGTTGATTTCTTTATGAATTTTTCTGGAGCCAAATAATTCTTTGACAAGATTGACCATATCAGACCCAACAATGTGCCAATATTCCTGAAAGAAAAAAATGGGGAATCCATCCGGCCCTGATGCCTTATCCCCTTAGAAGGAGAAAATGACTCTTTTAATTTCATCAACTAAGGCGATGCCAGATAAAATCCTATTCTAATTAGGTCCAATAATCTTAGGAATATTTTCAACCAAATCTTGCTACCAGTCAAAAGGTTAGAGAAGAACCTAACAGCTTCATCAACTATATCATCATCTTTGACAAGAGTTTATCATTATCAATTATTTTGGAAATTTTGCTTACTACTTTATGCTTCATTGATGTCATATGAAAGAATTTAGTATTTCTGTCACTAGCATCTAACCAAATTGCCTTGGATCTCTGCCTCCAGTAAAATTTCTTCTCTTAAAATAGTGTTGTGTAATTTGGCTAGAACCTCATCTTCTTTAGTCTTGGGGACATTCTTATAACCATGTTTCAAAATAGAATTTTGAATCTATTCTAATTCCTCCTTGAGCTTCCTCTTAGATTCAAAAATATTCCCAAAAACCTTTTTATTCCAAACCTTGATGTTATCTTTGATATTTCTTAACTTTTTAGCAAATTTGAACATGGCAAAACCATCCACAATTATATTCCACCATTTGGAAATGGAAGCTTCCAAGGAAGGGTGTGAAATCCATATTTTTTCAAACCGGAAGGGAAAGCAACGTTTGTCCTTAATAGAATCAGCAACAAAAGAAATAGGATAATGGTCTAATCCAATTCTGTTAATAATAGATAAAGAACATCTATACTTAAGGACCTAGTCAGGAGTAATAAGAGATCTATCAAGCCTTACCTAAATAAGTTATCCTTCATCCCTTCGATTGGAGAAAGTGTAGGAAGCTCCAGAAAGGTCAACATCAATGAGGGTATTGGCATTGATAAAGTCCATAAGATCAATCCTGCTATCCAGTTGAGCTTGGGTTCTACCAAATTTTTACATCTCTTGCAGAGGAGTGTTGAAATCTCCCATCAAAAGCCAACTATCTTGGGAAAAAGTCCCTCTTTTCTACTGGATTTTGTCCCAAAACTTACTCCGAGCAGCTTTAGAGTTGGGAGCATAAATGTTGGTAACCACCCAGTCCTATCCTTCAACAATGCTTTTGACTCTCATAGAAATGATATTACCATCTTCATCAATCAGGTCTCCATCAATAGTTTTCTTATTCCAAAATATGGCAACCTCACCAGATGCTCCATTAGAACTACTGCCACATACACCCCAAGCAGAGTTCTCATATAGCATCTCTATGAATAGAAGTATAGGACTGAGTTCTTTTCAAATTGTATATGGAACCCATCCTATAGGTTTTCTTGAACTCGAAGAAGTGCAAAGTATTGAAAGGAGGAGTGCTCAAGCAGATGATTTTTCTAAAGTGATGAGGGACATACATCAACAAGTGTGAGATAGATTGACACAAACCACTGAAAAGTATAAGCAAGCAACAAATGTCACAAGGAGAGATGCTCAGTTTAAGGTCGGAGACATGGTGATGATTCATCTCGAAAAAGAAAGACTCCCTAAGGAGAAGTACACCAAGCTACTCATGAAAAATATAGGTCCTTTCAAGGTCCTAAAAAGATGTGGAATAAATGCATATAAGATAGATCTACCCCCTGATGTTGGTCTATCTCCTATATTCAATGTATCTGATATATATGCATATAAAGGTTTTGTGGATGATGTTTGTGTTGCAAATCCATCTAATTCTTCTAGTCCAGCTATGTTGGAAGCACTTCCTCCCCCTCTCAAATCGGAGATTGAGTGCATTTTCGATCAAAGGGTTAAGCAAGCAGATAAGGATGAAGACTTACTTAGAGTATCTAGTCAAATGGAAGAATCAACCTCTGAAGGATGCTACATGGAGGACTTCTAAGGCCATTGAGAAGACCAGAACTAGATTTGCAGACATCCCAACTCAAGGGACTTGAGTTTTTTGGGCCCGAGAGTATGGTGCAGAGCACCTTATTCTACACCTCTATTTCAAGCATATGGTGATGTCTACATGTTCATTTGTGATGTAATAATGGGTTGGATCAACGATCACCCTTGATGTAATTGAATTCCTATTTGTATGCTCAATAATCTCTAAGGTGAGTGTATAAACCTAGAGGTCTATTAGGCCATTTAGGCTTGGAATTTGGATAATCAATGTTGGTGTGTCTAGGATGTTGTCCTAGGTGTTTGGAGTCTAAAAATGATAAATAATGACCTTGGATGTGTTTCCATAAGGTCTAAGTAGTTATTAACCAATGTTGTCTTAAGTTACAAAATGTTGCATTTGTTGTCAATCAACTTTTCAAAGTTGTCGGTGGGATGCCAACTACTTCTCCAATGGTCCTAACTATTCAAAAGTTAGTTATGGACACTGGAAAAGGTTTATATATGCTTTGAAAACCATGGGAGAAGAGAGTAGTAGAAAGTTTTGTAAAGTTGGTGGAGAAAGTGAATAGAACAAGTCTCATTTTGCCATAATAGTAACATTTTTCCATTTTGTCCATACAGGTTGTGAGATCTACTGATGAATTTTTGATTTTCTTAGAAAGAGACCTAAAATACCCTTCTAATGCATTTGATTTGACCCCTTGAAGTAAATTTTAGTGGAAGTTATAAGCGTTTTACCCTCTATAGGTCTGAAACCCTCCATTTTCAAGGGTTACAATGCAAATGGGACCCTAACTTGCAATCTACTCATTGGGATCCGATGGCCATTGGTAGAATGCAAGTTAGGGGCATGTATTTTGAGATTCTAGAGGGGTGAGATTAGAGGAGCTGGTTGGTAACCTTACCACCAAGGCCTAGTCTAAATTGGTTGATTGTTTAGATTAGATTAGGTGAGTTTCATTGAGCATACAATGAACAATGATGAGATGATGAGTTGAATTAATGTGATTGGAGTATTTGGACATCGAAGAAACCTCCTAAAGAGTTGGAACCTTCTTGTGATCCCATTCTCATATACCTCCTTTATAAAACCAGTCTAACTTGATCAATTAGGCCTATGACCCAAGTAGGTATTGAAGAGTGCAAGAATAGGGTGGAATTCCAATCTTTTGGAATCTGATAGTAATCTCAAAAGGGTGTCTGAAACTAGAATTTGTTTAGGGTGTTGTTTGGTATAATTTGGAGAAAAATCCAAAAAGATAGTGAAATAGTGCTACTAACCGGTAGGCCTAACCAGTAGGCCTGTCTAAGCCTCAAAAGCCAATATTTGCCTTGTATTTCAAAGTAGCATTGTGGGAGATCTTAATAGGTCTCAAGAAGTGTGTAGAAGTGTTGTGCCATCCCTTGTTAGGGGTGAGAGTATGATTTCACATTTGAGGTGTGATTGTAGCCTTGAGAGGGATTCAAGGTAAAGAAGACCAAGGCGTGTAGGTGGGTTTATCACCCTATGACTGCCAATCTCTACATCAATACTGATCCATATTAGGGATGAAACAACTTCAACACCAATCATATATCCTTAACAAAAATACGTGTGCTCTAAGATAGGAAGAAAATCCTTATATTGAATACAATCTTCAAGCAAGGACAAGATAGTTGTAAAAGAGATATCTTGCAACAAGTGTAAAGAGATCCTTATGAATGATACATAGCTATTAAAGGGGGAGGAAGTTATCTTTGTCTAAAGGTATCTACCTCCAAAAAGAGGAGACTTAAATTAATAGAGATAACAGGTTCAACACTAAGAAAGGGGAAGTAGGTTAGAAATGTACACCTTCCCTATTACTAGGAGGGGGAATTCTAGATGAAAAAATTGTATAATTTCAACAATAAGCGAATATTATTTCTAAAATACTTACACTATGTAAGAAAAGATATCCTTATAAAAAATAAAACTCAACAAAGGAAAAGTGAATCCTTATGTAGGAGGAATATAAAAATATTCTTGCTCTAAGCATTGAGACAAGATTAAGTAGGTTATTATGTTGCTAGCCAAGTAATTTTACCGATGTAATTGTACAACCATGAATGATGATGACCCCTAAAAAAGGTAAGCTACTAGTGTCACATAGTGAGAAGAAATATAATAGGATAAGAAGTCTTAAGGTATTGTATGCAAATTTGGATTTAAAAAATGATCAACATTAGATATAATATAAATCGAATCCTTATCATATAATTACTGAACAAATTACTTAAATGCACTATAATAAAAAAGAGAGTGAGTATAAACATGGTGAAAGAAAACCACGATGAAGGCCTTTGACAATTTCAAAAGAGGCTATGAAGCTAGGATGGAAGCTCTAGAAAATGAAAAACGCTAAAATAAAGGAATCCATCAAGAATGTTGTTAAGACTAGTCTTTGGGTGCTTGGTTCCACCGTAGAGAGCTTTAAAATTATGATTAGTATCTTTGAAGAACAATTTTAGTTGAAGAATGTGGTGGATGTGGAAGGTAATGCTGAACATGACACTTCTTTGGGACCCAGCAAAAGGACCAGAGTTATGTTGAAGAGGAAGGCAGTTCGACCTCCTCCTGATTTTTAGAAGCTCAAGAAGATTACTAATACTATGACTGAGATTGAGAAAGAGATGGAACAAACCATGAAACTATTAGATTAGGGCTAGCTCTAGCCTACTTCTATGCTAGTCTTCTGCTAGTTTTCTTGTGTTTTGTGTTGTCTTTTTTCTTTCTTTGGACTTTGCCCCATTTGTTATTTTGTGGTTTATCTCTGTTATGGGGATTTTTTGTTGTTGTGTTCTTTGTTGGCTTAACTGCTAGTTGAGACTTCATGGAGATTTTATTTTGTAAAGAGTTTTAGGTCCCTTCAAAACCTATTTTTTCCTTAATCAAAAACATGGTGAAAGAGACAAAAAGCGTTACCATTAATTAGTTTAGAGTTATACCAATGTCTTATGAATGGAAAAGTGATATTCCTATCATATTTAAGTCTCCAAAAGATTCTTCCTACTAGAGTATAATTTATTTGTGGGAGAGGAAGGTTAGGCTTTGATAAATAAATTGGTATGAAAGGAGTAGGGAATCACATACCTTCTCTAGTGTATTAGGATGAGGTCTCTATAGGGACCTTGATTCCTTGTTACATATATCGAAGACCATGTCCACTATATCCCTATTTAGAAACCATGTCACAGACACATTTGTAATTTGTTTGTAAATGTGAAGTGGAAGGACTTTCATCATAGACCTCAATGAAGTTTATTGTCATTAATGTTGTTCAGTTGTGTGGATGTTATAGATAGTCTATAAATGAGTGTTTAGATGTTTTTATGTTGTGTGGTGGTGATGTTGAGTAAGTATGAGATGTTTCCAGAAGGCTACTATAGTTGAAGTTACAATATCCAAGAAAGAGCATTTAAATGTGTTTATTGAAGAATGCTTTGTATTCCACTAGTTCTTGTTGATGATGTTTTGCACTTCAGGATATAATGTCTACATTATGTGGATGTTGCACTATCATGATTTTTAGGTTCTCAATTGCTCAGATGATGTAGTTGATTGTAGCAGTTTGATTACAGTGAGGTTTTCTATCAATTATGGTCTAAAGAATGCTCTATATTGCTTCATTGTGATGCTTCAAGTGTTGTGGCTTGGAGGACATGTTCATATGGTTCATACAATGTTATAATTCAAAGTTCTAGTGCTGGTTTGATCAACAAGTGAAGTTATGTTGTTATGTGTTTAGTGTTTTTAACTTTGTTGATCTTTGGTTAACTCAGGTGGTGTATCTTATTTGGATAATACTTTTTGGTTTTGATATGCATTAGAGGTTTAGTTATATCCATATCGAGTATTTCATAGATGGGTTTTGTTTTTGGGCTGGCTAGTTAATGTGTTTAATTATTTTTCTAGATGTTATATTTCATGTCAACTTTGGAGGAAGTGTTAGCATGAGTGGTTGATTGAAATTGTCTTAGGAAGATGTGTTGTGATGTATTTGGGTCCTCTTTATCTCCTAGATGTGTCGTGATGTATTTGGCCAACTTTATGTAATTCACATATATTCTATTTGTGGTTAACCTAGTTGAAGGTTTTAATGTATAACCTTGCATAAATGGAAGTGTGAAAGTGTGATTTAGAGTGTGTATTGTTGTTAATTGGATGTTAATGATGTACAAGAAACCTAAGTGTGAATTTCAGTTAGTGATGAGCTTGATTGTCATATCTTTAGTTTGATAGTATTTTCAGAAAGTGAATAAAAGATCAAAGATGTTTGCCATGATATTTTTTGCTTGACAAAATGGTTCAAGAATAGTTTCATGATTAGAAGACCTCATTTATTATAATTCATTATCTCTCCATACTTATTGGAAGACAATGTGTCTATAGGCAGCTTATGCAGTTCTTTATATCTTTCCCTAGAGTAGTGTGCTTCAACAATACAAGTCATTTATATCTTTCCTTAAGGTTGTGCACCTTAGTTTTTCAAGTCCAATCAAGTGTAGTGAGATACTTGGCCTTGAGCCTAAAACATTGTAATTAATTACTCATATAGTGGGTTTGATTCTTAATGTGGTTTTTCCCTTCTTAGGTTTTCCATGTAAATTTGGTTTTCTTGTGTGTATTATGCATTGTTGTTTCATGTTTCATGTTTGTAGAGATAAGGTAATTAAGGTTTGAAGTTTAAAGGTTATAAATTAGTTGATTTAAGGTCTAGACTAATTCACCCCCCTCCCCTCTCAGTCCTATGGTGTGTTTAACAAAGTATACTTTGGAGCACCAAAGGGATCAATAAAAGAAAGAGGATGGATCATTGTAGGAGGATGCACATTTATTAGCATTATTCATGTCCACTTGATAGGTAAGAGAGTCCTTTTGTAATAAGTTGTTGGTTTGGGAAGAAGGGTTCACATCTTCTAATACTTCATTTCTACTCAATGTAATGTTAACTTACATATCATTAAGAAAATGTATAACATCATCTTGTCTGAAATCAAATGATGTCCCCTTCCTAACCTGTTTAGTAGGGTGGACCATTAGCCTATTCAATTGGATTACCATAGGGTAATGAGTTAGGGTTAGGGAACTTTGGAGGAAGTTAATATAGTGGGATAGAAGTCTTAAATGATTATTTGGGTTTTGGTAGTTAATATAAGTATAACACCCTTTTCTAGAGTAATTTCAAATGAGTTTCCTCATTAGTAAATCATTTCCAAGAACCAACTAATCTAGTTGCTAGCATTTCTATTTTTAGACATGTTGGTGTGAGTAGTGAATAGAATTGGCCCAATATTTTGAATAGTTTGGTGATTTTATTTTAAATAATGATAAGTTTATACTTAATAAAGTTAAATTAAATATTTAACTTTATCATTATTTAATATATATTTAAATTTTTTGAAAGGACCTCGGTATAAATTTATTTAAAAATGATCATAAAGTACAAACAAGAGGCCAAATCCCCAACCAAACACCACCAAAAGGAACCTACAAAGATACCAAGGGGGAGGATAACTAACCATGCTTGTCCTCTATGATTAATCTACCTAGATTCTCCCTATACTTAGGGGAGAGTGACTCTGAACTATCCATATCCCACCTATCCAAGCCCTTAGAAGCCCACTTTGCCAAACACTCAGCCGCTGTATTCCATTCCTGAGGAATATAACAAAACAAAATATGATCAACCAAATAACGCATATTCAAAATATTCTTAACAACAATAGATAACTGCCAATTAATAGTATCCAAGTGCTGATCACTAAGAAAATCAATCACAATATGGGAATCAAATTCATAGACAAATTTTTGCCAAACTAAAGAGAAACCTCTTTCCAAAGCATGAAGAATAGAAAGTGCCTCCATAATATTTTTAGAATGTTGGCCCCCATATATGTGGTGAACAAAAATACAACATCACCTTTACTACTACGACCAATACCTCCAATTCCAGCATGCCCAAGGTTTCCCCTAGAGGAGCCATCCATGTTGGTTTTCAAGACTCCCATAGGAGGTGAGGGCCACCAGCCCTCCCTATGAATCTTTTGATATGCTTGTATCTATCTTCTATTACCAACATTGGACAACCCCTTGTCCACCAACATCAATTTTTTAGCAACAACTAGGTCCTTAGGATCTGTGATATCTGAAAGATCACACTTCGCTGAAACGGTCTCCTCAACCCAACTACCAATCCTCCTCCACAAGAATCCACTCCTCATGTGAGATCCTTGAAAGATATGCTTATTCCTTTCTAACCAGATATTATAGATGATAAGGGTGGGACCAATATACCAATCAAACTAGAGGGAGGATGAACTAGATGGCAGACGACCCACCTTTTCCTAGAACTCACCAAGAGAAGTTGCATGAACACAAATCCATGATTCAATGCAGCCCACCAGTGATTCCAAACCTCTCTCAAGAATTGAATTTGAGAAAAGAGATGAGATGTACATTATTCACTATATTATCAATACATACCACACATCTAGAAAGGCCTTGAAAACCATGCTTGTGTAAGTTCTCCTAGGCGAGGCATTTATTTTGAACCAATAGCCAGATAAATGAAGTGCACTTAGGCCAAGAGAATTTGTTCCAAACCTTCTTACACCAAGACACACCCTCAGTATCATACAATTGCCTATCCAACTCAAAATATCCAAAAGCCACCAAGAACTTTCCTTTTGGATTTGGGGCCCAACAAGGATATCTCTCTTCTAAAGGATGCTGCAAGGTTGATGAGAAAGGATCTTGGCCAGGTCAAGGCACACATCCACAATACCACCCAATGGCCATATTCGAGGGTCCTTCTAGTGGGTCACCTCAATCTAACCCCTAACCTCAATAGTCTTAATGTCAACCAAATGCCAACTAGATTCAATCATAATATCACAAAGAGGCTGAAGATGAGGATACACTTAGATAATCGGGAGGTGACCATCCCAAGAATCCAACCAAAACAAAATAAAAGCCCCCCTATTACAGATCTAGAACAACCCATCCTTAATAAGTTTAGCCCCTCTTTTAAGGGTATCCCAAATCATAGAACCTTTCCCAACCAAGCTGCAATAAGGAACATCGGGGCAAATGCATGAAGTTGTGGTACCAAAAAGGTGCCACACTTCAAAAAAAATTGAAATGACCATAAGGCGCATGCCTTAAGTGTTTTTTTAAACAGAAACCTGCACCCCTACGTTTTGGGCATTATTTATGCTCCCAAGCCTGCATTTTGGTGTTTTTCTGTGTATTTGTGTTGCACTCACCCTTTGTAGAAGCATTATATTGGGCCCTAAGTTGTCCATTTCTCATCAAAATGTCGGCATGACATCAAAGAGCTTGAGGAGGTATGTATTTTTGTTTTCTTATTGTCAATTTTTTTATTAAGTTGAATATTAAACTAGGTTTCTTCATTTAAAATTATTTTAATTGTCAGGAATTGATATTCCACAAGAAAGTGTTGAAAATGCTCAATCACCTCCTCATGAAAACCATATTGAAGAACAAGCATATCAAGAACCTCCTTCAATCCCTAGAAATTCCATAGGTACACAAGAAAACCTATTAGGTCAAATAGAAAATAGCCAGAAAGAGCTTGAAGATTTAATAACAAGGCTAAAAGACCCCACTGGAAAAAATCCTCATAGGGCAAAACCTTGCTAATTCTCTGCAATCTATTATATCTCATATACAATCAGTGAGTGGACAAATCAATAATTGACCCAATAAAAAGGAAGAACCAAAATAATTTTATGCTAACAAATTATCATATGTAGTAGTGAAGAAAAAGAAAATTAACAAATTTGACTTGTGCGCCCTTTTTAGGGACCCCTGATAAAATCAACCTTTACATCCTGGTTGGAAGAGGTTCCCTATCCATTGGTGTCACCATGAAGTGATTAAGAATAATTTTTGGGATAGGTGGTGGATGATATTTGATCAAACCCCATTCAATAATCATGAGGTACCCCAATAATTTTTGAGGAAATTATAATATGAGTTTGTCCTTAATGAGATCCAAAACCATTTTTATTTTCTAGATTTCCAAGGTAGAGGTGGGGGATCCTCACATGATAGAGTGGGTGTCATACAACATGACCCAAATCCCCCACCAAGACCCTTGGCTAGACCTATGGTGGAGCATGTCATTATTCCTTCCGTTGTGAAGAAGAGGGTTGAGGTTGAAACTCTAGACTCCATTAGCTCACTCACTCAGAACCTTATAAAATATTGCAGGACTCTAGTAGAGGGTGATGCAGGTGATGTAGATGATCCTTCTAGGCATTGAGTTCCAATTCATTTTTGTCGATCTTGTGGTTCTCTTTGTACTTATGATCCTAATAGTAGTGAGCATGCACGTGCATGAGAGGAGTTTTCTACAGAGAACATTGTCATTATAAAATCCTTGCTAAATGAAATATTTGGCATTGATACCTAGGTGAATTTCATTACAAGTTCATTTCATTCTTTTTATTAAATTTTATATAGAAATTTAAGAATATATCTAAATTAGTAAATGATTATGATAATAAATCAGGGTCAAAGTGTTGACAATACTAGCAACATTCCTGTAGCACCATTTTTCATGACTTCGTCGACAACACAGGTATAGACCGAGTGAAGAAATATAATTATTATATGTGAATAGTTGAACCTTATGTGAATGATTTTCTAATTACTCGTTTTGGATGTCAAATAGTTTGATGTTGGAGCTTCAACATCAACACCTCGTGCTGTAGATCATTGACAGTCTTTCACCTAGGTAAGCAATTTATTATTTAATCTTGTTATTAAATAATATAGATAGTTTTGGTGATTGATCAATATACTTTGTTTAATTTTCAGATGTTGACATTAGGGACTCAACTTGTTGTTTGCACGACAATGGAGCACGTTGTTGCTACAACAGTATTAGGTTTAGTTGTTTTGATAGAAGTATGAGATACATTAGTAAATTTAGCATTACATTTGTTATCTTAATAATATATTATTGAAAATTTTAACGATACTTGTATTTAGTTTATTTATATCGTGATGCCTACAAGAGGGGCTTGTCACTCCAGATCATGAATGTGTGCTTATTGTGGATGGACATCATGATTATTTGTATGCGGTAAGTGACTATTCTATTATATGTCATTCTAAAATTCAATTTATCTTTATATTTACAACATTCTTTTCATTGTATCAGGCGGAGTTATAAAATAGTCTAGAGAGGAGGTCAAGTGGGCGCACTCGAAAGACACCTACATCATATACATCTCCATCCACTCAACAACCTAAGATACTATTGGTATTATGGATGTGTTGCATTGGTTTTGTCATTGATGTCAATACTTATCAACACTTATCCTTCTGAAGATCTTTGGTTATGCTCACTGGCAAGTTTAGTGACTTATGCACAGTCACCAGTATTTGGTTCACCGGCAGGTTATATTGTTCATCAGCACTAAGGATGACTTGTTATCATCTGGAGATCACTTGGTTATGTAGAAGACATGGTTTGGACACTTGGTTTTGGTATTTTTCTTATTGGTCTAATCAGGATGACATATTTGTTGTTACTAGCAAATTGGTCTAGGTTATGGAGTGGTATGCATTATCTATTCCAGATCAACATGACACATTATGGAGATGATTTAATCAATTGGATATTATTGTAATTGTATTGAGCCAACTTGATGCATCGCATCTTGACTTCTTGTAATTGATTTTAATTGTAATATTTTTTATTAGCTGACCTACACATTTGGTCTTAGGTTTTAGTATATATGTAAGATCTCAATTGTGAGATGTAAGGTGTGGTATGTAAGGTTATGGTATTGTAACATGGTATGTGCAAATATAGAAGATCATATGAGCAAACCATAGAAAAGGTGATTATCAAAGCTTAATCGACACTGAATCCAGCATTGGAGATGCTACTTTGAGCAGTACATTATCATTGGATTTAATCATCCAATTGTAGTTAGTGTGACTCTTATTTTGTGATTAAGCAGTGAGCTCTAGGCGGTTGGCCTTTCTGCATGTGCAGACCCCATTTGTACACACATACTATCTGCATTAGTATCATCTGATTGTGGGTAAGGTTTCCCACCATGGTTTTTCCCCTTAAAGGGTTTCCATGTACAAATCTCTATGTCATGTGTTGTGGATGTTGTTTCTCTTTCTATTTCATGCATTAAGTTTCACTGGTATTGATATTTACTATTAATCTGTTAACCGACATTAAGTTTGGTTTACCGGTATTAAGTATCAAGTTTGATTAAGTTATATTTGGGTTGAAATTAATTGACAACTGATTCACGCCCCTCCCCCCCCCTCTTAGTTGCTTCTGGCTCCTAATAGATATCTTGTGATTTGTTTCCTTCCCCTAGAGAGAAATGACTATCTATTAGGTTCCTATGTTGTACATGCCTATATGGCAATTTTAAACATATGTTTTGTATTACAAATACGTGACATTCTATGTGCATATGGCTTTTGGCAAGCCTATTTGACTTTATTGGATGTTATGTTGTAAACCTATATGGCAATTTTGAACATATGTTTTGTATTACAAATACATGACATTCTATGTCCATATGGATTTTGGCAATCCTATTTGACTGTATTGAATATATTTGATACTTTTATCGGTATATAATGTTGTATGGATAGCGTTTTGGTTAATGCAAATCATTTATCATGGTTATCCATAATTATAGTACAAATGATTAAATGAATAATTACACAAAGTTGATTGTTAATTAAGCTTCAAACCTAAATATGTGTCTCTAATCCAAGACACAAGCTTATAGAGATCAACACAAATTCAATTGTTATAGTCCAAATAAGACTAGAGGCATTCTCTAACATTGACATTAATACAAACCACAATTTAATAATTAATTTTAAATTTCATACAAGGTTTGATGGTTTTCATATTCAAATAACCCTAGCCATGGGAGTGAAACAAACATTAATAATATATAAGGGAAACATGGAAATAACCAAAATTAGACAATGTAGAACACCATTGTACCAATACCCATTCTAAAAAAATTGCATCTAGATCATATACTTCTATTAATCTAATGCATACCCTAATAGAGCTACTTTAAATAACTCCCAACAATTAATAATACTTAATAGTACTTAGGTCTATTAATAATACCCAATGTAGATAAAGAAGAATTAATTTATTAAGTCAATCAAGTATCTTACAATTAACTGAAGCCCCTAATAATTGTAACATATACAACACTAGATATACTCCAATAGAATAACTGCCACAACAACTAAATGGATCCGGGTCTTCAAAATATGAGAGAGAATTTTGTATAGTGTCATAACACAACCCCGTAGAATCAGACGACTCATTTATATGTCTCACAGGCATTGAGAAATGCGTCGTTGAAGTTTGACAACTTTTCGCGCTTTGAGCACTTAAGTGGGATGGTCGGTTTCAGATTGATCAGATGAGTTGGAGAGAAAAAAGAAAGGATACCTCTTGTAAACTCAACAACATGGATGCGTATGAGCTGACGGTTCGGTGCCACGATGAGTGGATTGAAAGTTAGGGTGTAATGCAACTTTTCATTGAACTCATCTAATGCTTTTTATTGCAATTGAGAAAATGCTAGCATAGGCAAATGGATCCGAGTCCTCCAAAATTGAGAGTTTTCATAGATTCTCGTAACACAACCATATAAGATCAAATGACTCATTCGTATGTCTCACGAGCGTCGAGAAACGTGTCGCTGAAATTTGATAATTTTTCATAATTTCAGCACTTAAGTGGAATGATCGATAGGGTGTGGCCTGGATTGATCAGACGAGTTGGGGAAAAAAACAAAAGAATTCCTAGCATAAAATTGGTGACATGGATACGTACAAGCTGACAATTTGGTGCCATGATGAGTGGATTGAAATTTAGGGCATTGTGCAACTTTTCATTGAACCCATGTGACACTTTTTGTCCCCGCTAAGAAAGTGTTGCCATGGGAAATTGGACTTGATTCTTCCAAAAATGAGAGAGTTTTTTGTAGCGTGTCATAACACGAACCCATAGGATAAGAAGGCTCATTCGTATGTCTCATGAGAGCCGAGAAACACGTTGCCGAAGTTTGATAGTTTTTTGCAATATGAGCACTTAGGTGGGATGGCTGGTAGGGTGTGGCCTGTATTGATCAGATGAGTTGGAGAGAAAAATGAAAGCATGCCTAGTGTAAACCTATTGATATGGATGTGTACAAGCTAGTAGTTCAGTGCCACGATGAGTGGATTGAAAGTTAGGGAATTGTTCAACTTTTCATTGAATTCATGTGATACTTTTTGTCACCAACGAGAAAGTGTCACTGCAAGCAATTGTATTCAAGTATTCCAAAAATGAGAGAGGTTTTTGTAGAGTGTCATAACATGGCCCCTTAGGATCAAATGTCTCATTCATATGTCTCATGAGCGTGGAGAAATGCGTCACTGAATTTTGACAAATTTTCACACTTTGAGCACTTAAGTGAGTTCTCTCCTAAGGTGTGGCCCCAATTGATCGAATGAGTTCGAGAGAGCAACAAAGGATTTCCTAGTGTAAACCTAGGCACTCAAATGCATATGAGCTAACAGTTCAATGCCACGACAAGCAAATTGAAAGTTAGGGCATTTTGCAACTTTTCATTGAACTCGTGATGCTTTTTGTCGCCACTAAGAAAGTGTCGCCACGGGCAATTGTATTTGAGTCTACCAAAATTGAGAGAGGTTTTTGTAGAGTAGTGTAACACAATCTCTTAGGATCAGAAAAATTGTTCATATGTCTCACGGGCACCAAGAAACGCATAATTGAATATTGACAACTTTGAGCACCTTAAGCACTTAAGCAAGTTCGCTACTAGGGTGTGACCCGGATCGATCAGGCAAGTTCGAGAGAGGAATGAAGGTATTAATAGCATAAACCCAACCATCTAGATGTGCAAAAGCTAACAGTTCAATGCCACAACGAGTGGATTGAAAGTTAGGGCATTGTGCAATGTTTCATTGAACTCATGAGAGACTTTTTGCGCCACCGAGAAAGTATTGCCACATGCCTTTGGATCCGAGTCTACCAAAATTGGGAGAGGTTTTAATAGAGTGGCGTAAGACAATATTGTAGGATGAGATGACTCATTCGTATGTCTCATAGGTGCTGAAAAATGCATCACCAAATATTGACAACTTTGAGCATCTTGAGCACTTAAGAGAGTTCACTGCTAGAGTGTGGCTCGAATTGATCGAGTGAGTTTGAGAGAAGAATGAAGGAATTCCTAGAATAAACCTAACCATGTAGATGTGTACAAGCTAAGAGTTCAGTGCAATGACGAGTGGATTAAAAGTTAGGGTGTTGTGCAACTTTTCATTGAACTCATGTGACGCTTTTTGTCACCACAGGCAATTAGATCCAAGTCTACCAAAACTGAGAGATATTTTGTAGAGTGGCTTAACATAACCCTTTAGGATTAGATGACTCATTCATATGTCTCACAAGTGCCCAAAAATGCATCACCGAATATTGACAACTTTGAGCACCTTGAGCACTTAAGCGAGTTTGCTGCTAGGGTGTGGTCCAGATAGATCGAGGGACTTCAAGAGAGGAACAAAGGAATTCTTAGCATAAATCAAGCCATATGGATGTGTACGAACTGATGGTTCGGTGCCACAACGAGTGGATTGAAAGTTAGGGCATTGTGCAACTTTTCATTAAGCTCACGTGACACTTTTTGTCACCACTAAGAAAGTGTCGCCACATGTAATTGAATCCGAGTCTACCAAAAATGCAATATTTTTTTGAAGAGTGGCATAACACGACCCCATAGGATTCGACAACTCATTCATATATCTCATAGGCACAAAGAAACGCATCGCCGAATATTGACAACTTTGAGCATGTTGAGCACTTAAGCGAGTTTGCTGCTAGGGTGTGGATTGGATCGATCAAGTGGCTTCGAGAGAGGAACGAAGGCATTCCTAGCATAAATGTATCCAAATACACACATATGAGTTGACGATTTGGTGCCACGATGAGCAGATCAAAAGTTAGGGTGTTGTGCAACTTTTCATTGAAGTCATGTGATCCTTTTTGTCGCCATCAAGAAAGTGTCACCACAGGAAATTGGATTGGAGTCTACTTAAACCCAAGAGAATGTTTTTAGAGTGGCATCTCACAACCTTGTGGAATCAAACAACTCATTCATATGTCTCACGAGCGTTGAGAAATGCGATGTCGAATTTTGACAATTTTTCACTCTTTGAGCAATTAAGGGATTTCGTTGCTAGGGTGTGGCCCACATCAAACGAGTGAGTTGGTGAGAGAAACAAATAAATTCCTAGCATAAAAATAGCCACCTAGATGCATACATGCTGACAGTTTGGTGCCACAACAAGTAGATCAAAAGTTAGGGCATTGTGCAGCTTTTCATTAAACTCATGTGATGCTTTTTATTGCAATTGAGAAAGTGTCGCCATAGGAAATTGGATCGAAGTCTACCTAAACCAAGAGAGGGTTTTTTACAGTGGCATCTCACAACCTTGTGGAATTAAATGGCTCATTTCTATGTTTCACCAATGTCGAGAAATGCGATGCTGAATTTTGACAATTTTCCATAGTATGAGCAATTTAGGGATTTTGCCGCTAAGGTGTGGCATGCATGGATTGAGTGAATTGGCGAGTGAAAAAAAGGCATCCCTAGTGTAAGCCCAACCACCCAGATGCATACACGTTGATGGTTTGGTGCCACGACAAGCAGATCGAAAGCACCCTAGTCCAAATAAGGGCACCCTATGCACACTAGTCCCAGAAAATTAGGTTCAAATTTTGAGGATAAGTTTGTATTCACTTGTTGAAGGTCTTTTGATCCCCATGTTAGAATTACTTGTCTATTTTGTCATTAATGTCAATCTAGTCGTCTAGATTGGTCCGGATTGATGTGGAAAATAGATATGTATGTTGTGTTATAGAACAATGGAAGATAGGTATTTATGTTGTGTTGCGGGCTGTAAAAAATAGGCATGTCATGCATATTGTACATATTGTTGTATTTCTGACATGTCTATTGCTCTAGAATTATGTGTTAGAAGTATAAGAGTTTTGGTGCTCCAAAAGTCTTTTCAGTAATTAGAATGTTTGAGGTTTGCATATGTCGGGATTGATCTACATTTCATGTTCTCTTGATGTGTGTTTGTGATTTTAATATTCATGTATGTATCTATGTTATTATGTTTTGGCATGTGTTGTTGTGCTCCCAAAATGTGTTTTTGGTCATGATGTTTCGCAATCCAAATTGTCCTCGAATGTTCTACCTCTTGATCCGAAGATTGTGACATTTGGTTAGCATGTTGGTCTGGTTTACTTTTTATTCCTTTACATTGCATGAATGCTTAGTGGAGACTTATTTTGAATTATGTTTCTTCATCTACCTAAACCGAGAGAGGATTTTTTTGAGTGGCATCTCACGACCCTGTGGAATCAGACAACTCATTTTTACATGTCACCAACATCGAGAAAGACGATGCTAAATTTTGACAATTCTTCACACTTTGAGCACTTTAGGGATTTCGCTGCTAGGGTGTGGGCCGCATCGATCGGGTGATTTGGCGAGCAAACCAATGGCATTCCTAGTGTAAACCCAATTGCCCAGACGTGTATGCACTGATGGTTTTGTGCCACGACGAGTAGATTGAAAGTTACAGTATTGTACAAGTTTTCACTAAACTCATGTGACGCTTTTTGTCACAATCGAGAAAGTGTCGCCACAGGCAATTGGATCCGAGTGTACCTAAACCGAGAGAGTTTTTTCAAGACTAGCATCTCAGGTTCACATGGAATCAAATGATTTGAATTTTTATTTGTCACCAACATCGAGAAACGTGATGCCAAATTTTGACAATTTTTCACACTTTGAGTACTTTAGGGATTTCGCTGCTAGGGTGTGGCCCGCATCGATTGGGTGAGTTGGTGAGTGAAAAAAAGGCATTCTTGAGGATTCATTCCTTCTTGATAACTCATCTCCAAATAAATGGTCCCAATATTGAATGGAACCTTCATTGGATTTTTATTTTTTATTTTGCACTAAATAATTTACGACAAAAGAAATACAAACCAGAAACCATGACTTTATAAGTCTAAACAAAATGTGGGCCCTCCAATGAATAACTTAAATCATGGCTTCTCCCAACAAACAATAGTTTCGACAATCATTGGTAGAAGGTTATGTTATTAATCCTTCTTGACAACTCATCTCTAAATGAATGGTCCCAATACTGAATTGAATCTTCATTAGATCATTTTTATCTTTATGCACTATAGAAATCTATTGATGAAGGTAATTTTTAAATGAACTAGAAGATGTTTTATGGACCCTGAATCGAATGTGATTTAATTGTTTATTATTTAATAATAATGACAATATTTATCTATGAAGCATGGTGGATGCACATAAGCCATTGTAAACAGTCTTTAGTTTGAAATTTGGTGAACTCCATATATTTTATAAAGATATTTTGTAATAAAGTAAAGTGATTGAAAATGCTGATCATTTATTTTGATAATCCTTCTTTTTTCTAACTAGTTTACTTGATGAAGGGGTAAGATTTAGTGTTATTAGATACCTAGATCTATTTAGTCCTATAAAAAAGGGCTCCTCAAATCAATTTGATCATTGAGTAGTTTTGAGTCTCCTAAATCTCGATCTACAAACAAATTCCATGTTCTTCTTATACACTTATTATGATCTCAATAATTAGAAATAAATAAATAAAATACTTACATATTAAAAAAAAATTCTTTGTGAATCAGGACCCACCTCCTCCCCCTCTACTATTGTTGTTGTTTCTTAGTGGTTTATTTTTATGATCCAAATGATGACCTTGTATATACTCTAAAAATTTAATTTTCTATCCGGCCATCTATTTATGAATATTTGTAATATTATTTTTTATAAATACTAATACAAACACTTCTTTGTTATAAAAAACCATATAATATTTCATTATAAAACTAATAAAATCAAACAAATAAATATTATTTTTATGATCCTAATTATTCATTCATTTAATAGTACTCGTAGCCTATTGTAAATCCTAAATTTTCTTTTTAAGTAAATGAAAGACGGCGACGACGTCTATAGAGTCGACAATACAGTTGAACGAATGAAATATTTTGTCGACTATAGAGCCATTTCGAATGAAACACTAAAACTAATCAAAAGACATGGTACTACGCCTTAGACCTTAATGATGAAAATGATGGGAGATCATCATTCAACGTGTTTCTTAGAATTAGAAATAAAAAAATAATGGTAGTGCATGTTCCGACACTGTTCTAATCTTATGAACTAGAAACTTAACCTAAATCCCGAATTACAGATTCTAATTGTAAAAAACAAATTTTGTCAAGAGCTCTTCTTATACAAACGACGGCTTTTTACTCTTACACTTCTTGATCAATATCACAAAGAGGAGCAGGAACCACCCTTTCCTCATTTTCCTTCATTATTTGACGAAGCATTTGAAGCACCTCTTTCATGGACGGTCTTCTCTCTGGATCATCTCTCGTACAAATCAATGCAAGACCCAAAACTCTCACCATCTTTTTCTTTGCAGAAGTCGAAGCTGTCCTATAGAAAACACAATCCATGGATTTTGGATATCCATCACAAAGTTTTATTCTCACCCATCCTGGCAAATCTCCAACTATATCTTCACTTGTAGGTCGTCTCATAGTTAACAATTCAAGAAGCAGCACGCCATAGCTATATACATCCGATTTTCTTGTTGTTTGCTCTGATCTCTTACATTCTGACAATTTATAACATAATAGCAAAAATTAGCTTATTGCACACATTCTTATCTTAACAATTCGAGAAATCTTAACAATTCGAGAAAAAATAAAACTTATAAAGAATTAAATTCGTTAATGCTATTCGGATTCTACAATCTAAGTGAATATTCATTTGTTAGTTATGGATTTTTGATTGTGTATATTTTGAATCACACTCTATGATCCATCAGCATAATGAAGAGAGTTCTATAAAAATGGAAGAGAGTTAGTTGCAGACCCAAAATCTTTTCATCTCTATTTTTATTTAATCCCAGATCTCAAACTAACTATTTAAAACATAGAACTCTCTTTTATTCTAATAATAGATTATAAAATGTAATTTGACAATAAAAATTTCATACACAAAAAAACAAGTGAATTAAATTCATTACCTGGAGCTGCATAACCATATAATTCTTCCTTAAATGCAGAAGAAGAATGAGAATAGTTCTCGATTAGTGAAGAAATGCCATAGTCGCTCACGAGGGGCTCCTGGTTGTGCACATTCACAAAAATATTGCTTGGCTTTAGATTTCCATGAACAATTGAGCTCTTATTATTAACTTTACATTCTTGGTGCAAATAAGCCAGTGCACAAGCAATTCCATGAGCAATTTTAAGACGGGTTTCCCAGCTTAAATTGCAAGGATCTCCCTGATGAAGATAATGGTGTAGGCTCTTGTGATCTACGTACTCCATAACCAGTTGCATGTAATCTGAAGTTGTGGTGGATCCCAATACACGTAAGAGATTCTGGTGTCGAAGCTTGATTAAACCATCTGAAACCTCTGAAAAAATCTGCTTGGCTTCCTCAGAGTTGTCCAAATGCAACCTCTTAATTGCCACCATTAAACCATCCTGAAAAATTCCTTTGTAGAGAGAACTCCAGTGTGAGGAGCTCATTAAGTTGTCTTCATGGTATTCTCTGGTTGCAAAGCTCAGATTTTGGGCTGTAAATTTTGATGAATGGCTATTGGGTACTGAAATAGCACGTCCTTTTGAACAAAGATTGCAATTAAGAAGCCATATTCCTAGGAGAAGAAAAGTCCCCAATGAACCAGCATAAATTAGAAGTTTTTCTGAGAATGACAGACCACCATTAGTGTTTGTTAACTCGCTCTCCTCTGCTCCCATGGATGGCTCGTTGGAATCACCTTTGCTAGCCCCAAAATAAAACAAACAGAGAAAGATTGAATACCATTCAAAGAATAAGAATTCCATCCTAGTCTTCATGTCTGAAGTTCAGAAGAAGTAAGAAAACGAACGCCTTTGGTAAGTTGAAGCCCGAAAAAGGAATTTATAAAGAAGTAAAACAAATATGGTTTTCTTCTAGAAAAATCTAGGATCCCGACGTTGCTGTGTGTATGCCATGACATGTCTATAAAATCTTTTGGGTTTTTTTCCGTATTGTCTGGGAATTGCAGATTTTCTTGAGCTGTGAAATGCGTGATACCCATGAAGAATATATATTTGCACGTGATCTTGCAGGTGTTGATTGTCAAGCAAGTCCATTTTTCAAACATACATGTTCTTCTAAGAAGCTGGTTTGATTCGGAATGCAAGAAAAAAAACAAAACAAGGAAGGATCGATTCAGTTTCATTCCTGCAGAGTAATGAACGTTACCTGCCTACGCGGAATCGAAACATCTCAGCAAAGGCCGCTGCATCATACGAACAGGTCTAGCCTTTGCTGACTCTACCTTCATTATTGCAGGAGAAAATGGAGGCATTTTACTCATTGTAATTTGTTGCCATGAACAAATTTTCTATACATTGATACATCGTCTGAAATGGAACATCTTAAATCACACACTAAGCCTATATTTCTAGAGTTAAAAGTATTAAATACTCAGAGTTGACTGATATTTTCTAGACTTAATATGTTGCTTAATGTATGTTCTCACACTAAGAATACACTTCTAAACTTAAAAGTGTTAAACACTTAGTTGACTAACATCCTCTACACTTAATATGTTGCTTAGTGTGTGTGGTTTAGGGCTGGCCATTTGAAATAGGAAATATCGTAGTTCGTTTTCTAGTTGACCTATGTCACATTTGATGGTGGCTCCTGAATTTTTTAATGTTTAGACCTGTCTTATTAGCAGTATTGTCAAACTACCACAAAAATCCATTCCTTTTGGGCCCTTTCGATCAATTCATCAAGGATACCCTTTAGCTCCAACTTTATATATGATTATTGTTGAAGGTGTGGAACTGGAAACACAACTACAAAGAATAAATACAAATAGCTACAACATTATACAAATCAATTTAACACATATGACTTTCTTTATTCAATGTAGTCACATTGTGTCTCAATCAAGAAGTATTACCTCTGCATTACAAATATTTCAGGTTGTATTTTAATTAAGAATGAGACTTTCTTTTATAGAGCTTATAGCTCCTTACAATAAACTATTACATGCTCCTAAAAATAGGAGACTCTTTCAACATGTATTATCATGCATTATTCATGTAGTATTTTAACTGATAGATCTAAAAATAAATAAATGTAAGCTGATAGTTTAAGCATGCAAACATGCACATGTAAAACAATAGAACAATGCATGTGGTGAGGCTCATGCATCACTTCGCAATATTCTTCTTTGATGCTAAGATTCACAATTTGATCTCAAAGTTTTGAAAGCTGGATCTTTGCAACTCGATGTGATGTTGTTAGTACAAGATAGCTCAATGTGGCAAAATCCAACCCTTTGCAACATTTATTGTAGATGTCAAGTACCCATTTATTCATTTCTCGCTTTTTTGAGAGATCACAAAGCTCTCCCTTCCTTTCTCTAGCATAGAGAAGACTCATGACACTTCAATGTGCCAATAAGAGCAAATAGTCATCAACCACTTGATTCAAACATCCAAACATTGTTTGACTAGTATCTCTTTTTACATGCAATCACTTAGGCTTATCTAGCATTTTGAAAATATCTGTAACCTCTTTCTAATTGGATCCATCAATCCATCCGCAATCAATTTGCATATTCCAACATGACTTTTCACAATGATTCTTCAACCCACAAATTGAACAAGGGTGAAGATCCCAACAATTCTCTTTCTTATGTCCTTCTCTATGACAATGAGAATATGACATGCATTCCATTTTTTGAATTAATTTGCATGAACTTGTAACACTGAAAACATCAGTTCTATATTTCTTACCACATTAGGCCTTCATTCTTAGGCCTCATAATTGGTTAAATGGGCTTTCTTATTCTTCGCCCATATTTTATCAGTACTCTTCCTTCATATCCCATTTTCTTCATGATTTGATAACCAATGTTCTTTCCAAACAATCATTTGTTATCAATAGCACACTTGCAGAATTTGTATTTTTAGACACTCTTTGACCTTTGACTCACATTCTTTACCAAAAACAACTTCACACAAATTAATTGCTTGATCAAAAGAACAAAACAAATCTTCTTTCAAACACTTCACATAAACAAATGGCTTTACTTTCAAAGACTCATTTTCTTTTTCAACACTTCTAATTGTTTTTCCAAATCATCACTGTTTCCCTTGACCTCATAAAAAAAAATTAATTTTACTTCTGATTCTTTTATTTTTGCTTTTTAATAATCTCAATTATCTTTTCAAGATTCTCAATTTCAAACAAATACTCACATATTTCTTTTTCAATCCTTTTAAAAATTTGTTTCAATTGTGAATTAAATTTCTTAAAGTCACTTATTCCTCCAAAACATTTTTTATTGGTAACTCTTCTTTCTTTACAATAGTGATTCCTCTTTGCCTTGACCTACCTTCTCTCAATTGTCAACTCTCCCTGATCAAGAGAAGCTTTGCTAAAATAATTGCAGACAACTTCGGGGAAACTATAGTTTACAAACCAAATCAATCTCTATTTTATCTTTGATGATTCACAAATCACAATTATCTCATTCCTAATGTCTTCTAACCAGCGGCTTCTTCCTTTATATAACTACAACTTGAAACCCTCCAATCTGCCCTCTTTATTTGGACAGAACTTCTTTTGCATTATCCTTACACAAATCAATTTATAACACATAGATTTCTTTATTCATTCAATGGAATCACATTGTGCCTCAATCAAGAGGTATTTTCTCTGCATTACAAAAACTTAACACACTCATTTCAAACTATAAATTTCAAATAGCCATAAGTCTCTCTTTTATAGAGCTCGTAGCCTCTTGTAATAAACTGTAACATGCTCCTAAAAATAGGAGAGACAACTATTAAAAGACTCTTTCAACATGTATTATCATGCATTATTCACATAACATTTTTAACCGGCAGATCTAAAACCATATAAATGCAAATTGATGATTTAAGCATACAAAGTTGCTCGTGGAAAAAAACAGAACAGTGTATGGTGGTGAGGCTCATGCATCACTTTGCAACATAAGAGTTTAGATAGCTTGTGATTTTTATTTTTTTACTTCAATGATTTTTTAAAGATATTTCTTTATTAATTCTTCAATTTAATTGGTGAATGGTCATTTTTCTAATGATTACAAGAGGAAATTAACATAAAAGAGACTCTTCATTGTTTGGATATTTTTTACAAAGTTTAGGTTTTGTCATTCAATGACATAAGATACAATGTTATCAACAATTCTTCTTTCTAAATCTTTACTTGATTCTTTTGGATGGAAGTGGATTGATCATAGTAAATTTTTTATATTAATGGACCTTTCTTTGCCTTTTATGAATCTCTAACTTCTTTATGGGAATTTTTTCTTTGCAATTTTTTTAAGAAAAAAGCTAGCTTATATTAGGTCTCCAAACCCTTATCTCTAGCAAGAAGATTTAGGATTTGCTTCAAGATTCCAAAGACCACCCATGTTTAGTACTTACTCTTGGTGGGTTCCCTCCAAAGCTTCTTATTTGAAATAAGATAAGCTTCTTCATAATTTTCTCATCCTTTATAGATAATCATTGAGGTTTCCATTGAGTAGCCTGAGAGCATTGTTGTCTTCCTCATAACTCAAGAGGGTTGAAATTATTGTATACTTGGTACTAGAGTTTTACTAATTACACTAAGAGGATTATTCATGCTTTTGAGGGTAATGAACCCTAAAAAAATTCAATGTGGCATTGTACATCCTTTGGCCATCCAATTTAGTGACTAGATTAGAAGGGAAATGGTCTTCATACACTTATTATTAGGAAATAGCTTTTTTAGATTCAAAGAAGCTTTGGGATAAAAGTATTTGATAGGCTTGGGAAGCCATGAAACTTTGGTTTCTTTGAAATAGTTTATCTTTCCATGAATTAGTAAATTCCCTTGGTGGTAAAATGTTAGAATCATCCTTTGAAAAATAACTCTTTGGGTTTGTGCTAAATGATATATTTTTAAAACGGAGTCAAAACATCCTAGATATCTTCTCTAAAACTACGAAGAATCTCGTTTTTTAGAATGAATTCAAGACTCCATTCCAACTATATATCTAGGATCAAGAAACCTTTTACACAATTATATATGTCATCTTGGATGATTTGGTTCACCAAATTGGTATTCGTTTAGGAAGATCTTGGTGGAAAGATTGGAAGTGGTATTCAAAATTTATTTTTTAAAATTATAAATCATGACAAGGGTATTAACTTATCTTTACTATCTATTGGACTTATTTTTAAACATGTCAAATTTTGAACTTTTTGTGTCAAAGTCTCTCATTGCGTCACTCCTAACAGCAAACACCTCAAGCATTTTTAGTACCCAAGTTGTTTGTTTATCAAAATTATCATCTAAGGGCCACTATTACAAGTCGTTTGCACTAAGTTTTTTTTGTGTGATTATTCATAATTATCTCAAGTCTTGGTATGTAATCAGTTTGAACAAGATAACTATATCAAATTTTAAGATCTAACACCAACCAAAAAATAAAGTTTCTTGTCCTCTAGTTCAAATCCAAGGGCAACTTTGTACAAATTGAGAAGTGTTGTACAAACATTTAAATCTCAAAATTCATGAGAAATGTGTTGAACAAACCGAAATATTGAGAGGGGGGTGAATCAGTATTCCCAAAATAAAACACTCTGATAATTTGAAACTTGATTTGATCTTAGATATCCTTAGCAAGATATGGAGTATGCAACAGAAATGAAATGCATAACATACACAACCATAATAGAGACACAAAAATTTTATACGTGGAAAACCCAAATGGGAAAAACAACGGAGAGGGTTAACTCTTAGGATAATATAACTAGTTATAGGGCTATCCCATACTAATGGTTCCCACTTTTGCCAACGAAAAAAAATTGGTGGAGGCGGGGAAATATTTTTTGGGGGGTTCAAACAAACTAGGGGTGTTCGAGGGGACCCCCCCTCAAGGTTCGATCGAACCCACCATCGGACATGGGTTCGATCAAACCCTAGGTGGGTTTGGGGGTTCAATGGAACCCACTAAAAATAAATATTTTAATGGGTTCGATTGAACCCCTAGTTCCATCGAACCTTGATTTAAATTTTTTTTTTTAAACTTCTATAAAAATCGAAAATGATACTTAAACTGTCATTTTCAATGTTGTAATTTTTTGTGTCCAGAGGGGGTTAGAGCGAACCCAATGTCAGCACCACATCACTGTGCCCCGTCAGCAGCAACCAACGCATCTCACCTTTCAGCTTTTGACCTACATTATTTTAGGTGCACAAAATAACCTTTTTTTTTTAATAATATTTTTTTTTTAAAAATTATTTAAAAAATTAATAAATAATTTTTTGTTAATTTATTTTTTTAATTAAATAATTGTATATTTATTGTTTTTCAGCATTTTAGAAAAACGTTTGAAAATTTATTGTTTTGATTTAATGTTCAATTTATTTTTAAAATTAAATAATTGTATATGTATTTTTTTTTCAACTTTTTAAAAAAATGTTATGAAAAACTTAGAAAACTAAGGTAGTAAATTAAAAACTTAGAAAAACATTAAGAAAAACATTAGCAAAATAAAAAATTAGAAAAATGTTACAAATCTAAATATACTAAATTAAAAAAAGAAAAATTAATAAATTTAAATTTAAAAAAACATTATAAAACTTAGATAACAAATTTAAATAGAAATTGAAAAAATAAACCCTCTACATGACCCCTTTTCTCCTATTACACACACAACATGACCCCTTAGGACCACATATGCCCCTGATGACACTATACGTCACCTTAGGACCATAAAGGATCACATAGTGGACCTTAAGGGGTCATATGTGGTCCTAAGGGGTCACACATGTGTTCTAACACATGCATGACCCCTTAGGACCACATGCGACCCCTTATAAAATCCTAGTGTGTACGAAATACCCCTTAGTCCATCACATAGTGCCCTAAGGGGTCATATGTGGTCCTAAGGGGTCATGCATGTGTTAACAAATGTGTGACCCCTTAGGACCACATATGACCCTTTATAACATTCTAGTGCGTACGACATACCCTTTAGGATCACATAGTGTCCTAAGGGGTCATATGTGGTCCTAAGGGGTCACACATGTTTTCTAACACATGTGTGACCCCTTAGGACCACATATGACCCCTTATAAAATCCTAGTGTGAACGACATACCCCTTAGTCCATCACACAGTGTCCTAAGGGGTCACGCATGTGTTAACACATGTGTGACCCGTTAGGACCACATATGACCCCTTATAACATCCTATTGTATACAACATGTACCCCTTAGGATCACATAGTGTCCTAGAAGGGGTCATATGTGGTCATAAGGGGTCATGCATGTGTGTTCTAACACTATACATGTGTGACCCCTTAGGACCATATATGACCCCTTATAACCTCCTAGTGTCTACGACGTACGATCCCTTAAGATCACATGTACAGTGTCCCAAGGGGTTGAATATGTGGTTCTAAGGGGTCACGCATGTGTTCTAACACATGCGTGACCCTTTAGGACTACATATGACCCCTTATAACATCCTAGTGTACATACGAGATTCCCCTTAGGATCACATAGTGTCCTAAGGGGTCATATGTAGTCCTAAGGGGTCATGCATGTGTTAGAACACATGCGTGACCCCTTAGGACCACATATGACCCCTTATAAAATCCTAGTGTACATACGACATTCCCCTTATCATATGTGGTCCTAAGAGGTCACGCGTGTGTTCTAACACATGCGTTACCCCTTAGAACTACATATGACCCCTTATAAAATCCTAGTGTGTATGACATATCAGTCCCTTAAGATCACATACATTAGTGTCCCAAGGGGTCAAGAATATGTGCTCCTAAGGAGTCATGCATGTGTTCTAACACATGCGTGACCCCTTAGGACCGCATATGACCCCTTAAAAAATCCTAGTGTGAATGACATACCCCTTAGTCCATCACATAGTGTCCTAGAAGGGGTCGTATATGGTCATAAGGGGTCATGCATGTGTGTTCTAACACTATACATGTGTGACCCCTTAGGACCACATATGATCGCTTATAACATCCTAGTGTCTATGACATACGATCCCTTAAGATCACATGTACAATGTCCTAAGGGGTTGAATATGTAGTCCTAAGGGGTCACGCATGTGTTCTAACACATGCGTGACCCTTAGGACCACATATGACCCCTTATAACATCCTAGTGTACATACGACATTCCCCTTAGGCTCACATAGTGTCCTAAGGGGTTATATGTGGTCCTAATAGGTCACGCGTGTGTTCTAACACATGCATGACCCCTTAGGACCACATATGACCCATTATAACATCCTAGTGTACAAATGACATTCCCCTTAGGATCACATAGTGTCCTAAGGGGTCAGATGCGGTCCTAAGAGGTCACGCATGTGTTCTAACGATATTAATTTAATCCTACTATTTCCAATTAATTTAATAAAAATAACATCATTTCGAATTAATTAAGATAGAATTATTATATAAATTAAATTAATATTATTTAAAATAATTTTCATAAAAAATATTAGATAAAAAATATTTAACTAATACTAATAAATAAAGACAATTTTTATTTTTTTTGAAGAAAAGGGGTAAAAACTTTATTGAAAATTAAATAGAAGAATTACAGAGACAGCCGGAGCCCTGAGGCCCTAGACACAAGCCACAAATCCAACCTCATCTTAACCAACTTCATAACCCTCCATGTCCTCAGTAAGAATCTTCTGCAAGTTCAGGCTGTAATCTCCGAAGAGATGTTCCCAACCTTCAACTTTCCAATTACTATCCTGATCCAAAGCCCACTTGGCCAACCAATCATCTGCTCTATTCCATTCACGAGGGATGTGGATGAAGGACACCTGTTCCATTAAAGTACTAATTTGGAGAATCTGCTGGACGATCCCAGCCAACTGCCACTGAATCCCACTAACCTTTTGATCATTCAACAAGTTAACAATCATCTATGAATCTGATTCACAAATCAACTTCCTTCGACCCAACTCCCAAGCCCTCTCTAGTGCATAGAGAATCACAAATCCCTCCATAGTGTTATTAGACTGCCACCCTTTATGCACTGAAAAGAGGAAAACAACCTCCCCCCTGTTGTTCCTGCCAACACCACCAACTCCACCTAGGCCTGGATTCCCCATTGATGAGCCATCCGTGTTAACCTTGAGAATCCCTTCCAGGGGTGGAATCCACCTTCCCACCCTTTGCACCTTCTTCATAGCCCTTCTACCTCTCCTAACATAAGGTGAAATAGGAGACAACTCCTGTAGTCCAAGCCTACTCACCATATCCACCTCATCTCTACTCAGCGGACAATTCACTTCACATTTAGCTTCCACTATCTCCCGGATCATAGCAATGATCCTATTCCAAACTTGTTGAACAAACAATCTGTCCTCATGAAAGATCCTCCTATTCCTCTCGAGCCAGATTTGCCACATAATGAAGATGGGCCCAGTATACCAGACAGTCTGGAGGAAGGGAGACAAGATAGGAGGTATGCCCAAATTGTTCCAGAACTCAACTAGAGAATCGACATGGACACAAGGATGCTTCCATGCCCCCCACCAATAATGCCAAATAAGCTAGGAGAAAGGGCATCTAAATAATAGGTGTGAGGAATCTTCTTCCCCATAACCACACAAAACATAGATAGAGGGTCCCAAAAATCCCCGCTTGCGGATATTGTCCCAAGTTAGACATCTATTCAAAGCCAAAGTCCAAGTGAAGCAATTACACTTCGGCCAAGAAACATTATTCCACACCTGTTTCCACCAGCTCACCTCTCTTCCCTCAAGTCTTTGGTTCAACAATTCCCGGTATCCACTAGCCACAGTAAAAGTGCCCCTAGGATTTGGAAGCCAAGCAAGCCCATCCCTACTCTTGAGGGAGCTACAATGTCCACTCGCCAAAATGCCCTGCAACTCAACACACTCCTCCTCCATCTCAACAACCGACCACTCATTAGGGACCTTCCATCACTCCAACTCTAGCCGACCACACCTATAAGCAATCTTAAAGTCACTCACCCTTGACCATCTTGCCTCCAAAAATCTCTAGCATAGATTCCCAAGGTTAGGAAACTGGTCCAGGATGGGAGGATATCCATCCCAAGAGTCGTTCCAGAAAAGGACCTCTTCCCCCCTTCTGCATATCCAAAAAATTTCATCCTTAATGAGAGAGGCCCCCCTCTTGAGAGTATTCCAGATCGAAGAGCCCTTTCCCTCCAGCGGATATCTAGGTATTTCCTCCATCGGGATCCTCTGCATATATTTGTTGGCTAGAATCCTAGCCCAGCCTCGGTCCTGCTCCACACACCACCTCCAGTAAAGCTTAGCCACCAACGCTTCCCCAAAAAGAACAGACTACCTTAAACCAAGCCTCCCCGACTATTTTGGGCTACACAACAGGTCCCAATTGACCAGACTCCATTTGGAAGAGGAAAGATTGCCTACCCATAAGAATTGCCTAGCCAAAGAATCTAGTCCCTTCAGGAACCACTTAGGAGCTACATGGAGCATACATCGGTAGATCGGAAGAGCCTGAACCACCGACTGAATCAATTGAACCCTTCTAGCAAAGGATAGCCATCTATGAGTCCAATGATCAACCTTCGTGCAAAATTTATCCAAGATACCCTGCCAGGTCTCCCTAGGAGGGTTGCCAGGAGAAATAGGAATACCCAAATAAATCAGGGGAGAAGTGCCAACTTGGAATCTCAAGATAAGGGAAATCCTTCTTTGAATAGCAATAGGAGTGTTGAAAAAGAGGATTGAAGATTTATCCTCATTGATCAACTAGCTCGAGGCCGTAAGATAAACATCCAAGACCTTACGTAGATTAGTAGCTTCTCTGACCTAGGAAAGCCCCATAAGGGTCGTGTCATCCACAAATTGCAAATGAGATTGCGGCTGCAAGTCATTACCCCATTTCCATCCATGAATAATACCTAGCCCCACATTATGCTTGATCAGCCTTCCTAGACCCTTAGCCAAAAGAATGAATAAATAGGGTGAGAGAGGGTCCCCCTGGCGAAGACCCCTAGAAGCACCAAACAACTCCATATGGTCACCATTAATAAGCACATAGAATGAAGTAGAAGTGACACAACTCATAACCCATTGAACCCACTCATCAACAAAACCAAAGGCCCTAAGGATCTTCTGAAGGAAGGACCACCGCACTCTATCATACACGTTAGCCATATCCAGCTTGATAAACATAGCTTTTTCCTTGGATGACTCCATAGAATGAATGGTCTCTGTAGCAATGATCACACCATCCAAAATTTGACGCCCTTCCACAAAACCACTCTGCTCCTCAGAGATAACATTCCCCAAGCACTTCTTCAATCTATCCGCTATCAGCTTAGAGATGATCTTATAAATCACATTGCAGAGAGAGATAGGGTGGAATTGGCCCAACCGGTCAGCCCCCTCACATTTGGGGATTAGAGCGATGAACGTTGCATTCAATGCCATAAGCATCTGCTTATTCCTTTGAGACTCTTGGACTACATCCAATAAATCTAATTTGATAATATCCTAGAACTCTTGGAAGAATTCAACAGGGAACCCATCCGGTCCAAGAGCTTTTCCTTTCCTCATGTGAAAGACAATCCTTTCCAGCTCTTCCAACAAAATAGGACACAAAAGCTTCTGATTCATCTCCCCTGTGACCAGAGAGGGAATGCAAGCAAGATCTTGATTCTCCACCACCACTTCTCCCATGGAGTCCTCCCTGAAGAGGGTTTGGAAGAAATGAAACAACTCCCTCAAAATCTCCAGCAAGGATAGGCACTGCTCACCGCTATCGTTAACCGGAACAAGGATGGAGTTTCCATGTCTTCTTGCTTTCACCGAGTTGAAGAAGAAAGTGGTGTTCTTGTCCCCCTCCTTCAGCCAATCAATATGAGCTCTCTGCTTCCAGTATATTTCTTCCCTAAGCTCCCATTCCTCAACCACCTTGACAGCCCTGTCCTCCTCCCTAAGCAAGTACTCAAACAACCCCTTCTCTCTGATTTCACTGGTGATCCCATTCAACATGCTTTGAGTAGCTTTCTTAGCATGAAAAATGTTCCCGAAACCCTGACGGTTCCACCATTTAAGTTGAAACTTAACAAATTGCAGCTGCTTGGCAAAAGAGTACATGGCTGTGCCAAAGGCCAGCCTCCCTTTCATCCACCACTCTGCTATGAGAACCTGCAAAGTAGGATCTCGAAGCCACATGAGTTGGAATTTGAAAGAAGGTGAGCGGGCAAACCAAGCTGAAGAAGACACCAGCTTGATGGGCCAATGATCTGACCCTCTCTAGTCCAGAATCTCAGAACTTGTGGACCACCCCTCCCTATCCAAAAATTAGATACCAAAAAATGATCCAACCTCTCAGCAATCCAATACTCTCCCACCCTCCTATTGTTCCAAGTGAACAACCCATTGCCAGGCTTAATGCCAACAAGGTGCAACAAGGATATACTATCCTGAAAAAGGTAGGAAGAAGGTTCCAACCTCATAACCCCCCCTTCTTCTCACTCAGCTCGAGGATTGCATTAAAATCTCCTGCCATAATCCAAGGGTGAAAAGGGGCCAATCTTCGCACACCTAAAATATGGGACCATAAGTTTTGCTTGCCCTAAAAGTCAGTAGGGGCATATATGTTAGAAAACAAGATTAGTTCTCCAGTCTCGAGACTAGATATAACCTCGGATACCGAAGATCTAGAGGCAACCCACCAGACAGGGCGAAATCTTAAAGGGTTCCAAAGGTAGGCCACCCCTCCAGAAGAACCAGCTACCCCAACACACTGCCACTCGCCTCGCCCCCACAGCTTGGGCACCAGACCCATCATACTCTCTACTGAAAGTTTAGTTTCCTACAAAAATAGGACATCAGGTGAATGATTCCTAATCAAGTCCCGAACAACTTTTTGTCTAGAGCCACTGTTCAAGCCCCTCACATTCCAAGAAAGCACAATCATTTAGGAGGATTGGAAAAGTGAGTATCCAAAGTCTTCACTGACCTTGACTCAACCAAGTTCTCCACCATCAATTTGATCTTCTCTAGATCTTTCTTTCTGCCCACCTTTGAACTCTTCTCTGAAGTGTTTTTCTTTATATCTTTCTGATGCAAACCCAGGTGAACGAAAGGCTTATTACTTCTAACCCCAGCCGGATCCAATTTCAGAGCTAACAGAGACCCCTCCCCCTCAACCGAGTTCACCTCAAAGCCTGGAGTGATTTCCAACTAGGCCCCTACTGGCTGATCCATCTCCATTTGCTGACTTCCAACCACAAGCAAGGCCTGGGTAGAATTCTCAATTACCCTTTCTGGGGCCCCCCCTGAAGCATCTTGATCCAAAGGGGTAAACCCCGGATTTATTTCCTAATGGCTAAGGTCATCTAGGACTTCAAATATATTGAAGGAATCCCCCTCATGTCGCTCCTGTAAGGGCCTCTTTTATCCTCGGTTCCTGTTCTTTGTCTTAACTAAGACAAACCCATTAGCACCCTCACCCTCTACTGACATGGCAACTTTCCCTTTCTCAGCCCTATCTAGGCTCGGGTCTAACTGCTAAGGTTAGTGCACCACCGGCTTATATCTAGGGCACTTACGCTGTAAATGACCATACTCGTGACATAGATGACATCAGAAAGGTAGAGTCTCATAATCTAACTGTTGAACCCAAGAATAAGAGCCTGCACACATATCTATAGCATCTGGCAAAGGTTTACTAAGATCAATTTCAACACAGATACGTACAAAGGTCATTACCTTTCTCCCCAGAGTTTGTGTTGATGAACCCACAGGCCTCCCAAGTAGAGCGGCAAGCATCTGGAGCACATCCTCCCGATAGCATTCCATAGGAAAACATGGTAACCGAACCCACACTAGAACCCTATTTGGGAGCTCCTTAGAGGGATTAAACCCTGTATGCCAAGGCTTGATGAACAGTCCCACCTGGTTGTAAAAATATGGGCCCCCTTCAAAGACCCTATTGTGATCCTCCATGCAATTGAAAGTAACCATGAAGTAGTTATTGGCCAACAACATGATCTCCATTTCCCCTTCCGGTGCCCATGTCCTCTGCGCCCAGTTTTCCAAAAACTGCAAGGAAACCCTCATTCCCAAAAACTTGTAGTATAGCAAGTGTTTTAAGAAATAATCAATGTCTTCCGCTATCATCTCTGGAGGAATAACCAACTTTGGCCGCTTGCTACATCTCTCCAGACAACCATTAATCTTCATCATGCGAGAACTAGCACCACTCCCTAACCCTGAATCTGATGCATACAGATTATTGTTAAAGGTCTTCATACTCTGAGGTGGGGGTTTTGAGCCCACCACAGCATGAAAATACAAGGTTGGAGCAACCTGTGAGGCCTCACCACCAAAACTCGACATCGGAGTGAAAAATTAAAATGAGGATGCTTAGAAAAAAAAAACCACCCCCCAAAAGGCTGTTCAAGATGGCTCGGAGCTCGAAACACCACCTTGCCCGAGCACCACTGAAGACCAAAGCCAGCTGACTACCCAAGCTCACAGGAGACCCTTGAGCCACCCCCAGCTGAAGCCCCACCCGCAAGCCACCAAAACCCCGCCCCACACCACTGAAACGCCACCCCCGCGCCACCAAAGCTTCACCCCTGCGCAGCCTCAACCCCCCCAGCAACCCCTGCAACATCCCCTGCCACTCCCAGCCCAACACTAACTACCCTACCAGACCCCCGACTCCTTGCAATTCCCTCCCCTACTGCACCAGTAGTGATGCCACCCACGAGCTAGGGCCGTGAAACCCTAGCTTGGCCGCACACAGACGCCCAGACATGCAACATCCTCCTTTTCACAAATAAAGACAATTTTTGGTACGTAATACATATAAAATTAAATAGAAATAAAAATAAAAATGCATACTTGCATCCTGGTATCTTTGCCTTCTTTGTTCTCGATATCTTTGTTCTGTTTTGGGAGAATAATTCCTTGAAGTTTTATTTTTCCTTCTCTTCTTGTTCCCCATGCTTTAAAAATAACTTTCAAATATCTTCAAATTATTGCCCTCAAAATAATTTTCAAATGTCTTCTTTCATCCAAAAATGCGAATTGTTTTAATCATTTGTGTAAAAAAATGAAAAAAATTATGTATATTCATATGACTCTACTAAAATATAATTCTTTTTTTTTTTTGGGTCGGCCAGGGTTTGAACAAACGCCGACAGTTACAAAAGGTCAGGTTTGTTCGAACCTAACCATTACATGAAAGTACACATCATAAGTTTTCCCAGGGGGTTCAAGTGAGGGGGGTCCGATTGAACCCCTTAGGGTTTGATTAGACCCCCCTTCGCTCGAACCAGTGTTTGTTCAAACCCTCTTGTTAGAGGTCTCTCCCCAAATTTTTTAGTTCTGAGGAATTTTCGCCTTCGGACCTCTAGTTCAAGGCACAAATGAAAAAATCTTGATAACCCAAAAATATAAGATGGTAGTGCTTGGAGAAAGCTTTCCAATGAGCATAATTTTATTACATTGTGAATTTATTATGCTCTTGTTTTTTTAATTTTATGGAATATTGGTTTTGCACCGAACATGAACTTCTTTGTTCAACGCATTGGGAAAAATAGGAAACTAATTCAAATTTTTTTTGAAAAATATCTATGCCCCAGGTATTGATGTCTTCTTTCTAATAAATAAAATAAAATTTGATTTCGATATATATAGAACAAGTTATGTGTTCAAACTTAAACCTATGTCTGAATTATGACTAGTCGGACTTCAAAACTTAATAAAATGAAAAATATTCAACATATCATGATCAAACCAACAACAAGCCCTAGATATTGATGTTACAAACCAAAATTCAAAACAATTGAGATTTTATCATTTATAAAAAAAAAATTATGCATTTCGAAGGGGACATCACTCTTAAAAAATGTAGTTTGTTGTAAAAACTACTTTTCGAAGGAGATGGAAAATTTTGAAAAAAGTATATTTAGAATCTACAGACAAAATGATACAAATCACTAATTTACATTAACTTCAAATTCTTAATAGTTTAAAAATTATAGTTGTCGAAAGTTGAAGATTATTTTAAAAATGTTCATCTCATTGTCAAAAGTGGCAAAAAAGTGGGAACCATTATTGTGAATTCACCCTATGGGATAACAAAAGAGGCTCACTGTCGGAGGGCTCACTGCCTAGATTACAATGACTTACTACCACAAAATAAAGAAATGAACTAAGAAAATTGCATCTACATATGCATGGGATCTGTCCTTCTCCTTTTCTCATTTAGTATCAACTTCCTCACTTTATCGCTTACTATCACTCTTCACTTACTTCATTGCAATTCATCCATCTCATCCTTCTCTCTCATCTCTCTCAAGCATAATGCGATCATATATATATAGATAGATAGATAGATATTGATACATCTATATCTACATCTACACACACACACACACATATATTTGTATATATACATATACATACGTATATAGACACACACACACACACATGTGTGTGTGTGTATGTATACATACATACATACATATATACATATATATGTATGTATATATATATCCCTCTTTACTTGCCTGCTTTAAAAAAAATCCGAGAATGTTACTAGGTTTAAATTAACCACATTGAGTATTATCTCAAGACACATAAGTGCCTCTATTTTATTGGGGGCCTAGGGCCCTCCCACCCCGACTTGATAGTGGTAGGGGGGGGGGGGCTCGATAGACCCAACGGCACAGGCCAAAACTATAAACAACCTGTATATATATATATATATATATATATATATATATATATATATATATATATGTATGTATGTATGTATGTATGTATGTATGTATGTATGTATGCATGTATGTATGTACACACACACACACACATATATATATACTCTCATGCCCAAACTTTTGGGCAAAAACAGAACAACAAATTTTTTTGTTGAACCACATAAACTCTCAAAAATAGTCTACACTATAATGAAATCAATTGAGTTTTGTCTTAACTAAGATGTAAGTGGAATTGTTTACTAACATTGGATTAACTAACTCTCTTAAAAAGGCGACATTAATAATGAGAACTAATTATTTCCTAAGAGGGTCCAAGACCATTTTGCCCTCCCAAGGGTAAGATGGCCTTGGATACACCCAAAACACAATAAAATGCATAACAAAAGAAAAGGAAAGAACCACATGTAAACTTTCACAATACAATACAAAGAAAGATACAATATTTACCTCCAAACATCTCTACAAATAGATTTTAACACATAAGTAAGAAAATGCACCTACCTTGAATCTGCCAAGGGTATTCTAGGGATAGCTTAGAGAAGATTAACCCAATCCACAAAACTTTTTTGCAACACTTAGCCCAAAATTCCTATTCTCAAACTGGTTTTTCCTCTAAAATTGTCCAAAATCTCCAAAGATAGAGAGTGGGTGATTAGCTCACTAAGTTTGAATCTCTAGCCTAAGAAGGCTTCTCTCACTCCTTCCAACCTCTTGGATAGAGTGAGGGACTCCCATTGGTTGGTCTTCCCTAGGTCTTACACACTCCCTAACCAAGGCACCTCAAGAAGAGGAATGAAATGGGGAAGAGGAATAACACCTACCAAGAAGGTTATCTAACCAAGGATGGTACTCCTAAAGATGAAATTTGACCATCTAGGAAAACCCACTTTTTTGGGTGGTTAAACAAGCCCTAGGGGAGAGACACATGTCCAAAATTGGCCCTCACCCATAGGTACCCCATGAGGCCCAATAAAAATGCCCCAAAACTGACTCTAGGAGTTGATTTAACTCTTTGAAAGTCTACCTAAAGTTAACCTGCGGGTCAACTCTGAGTTTACCCTCCTTATGGCTCACTATCCTAGATTTCTTGGAACCTTCAAGGATAATTAGGAAATACAACAATTAAACAAAAATTAAATCTCTCAAAAAGGTGACATGACAATTACCAACACAACATACAACATGTGTGTCAAGTGACACTATAAAATAATTCCACATCACAATTACACACATGGCAATTATCCCTTGAATGATTTAAACAATTTAATAAATACAAATTAAACTCATGCAAACATTTTACGTTTACAAATAAAATACGATACATACGGGGCGTTGCCTCTCCAAATAGACAACCCCTAGTTTTACGAACGTACATAGGCCTAGGCTTGATTCTCCATAATATTTCCATGGTCACATGGATAATTTCCTCCGCATCTCAATTTAAACATTAGTACTTTCCAATAGCCTCATATAATATTAAACACATAATTAAGAATACAATTCAATCACTCTGCATAGAATTGACATTATACAATACAATTTACCACATATCAAGGCAATTCACATAAGCAATTCATCATAATCCTCATAATTTAACCCATTCATAAGATATGCAACCATATTTCTAGCATCATAGTAAAGTCCTGCAAATCAAACAATGACATACAACATCTCAATGTTATCCTACTCTAGAATCATATAAAATTCTATATCTATAATGCATAGAAATGAAGAATCAATATATCAATGTTATCCAATTCCGAGGATCATATAAAGTTCTATATCCATAATGCATATAAATAAAGCATCCATAATAGTTCCAACATGAAAAACACTGAAATGCTAGGATGGGTCGGGGTAGGGCCTCATACATACATACATACATACATACATACATACACATATATATGCATACATATATATACATATATATATACATATATACATATGCATATATATGTATGTATACACACACACACACACACACACACACACACACACACACACACACACACACACACACACACACACATATATATATATATATATATATGTGTGTGTGTGTGTGTGTGTGTAGTCACATAAATCTGTCCAGCTTAATTAAATAAATATTCGCTATTTATTTGATTAAAAATCCACTAACCATCAATTAATTAAATTAATATTTAATTAATTCATCCCCAAACATTCTTCTATTAATTAAATAAATTATTCAATTTATTTTTATTAATTCATTAAATCAAATTCCAATCAATTAAATAAATAAAATCTATTTATTTAATTAGAATCCCCTTTTCCTCTTTTAAATAAATTAAATAAAACATTTATTTAAATCATTATCCCCACCCCACTTGCATTTTCCTACAAATGCAACTTGCACACATTTATTGGAATAAATGAATTTTTATTTTAATAAAATCCTATTTTCCGTCACCCACCAAATCCACTTGCAAAATCTAAATCCCCTTCTAGATTCTTCTAAAACCTTCCTAATTAGCCTAATCCATCTTCTAAACTTTGTCACATCCCTAAGCGAAGGGAAGTCACTTCTCAAATGGCTCAAAGTCTTTGATAACCATTAAAGGCTTCAAGTCTTCAACCACTAAATGGCTCAAAGTCTTTGATAACCTTTAAAGGCTTTCAACCTTCAACCACTTAATCCCCAAAGTCTCCAATAACCATTAATGGTTAATTCAAACCCTCCCACATGGTTAAAACATTTGTTTTGACTCAACCTCTATCCAACCCAAAGGTCTCATCAGGCCATTAATGCTTTGACATGATTATCTCTTAAACATTTGCACAAAGGTTTATCCTTGGATTAACTCTTAATCCAGTGGGTAAGCTTAATTTAGACTTGACCCTTAGCCTTTAGATAACCATGAGGTCTTCTCAGGCCTTTAATGCCTCCAACTCCTTTTCTCAACCCAACCCTATGTTGACACTTGTCACCATTTCATTGGTGCCAATTGTGCACATGGATCCCCAACTTTCAAACTCAACCCTTGATTGAATCTTTCAATCCTGACCATCCATTGCTCCATTTTTCCTATAAATAGAGCCCATTCCTTCATAATCCAGATCTTGAAAACTTGTATGCATCTAAGCTATAGACATTTTAGAGAGCATTTTTAGCATAATCATCTAATACCTTGTTATTTTGGTTAAAATACATCATTTTAGCATCAATAGCATAGCATTAGCTTCTCATTTCATACTCGAAGCACAATATTACAATTTCAATCCTCCATAAGTATCCATAGTGCAAAAAGCTGCTGAGAGCTACACTATTTTGGAACTTGGAGAGGAGAGGAACAAGGGAGAAAGGAACTAAAACCATGCTAAGAGGCATTTGGAGATGCCTCGTTATCTTTGCTACTTTAGTTAGATATATTAGCTTGTTTTTAGCATCTCTCTTGGTATGCCTTTTTAGATTACTTTTTGATTGACTAACACTGACAATCTAACGTTTTCGTGTCTCTTTGTGTTGTTGATCATTCACTAACCTTGTGCCATTTAGGAGGGCATCAATATGTATATATATATGTGTGTGTATACATATATATACATAGATATATATACATATATATGTATATATATATGTCAATAGGAATATACATCAAGTCGGCTTCAATAACATTTTCCCAAATGATATTTCAATGGTCAAATCAAACGCTACAAACACTAAAGCAAAATAACAACATAATCCTTCAAGGTCGTCTTGACCCGGAATAAGCATATCCCCAAATTTCTATAAGAACACATTACCAAAGCACAAAGAACATGATCCAACTCAACATTATGAGGTTAAAGACGTGAACAACTAATCATCAAAGCAATATCATCAAAAATCAAGAAATCGGAGGAAACTAGAGAACATAGAACTCCTCAACACTATATAACCGAATACATTTTTGGAGCACAACATTTGAAGAATGACTTCCAGAGCACCAAAACCACAAATACAACAATCTCAAATGATGAAAACAATCATATCAAAATTTCACTACCATATCAAGACACAAATGCAGAGGTCTGCACTTTTGAAATAAGCTAAATGAATATTGTCAGACTGCATGAACAACTAGAGTATGGAACCACTTGCCACAACCAATCACCAAATATCTCATGTCAAGATAAATGTATCATCATACTGACAATACATATTTTCGGAGCAATTAACATATCTACAATACATCAGAAACAACTAGGATCTACCATCTACATCGTACATACTTATCTTCCACTATTTTGCATCATATCATACATACCTATCTTTCACTTTTCTGCATCATATCATACATACCTATCTTTCACTATTTTGAATCATATTTGGACCAATCCAGATCACTAGGTTTGACATTAATGACAACTAATACAAGTATTTCTAACAAGATGGTGCACATTCCTTTTATGGAGATAATGGAGACATATTGAGGGTTTCTGCCCCTCCGGTAGAGACCTGAGTGATGTTGATTGGCATCAGTCTAGTATGCATTATCAGAAATACTATTTATTTCAGATTGATGTGGTGGTGCTAATACTCAGGGGGAGTAGTTAGATGTAAGAATCAGAGGATTTATGAATTTTCTTTGATGTTTATGTCATATTTTTGGCATTGATGTCAAAGGGGGAGAGATATATGTGAAAAACAAAGCTTAACAAAATATTAGTCAAAGGGGGAGAGATCAGAACTTCATTGCTATATCATTTTGTGGGAGATTGTTGGTTGTCTTCCATAAGGGGGAGACTTGTTTGGCATTTCTTGGCACTTGGATGTTTTTCACATCTAGTGTTGCCATCAATGCCAAAGGGGGAGATTGTTGGTAAATTGGAGGAATTGATTATGTTTTGTATTGATTTTTTGTCATTGATGGCAACACCAGTTGTTTTGGTTGTTTAACAGTTTCCAGTTGGTTCTGGTAGAGTGGTTGGTTTATGATATTGATCCAGTATGCTTTGGTTTGTGGAATTGGTTTGGATATGTCATTCATGCTATTCAGATGTGTATCATGATCAATTGGTTTGGGATTTGATGACTCGGGAGCTATCATTTGTTCTAGTAAGCCTTTTGGTCACTGGTAAGGGTTTGACCGAGAGAGCTTTGTTGAAGATCTTTTGATGCACATGATAAGTGGTGTTGATGTGACTTCTAGATGGATTTCAGGATGCTATTGGTTATCTTGTTTGTGTTCTAGTTCATCAGTGGTGTTGGATTTTGGTTTATGGTGACCTATTTTGGGTCCGGTGTTATCGAGGTTATGGACCAGTTTATGTAACGCATTGGAGGATGTTCCTGATACATTACCGACAGTATTTAAGGATTGGTTTACATTATTTTCGGCCTAAGCCAACTTAGTTGATCATTGGATTATGGTTTTATGTTATGAATTTATTGTATTATATTTTTGGTGGTCGACCTAATTTTTTAGGTCTCGGGTTAATATAAATATAATGTAAGATCTCTTTGTAGATCATAGGTCAAGGTTATAGGTTTATTTGTGTGCGAATAATTTTGTAATTATATGCAGAAGGTTTGGTCAATCATAGGTGATCAAATTGGGTTTGTAAGAGAGGTTTAAGGCCTCTGGTATTGAGCTTAACTAGAATTGTACTCAAGCATAGGAGATGCTATACTTGCAGTTCACTCTTCTTTCTGGATTGTAGTCCGATGTTTATGTAATCAGTGAGGCTCGTTTTTGTGATGAGCATTGCGCTCTAGGTTGTTGGCCTTCCTACATGTGCAAGCCCCTAATATTGTAATCACATACATACTATAATACCCTAAAAATGGTCATCCAAATCATGATCCCCTAATCTCAACAATGTCACCAAGGTCCTAACCAAAGGCAATTAAATCAATCTTGAGCACATTAATTAATTATTTAATCATCAATGTCACATGGCAATCAATAACTCAATGTTAATTAAATCATTCCAAGTAAATCATTTTTAAACAATTATCCTATTTATTTTATTGAATATCCTACCATATTTAATTAAATAAGTCAATTTGCCGTCAAATCTTCAAAAAAGGAATTGATTGACAAAAAAAAATAAAAAATTGAGAAAAGAAATCAATTGGAGATATTCTTGAAAAACTAATTAAAAATTGATAAATAATCTCAGAGAAAGCAATTAAAACAATTAAATATTAAAATTGAATGAAATAGAGAATAAATCAACTTTTTCTTGATTTTATCTTAATTTTAGTTCAATTTTTCCTTTAAAACTGAGAAAAGCATCCAATCACATCAATTCACCTAGATTGTGCTTCCTCTTGGAAAATATTGACCACTCATCATCATTTGATCTCAGCCATTGGTTTCTTTTTGAATTTTCTATAAATTCAGGCTCTCATCTCTCATTCAAAAATCCTAGAGAATATATTGTTATTATGTTGTTTTTGCTCTAGGTTCATTGAGAATTTGCATTGAGATATTGCATATTTATTAGATCATTTAGCTAAAATATTCATATATTGCTTAAATCATGTTAGATTAATCTTCCATATCTTGTATTCATCTAGCTTAAACCTTGCATCCATTTAGCTCAATCTTATGCTCATATAGATTAAATCCTTCGTTTAGGTGTTGTCTAGTCACTGGTATTGCATTTAAAATCTGAGAGCAATCTAAACTCGCATCTACTAGAGGGTAATAAGTTGCCTTATAATGGTTTATTATTCAATGATTATTGATTTACTAACCATGCATCCAATGAATTAATTGAAGTGTTGTGTATTCTAGATATAGATACGGGTCCACTTTTCACTCACACATTTTTGGCGCCCACCGTGGGGCAGAAGACTACTTTTTTGGCCTCAAAATCATTTTTTTATCCTGCAAGTTTCGTCTGTATAATCTTTGTGAAATATTGTACGAGTGGTATTACTGCATCGTATGACATTCTGTCGAAGCCTTTGATTTGTCGAAGGAATCAAAAAAGGGTGTCATATGAAATTTTGTTCTGAATATCTAATTTTGTCTTCTGTCATTTTATGCTTAGTTCTAACTCATACGATAAAAGCCTTTTGTCGTTTTACTTTGTGATAATTTTCGTACAATGTTTTATTCTGTCGGGTTAAAACAAATTTCACTTTTCAGGTTTTCTGTCCAATTTTGGTTATGCTAATGCTAACCCTGAATCGTCTTCTGTCTGCCTGATATTTTCATAGCCTAACCATTTTCTTGCAGGACGCTTGTCAAAGAATTTATCAATCAAACATACGCTTGTCAAAGAATAAAAATAACATGACTACTAATACGTTGTTTTTGCAGGTTGCCTAAAGAGAATCAACTAAACATTGTGTATTCTTTAAATTCATTTTTAGGCACCTAACTTGCTATTTGGTTAAAGAACAAATCTGTATTTCATGTTTAAAATTTTTTTTGATAGGTAGGAGAGTATGCTCTTGTCTGTATAGACAATCATAAATCTAGACCCTTGAGGCATTTTCTTTAAGTTTGAGATTTGCATATCTTTAGCGGGTCTGCCCTCCCAAGGAGCTAATAACTCTTAAAGCCATTACGGTCAGTAAGAGGGGAATGACCCAAGTGGTAATGGCTAAATGCCAAGTACTCCAACCCACTATAAAATAAACATGATTTGATGAAAATCAAGTCAACAAAAGTGCTCGGGAATAGCTCCCCTCTGTACCTTCGGGTATATTAAACCTTGGTTTTCAAGACTGGGAGACCTCTTAATTGAGTTTATAGCTCGACGTGCCAAATGGACCCCTTACTAGTTCCAATTCAAATTAGAAGCTACCTGATTCACCTCTGAAAGGTTGATAATCTTTGTGCAAGAGAGATAGTAACTCTCCCAAGACACTTGTCATATCATGCCCCCATTAGCGTTTGGAATCAGTTAATACGACATTGAGAATCCATTGCGTGAGACTCAGCGGCCGTATTCTGATTAGCTATTGGGTGTGTACTTAAGTCAGCAAGCAAAGGTTTTCTTCTCTAAGGCAACTTCCATAGGGTTTGCATGTTATGATTGAAGTTATTATTCGTATTGCGTGTTTTCTATGTTTTCATGCTTGAAACTAAAACTGGAATACCAAAAATGGAGAAAACAATACCAAATAACTCAGTGATAAACTTTGTCAGTGTCAAAAACTAGTCTTCATCAGTCATTGAAAATCAGTCCTATATCAAAAACTAGTCATACTCAGTCATCAAAAACTCAGCATTCAATCTCTGTCCAGACACAGTCGAACGAGCCTTCTGTTTGATCATTCTAATACATATCTTCTGTCATACGAGATTCCATCAATCCTAATAGTCTGTCGTTTGAGCCTGCATTCTATGTCGTACGAAACCTAATTGTCTGTCATCTGGGTCTGAGAACTATCATTCTATCCTAAAATCCTATATCATATGATTAACCCTTGCATTTATCAGTTTGTTGTTTTAGACATACCCATTTGTCATACGATATTAGGCAGCAACTCGTACGAAATAGTACTGTCAATTTCCAGAAGCTATTATACTGTCGTCTAGTCCTGGAAATCCCGTCATACGAATCTCTGATTTTGCCAATCTAGAATAGTCAAACTTGCCTAAAATAGTCTACAGCGAGCCTAAAACTGGTTTTCATCCTCCTGAACATAAACAACCTTGATAGTGTACCCCTGTCGTTGCATTGCAAAATTTTGTCAATCATCTCTCAGCTAGTTCAAACAACATCTTATCAAACCTAAGTTAACCTAGATAACGTCTTACACAAGATAGATCATTCCTGAAACTAGACCAGATCTTAGTTACTTCACTCAATCACTACGTTAAATGAATAACTAGCTATAATTTGATCTTGACTTTTGCAACACATCTAGCTTTCAGTCCCGTCGGTTGTAAATGCATGTTCAAACCAAAAGTTCTCGCAGCAAAATAGACAAAGGAAAAGAAACACCCTTTTCATCAAATGACAATCCATTATTTGTAGAAGACCTCGTCTCAAATAAACTGTCATCATTACAAATACCAGTTTATGATCTACCAATCTTTGGTCAGCCCCTATCTCCCACCATGTCTGGAGAAAGGCAAGAAAGACAAGCTAGTAAACGAGACACTTATGACAACCTCAGCAATCATGCCACTGACAATGAGTCCTCATCAACTGAATCTAAAGCCTCTGAACCTCTAGAGGTCGAAATACATAAATGTCAAAATGATAAAGATTTCTGAAAAATTATGAAGGTCATCATGGCTAGATAAAAAGAAGACTATTTCCAAGAACTAGCAAAGCAAGGCACCAAGATTCCTACTAGTTATGATGTGGAGGCCCTCATCACTAAAGAGGAAGAGACACCATTGGGGATGCTAAACAAACAAATACAAGCGTTACGAACTGAGGTCACAAAACTTAAAAACAAAGATAAATCACCAAAACAATATTCTCTAGACACAATATGCCCATTCCCATTTGACAAAAACCTTTACATGCCTCCATTTCCCTCAAAAGTAGAAATGCCTAAGTTTGACAAATATGATGGGAATACAGATCCTCAAGATCATATCAGAGAATTTTGTGCTTTATGTATGGAGTTCATGCACGACCAAACGTATCTCATGCACCTTTTCCCGAGAAGTTTTTGGGGGCAAGTTATGGAATGGTTCTCAAGTCTACCTATGGGAATAAAAACCTGTGAAGAATTAATCCAACTATTCCTACAACAATACTCATATAACATTCGTCACCTACTCACTATGATAGAGCTTTGCAATACCAAACAAAAGACAGGAGAACCCTTTCTCACTTTTCTCCAACAATGGAGAAAGATGTTCTCTAGATATTCACGGACTATTCCAAATCTTGAGAAGATGGATATCTTTGTCAACAACTTAATCCCTGAATTGAAATATAGTGTCCAGATGCAAGTACATCCTTCATTCAACAAAATGCTATATAATGCCCTCAGAATGGAAGATGTGCTTATAAAAAAGGGAGATATATCACTTTGGAAAGAAACATCGCAGGGTTCTAGTTCTAAAGAAAAGAGAAAATACTGGAAATACGACAAAGATAACAACAGAAACATTTTTAATGATGGAGTGGTAGACAATGTTAAAGAATAGACAAAATCCATAATATTTAACTTGGGTAGTGGCACACAAGCACTCAAGGTAGCTGAAGCTGCGACAGGAAATCCTCCGAAGAAAGCAAGAGAATGGTTTAAAGAGAAACCTTTGCTTTCAAAGCCTAAGCATGATTTTACTCCTCAAGATGAATCGTATGAATCAGCTTTTAAAACCTTATTGGCGAATGATCTGATAACATTGCCAGACAATTCTAGACCATATGACCTAGAAATTAAACCCAAATGGTGGAGAGAAAACGAATACTATGACTACCATTAGAACAAGGGACATAACATAAACAACTACATGAAACTCAGACATGAAATCCAAGATCTCATTGATGCTAGCAAAATCGTTGTTGGAAATCACGTGACTAATGCTGATCATAAGGCCTTTAAAGATCCCTTACCAACTTATGAACACGGAGATTCCTCAAAATCCAAGGGAGGTGCTAGAGTCAATTATACCTACACTAACAATGATAACGTGATCAACATGATTGAATCTTCCCAACCTAAATATTGCAATGTGATCATAATCAAAGATAAACAAAATCAAGCACAAACTACTAATGTTGTAACCCATTCTCAAAAGAAAGTTACTCTCCAAGGAGCTAGTTCCTCAACTTTCAATCAAACAACATCAATCCTACCAACTCCTCCAAATAAATAAACAAACACAATCACGGCCAAATCAAAACAGTTGGCTTTATCATCCTCTCCTGGTTATAGTATTATCGAACAATTGAAAAGAACCAATGCTCAAATCTCCATTTTGGAACTTCTTAAGATCTCTTCTGCTCATAGAGAGATCCTGGACAAGGCTCTTCTCACCACTAGTGTCCCTATAAATTTAGACGTAGATCGGTTTCAATCTATGATGGGTCACCTGACTTCACCTCAATACCTCACTTTCTCTGAAGAAGATGATAACTCATTGAGTCACTCGCATAACTAGCCATTACACATTGAAGCTATGATCCATAAAAACCGAGTTAAATGTGTTTTGATAGATGGAGGCACTAGGTTGAATATCTGTACATACAATCTATTGACATAGCTGAGATTTTTTAAAAACGTTATTGATCCAACAACTAAAATAACAATCAAAGCTTATGATGAAGAAGAAAGAACCTCTAAGGGTCTGGTGCTATTACCAATCAGGGTAGGACCTATACAAAGAGATGTCATCTTTCAGGTCCTTGATCTTCCTGTTTCATACATCTTATTAGGCAGGTCATGGATTCATGAAAGCAGTACCATCTACATATAATCAATGCTTGAAATTTCCTTATAATGGAGTTGAAGTCAGTATTCCTGCTGATACAAGCTATACCTACAATGCATTAACATAGAGTGTTGATGCTTTTGTTCCTCATAATCGAGCAGCCTCTACAGCTAAAAGTTCAGAATCTTTGTTGAAAGATTTAGAGAAGAAATTGAAAATCACAAACACTAGCATGGATGGCTACAAGATAGAGCCTGCTATCTCGCTAATGTCTCTTCCTCCATCACCAAGACAGTCAGGAAAAACATCAGAGGATATGAAGCCACAAATTTCAATTCCAAAATTCATTTATGATGGCCTCTTTATATAGTCCTCTACTTCCCTTGCAGATGAAATAGAAGAGGATGTTGCTCTCAAATGGCTTTTCAAAGAAGATAGCGCAAACAGAGAAATATGACATTGTGAGATTTCCCTAACACAATATGGTCCAGGCTATAAGATGCTTCAATGCATGGGATATTCAGGTACCAATACTCTAGGCAAGCATCAAGAAGGTATTGTTGAACCTATTTAGTTACAAACTAAATCTGCAAATGAAAAAGCTGGACTGGGATACGATCCAAGAAAGTCATCAAATCAAAAACACACGTCTCACCATCAACTTAGGTGGAAGAAAAAGGTACTACCTTTAACATCACAGGAAATTAATACTCAACAAACTCAGGAAGAGTGTGATGATGAACAAGAAGAATTGCCAACCCAGAGAGAGGAAACAGATGGTAATCAAGTTCCGATTGTATCAACTATAATACCACAGGAAGTAGAAGTCCCAGAGGATATGAGAGTAGAAGTATACAGAATCAGAGAATTATTTGCGCCACTGAACATTCTGATCACATATACTGGTAGACAATAAGTAGATGATTCAAAAACTGATTCAAATGAGTATGAATGGGGTCCAAACCCCCTCTTAGATACATCTACTACAGAAACCCCTGAAGAATCCAGTGATATCATAGATGACGCACAAGAGTTGGTACACTTAAAGATGCAAAAGGAAATAGAAGAAATCAAACTAAAAAGACAAGAAGACTATGAAAAATAGCTAGAGGAAGAAAGGACACAAGCAATTTCTTCACCTACTAACTCTTCCTCTAATGAGATAGGACAAATCAGGTATGGAACTACAAAAGAAGAATTAGAAGCTACAGAAGCAGAACCAGTCATCAGTCCAGAGGAAGGTAAATAGAATAGATGACAAGGATTAACAAAACCATCAAGGTTATGTCCACAAGTGTGTCAAATACAAGTGATCAATGAACCAAATCACAAAGGAACTTGCAGCATCAAAGATGTAGGTATTGATACTATATATACTTTTATTGAGCCACTTGAAGATGAGTTAGAAACTTCATCTTATGACTTTGATAACTCAGACAGGAGCTCTATTTATAACAACAACTATTCAACAATACATTATGACTACTCTGTCATGAACATTGAGATGCTGTCTACTGACCCTATTACTAATTCACCATGGTATGTAGTCCAGTCTGAAGTAGGTGATGATTCTAGAAGTAGGTTGGCTGGGTTAGGTCCAATAAATACTAACATGAATTTCAATTATCATGTTGTAACTCTTCCTGGTCTCAAGACACATACACAAGGTAGTCTTTTGGAACTCGACTGGTCAGTCCGAAGTCATGATGATAGTACCATGAACTCCCTTGAACCGGTTCAAACTTTATCCTTAGTACATACAAAACTAATTGACTATACTTTACAAGACCAACCCATTAATATACCTACTTTTGCCAATGACTATATGTTAGCCTATTACCTCAATGTAGTTGAACCTATGGACTCTTCCACTAGTGAACAGAGTGAAAACATGACTTAAACAGATATCAAGTATCTTAGTCGCAAAAATTAAAAAAATAAAATAAAATAAAAATAAAAGATCTGATGGTGAAATCCACATTGTGGCAGTATCAAAATCTAAAAAAGAGAAAATAAAGGATGTACCTAAGGGTGAAAACCTCTCTTAGGCACCTGAAGGTGAGATACTTGATATACTGCCAAGTCATTTTCAGGAAAGGTCTTCTATACTAATCGATCCAACTCAGCCAGTGAACATTGGGAGTTAAGAGACACCTAATGGGTTGGAGTTTGGGATAGACTAGCCTAGTCTATGCTCTTGGATCCTTCACTGGGATCACTTGGTGTTCTCTCCACACCCTAGTGTCTCTAGGACTTCCCTTTTCTTGAGGAATCCCCTGACCTTGCCCAATCCACCCACCAATGAGTTGCTATGCTGCTCCTAAGGTCTCACCTACTCATGAGACTCAAAACCCCTTACTATGGCTAATAAGGGCTAAGGCTTGTTCTACACTTTCCAAGGTCTTAGCAAGGTTAAATAAAGCCCTAAACCATGTTTTTCATCCCTCCATGTGCCCCCAAGAAATGGCTACCTTCATCCTTCCTACTGATTTCACTGTTTTGTGTTTTTGTTTACAAAATAGGGCTACAAGGATTAGGACCAATTAGGCCTCCTACCCAGTCCTTTAGGGCTTCCTCTCACAAACAATGCACAAACAACCCAAACTCCCAAAATGGACTACCATTCAATTGGTAAGGGCTCAAGGATTTTCTAGGTTTTGGGCCTCCAAGTGGTCGTACAGTGCCTAGGGCAAATTTTGGGGTTTTTAAGGGTTTTGTGAGGGTTTTATGGTCTGCCTGGGTCACAACGAGTGTTTTGTGTTTTAGCCACCTCATCTGGATTGGTGGAGGCTCCTCCTTCACACCAATTATGCTTCCAACACTCCTCTACACCTCCTCCAAAGGGTGTACTCTCCTCTATCCGACCTTGCTCTCCAAGACCTCTACAACTTAACCTCTCCTAACCGGGCACTGTCCAGTCTCGCCTAGGAGTGGGTCTTTGCTTGGCCTTCCTGCATTTTCAAGGGCCCTACTTTTTTTGCAGTATGGTACAAGGTCTGCACTCTCATTCCTCATGGTTTTATGGTGGTTCCACAATGGGGAATGGAGTTATGCAGCCATTTACACAATCATGTCCAAAACTGGACAGTAAGAAGACAATTTACAGACTATTTACAAACACACTCAATCTGCAAATAAAAACCTAAAATAATTGCTTGAAATGAAAGTATTTACACCATGACAAACATTCCACATAGATTTAGACGTTTCTCAATCCATTAACTGGCTTGTTTTCTTCATTCAAACTGACTGGTAATAGTTTCACTATCTCAGTCTGATCTTTTTGCTAGGACCGTACAATGTCTGACATCCAACCCATTCATTTAGGGTTTGGAAATACTTATACTACCAATGCCTTGGTCAGTGTGCCAAAATTAGGGCTCTCCATGCTCAACAAGGGTCTTTGACCATTTTGGGTGGAAAAGTTGCTTGACAACTTTTAAAAATTGTCATGCAACTTTTGCATCTTTTAACCAACTTTGCCATTGTTGCTTTTCATGAATCCTAAGCCTATTTTGGGCTATCCTAAGGAGAGTAACATGCCAATAAGGCCTAACACACATCCAAGGCACACTCAACCTTTCCTGTACAAGAAATCACAACAAAACACTATGGACCTAAAACTAGGACCTAGTCTAGAACAATTAAGCTCATGGCTCTTATTCATATACAATGGCTTCAAAAGAAGCATAACACCAACAAAAAAAGAAGGAGGGAGAGCTTGGAAGGGTGCTCCTACACCAACACCGCACTTCATTCATGTAGCTCAATCATTATCAGCCGAAGAATTGAAAGATTTCACTCATCTTTTTTCAGAAAAGAAGATCAATTTTGCATGGACGTACTCTGATATGCTAGGTCTCGATCTTGATCTTATCATGCACCATCTTTCTATCACATTAGGAGTTAAATCGGTTAAGCAAAAACTCTATAAGATGCATCCTCATGTGGTAGTTCTAGTCAAGGCTAAACTAGAAAAATTACTAAAAACTGGATTTATCAGAGCTATAGACTACACAGAATGGATATCAAACATAGTACCTGTATCAAAGGCAGACAAATTTATTAGAGTTTGCATAGACTTCAGGGATCTCAACAAAGCATGTCTGAAAGACAATTCTCCATTGCCCAACATTGATATGATAGTAGATATGATTGCTGGATATGAGATGTATTCATTAATGGATGGATTCTCTGGTTACAATCAGATAAAGAAACCTCCTGAGGATCAAGAAAAGACAACTTTCACATGTGCATGGGGAACCTTTTGCTACAATGTTATGCCATTTGGACTGAAGAATGAAGGAACAACTTACCAAAGAGCAGTAACCACTATCTTCCATGATATGATGCATAAAAACATGGAAGATTATGTTGATGACACCCTAGTAAAAACCATGAAGAGATCTACACATATTCAAGAACTAGGCCTCATACTAGATAGAATGGAAAGATTCAAGCTCCAATTAAATCCTAAAAAGGTGTGCATTTGAAGTGACATCAGGAAAATTGCTTGGTTACATAATTTCAAATAAAGGAATTGAGATTGACCCTGAAAAGGTCCAAGCTATAATGGAAATGCCTCCGCCCAAGAATATCAGTCAAATGAGAAGTTTACAGGGTCGTCTTTAGTCAATAAGGCGCTTTATATCTCAGCTAGTAGACAAAGTTCAACCCTTCACAAAGGTATTAAGGAAAGGATTTCAATACAACTAGGTTAAAGATTGTGAACAACATTTAAAACAAATCAAAGATTATCTATCTAATCCACCCATATTAATGCCACTGATTCAAGGTAAGCCATTGATTCTATACAAATCAGCTACATATACTTCACTGGGGGCACTTCTGGCACAACAGGATGAAAATAAAAAAGAGAGAGCTATATATTATATCAGCAGAACATTGGTGTCTTATGAAATGAACTACACTATAATAGAGAAAGCATGCTTAGCATTGGTCTTTTCATCACAAAAATTGAGACACTACATGTTGGCACACCCTATTAAGTTGGTAGCTATGATTGATCTGCTCAAATATCTTCTCAGTAAAGCAACACTTACAGGAAGACTGGCTAAATGGGTAATGGTTCTTACAGAATTTGATATTGAATATGTGGAACATAAAGCCATCAAAGGACAACTTATTGCAGACCAACTTGCTAATGCTCCACTTGAAGATAGTCAACCTCTGCATATAGAATTTCTGGATGAATCAATCATGCACCTTACTCAACAATAATGGAAGATTTTCTTTGATGGGTCTTTCACTCAACATGGTTCTGGTATCAGAATACTTTTTATTACTCAAAAATATTCAATTCCAAAAGCTTACAAGATTCTCTTCCCTTGCACAAACAACATTGCAGAATATGAAGCTTTGGTAAATAAGATCAAGCTGGCCATCGAGTGGAAGATTGTTGAGTTACACATCTATGGAGATTCTCAACTTATTATCAACCAAATCAATGATCTATATCAAACAAGAGATGAGAAACTGATGCCTTACAAAAGAATGGTGGATGATCTCAAGAAATACTTTACCATTGTATCATTTTAGCAGATCCCCGGGTCAGCAAATAGAGTAGTGGATGCAATGGCCACCTTGGCATCTATACCACAGCTACAAGAATCCAATTTTTTCTTTGAATTCCTGGAGGAAGAGTTACACTATCTTTCCTATGATTCTCTTGAGTCCCAAATGGTCTATTCTATTATTGGACATGACTCATCTTGCTATAGCCACATTTACTCTTACCTGCATGACCAAGTTGTCCCTGCTAATCTTTCCCAAAATGAAAAAAGGAACCTAATCCAGAATGCGTCATGGTATGTCATCATTGCTAACGACCTATTTAGGTGAGGTTTAGATAGTACTTTTCTTAGATGTCTAGAATCTGAGGAGTCTCAATGCGCATTATCCAAAGTCCGTGAAAGTGTTTGTGGATCCCATTCGAATTGTCTAAATTTATCACGGAAACTACTAAGGGCTGGCTACTATTGGCCAGACATGGAGAAAGAAGCTATTAAATTTGCTAAAACCTGTGAAAGGTGTTAGCTACATGGGAATTTTATACACGCTCCAACAAGGGATCTCATACCATTTGTTACACATTGGCCCTTTCAACAGTGGGCATTTGATCTAATTGGCCAAATATATCATGCATCATTTAACAAACACAAGTTTATTATAACTACCACTGAGTACTTCACTAAGTGGGTAGAAGTGGTTCCGCTCATCAAAGCAACTGGTAAACAAGTAGCTCTGTTCATCCTTAATTATATCATCTGCAGGTATGGTATACCTTCATCCTTTATAACTGAAAATGGAGGATAGTTCAAGAACAAAGATCTAAATGAACTCTATGAAAAATTCAAAATAAAACAACACTAGTCTTTTGTGTACTACCCTCAAGGTAATGGACACGTTGAAGAATCTAACAAGAATCTGTTGACTATCTTACACAAAATAGTCAATAAATATGGAAAGGATTGGCATCTGCAGCTCAATCCCACTCTGTGGGCTTATAGACCAAGTATCAGAACACCTACTGGGGCTACACCTTTTTCTTTAGTGTATGGGTCTGAAGTAGTATTACCTATTGAAGTAGAAATACCATCTCTAAGAGTTTCTTTGCAAGGTCTTGTTATTGATGAAGACTACAGAATAGCTAGATTGCAAGAACTCGAATTGTTGGACGAACGTTGGCAAGTCGCATTTGATCATCTAAGAGCATATCAAAAGTGAATGTATAGAGGTTATAACAAAAAGGTTTGACAACGATAATTTCAAGTGGATGACCTTATTCTGAGAGAAAATCCTAAGAATCAACAGTTTCGAGATAACAAAGGGAAGTTTGAACCCAACTGGCTGAATCCCTACATCGTTACTGCAGTGTTTGGCTCTAGTGCCTATCAACTCTCAGCATTGGAGGGAGAACAACTCCATGAACCAATCAACACCATCCACTTGAAGAAATTCTTCACCTGAATATTCTCTGCTCCAGTGGTCTATGCAGCTAAAAAGTCTTGAAGAAATCCTAAAAATCAGAAAAGTCTTGAAGAAATCCAAAAATTAAAAAAAAATTTAAAAAAAAGGAAAAAGAGAGAAAATGCCTTTGTGAAAACCTAGTAAATAGGCACCTTGGTAAAAAGAAAAAGAATCTTTGCCAGGCAGGTGAAAACCTGGCAAACAGGCGCCTCTTGTACTCAAGCACTCCATCTCTCAATGCAACATTGGCATTCCCACTTTCATGCATCTTTGCTTTCACTTGTACATATTTCAGTCACTTTTGTGACATCCTGGTTCATTGGAACCCTCATGGCTTGCAAGTGATCAATGTCCTAGTCTTAGGTAATCGACAGAGCACATTACATGTCCTAAGCTGTATCAACCAAGTCAACTTTACGTCAATGAAACCAAGTCGTCCACTCCGAGTCAGTCACCTTTCTCCTGACTACTGAAGAGTTTTATCACTGAGTACACAAGAAAAACAACATTACTGAAAAACAATCACTAAACAGTTTGAGCTATGCATGAAATTTTCTTTGTGTGATCTCTTTTATATTGGTTTTTGATTATTATTCCCTCTAGTAACTTGAGGAAGTCTATCTTGACTAAGAGAAGCAAGGATTGGGGGCATAATATTTTCTTTGTTTTCTGCTTGTAGGAATGATTTTGATGATCTGGAAACATCTAATAAGCTAGGTGTCTATGAAAAGAGCTTTCACATCAAGGCGAAATCACCACACATACCTCAACTCCGTTTATTTGAATGCTACAAGGAGGTTTACATCATTTCTTTGAATGTTTTGAGGGAATTTCTTTATCATGCAATCCAGGTCCCTGCGAAATTTGTCCAAGAATATGAACAAAAAAGGGTCATTGCGGACAAGATAATTAATATTGCACATGAAAAGCAAGGAACTCTAATCTACCTGCTGTGGTTGTAAAACGCTCAATGATGAAAATTAAGCTTTTCAAATCTAGTGACTAGGTGTAGGTTGCATCTCATTTTGTATCTCATTTCGCATTTCATTCTGCATCTTGTGAATTTAGAGTGATTTCGACATGGTAACAATGATCTCTTTATCTTCTAAATGAGAATTTGAAGCATTCGTCATTTCTTAGCTAAGTGGTCTCTTTTTCATCATCATTTCTCCAATTGAGTACTTGTGTATTGAGATGTTTGTTGCATACATAAGCATTTTATATAGATTCATACATTCACTATCATTCATTTGTATTCATCTTATTGCATTGAAAAAAAAATTAACTTTGCCCTACTCGTTGCTCATTCTCATCACTCATTTGCATCATCATTTATTTGCATAAAAAGAAACAAAAAAAAACATCTATATTCATTTGCATTACATACATCCATACTGAAAAGAAACACATACATATAGAATAAAGCATATAGACAGGCATCTCATTAATCGATTGACACAAGTACAATGAAGTCAAATCAAGATCTTGTATATATAAAAATGATAAAGTCTCAGGGTAAAAAATAATGTCACTGACGTATACAAACTCCAATCGGAGCAAGAATCATAAGGGCTACAAAAAAATGGGTGTGTTGATCCGAATTATGGATTTGGATGACAATACCTGAGTGAGAACCTGCGGTATTGTAAATTCTGTTTACATGAAGAACAGGAAAGCATAGAATTGAAGCAAGCCAAAAAGTATTGTATTCAATTCAAAAATCCAACATATAGTAGTCCAAGGGATTCCAAGGGTCACCAACAACTCCTTGAGAATTGAAAAACCAACAGTCATATCAGGTTTATTTACATAATGAAATCTAAAACTATGTAATTTTTCAAAAAACTGTATAAAATTTGTCCTAACTTTAACTAGGCATAACTTTCTGCACAGGACTCAAAATTATGAACCGTTTAACTCGTTGGAAAGGTCTCCAAGAGTTGAAGGCAAAGATTTGAAAAATCTTGCTGGTGTAGCTTTCGAGGGCTAAAAATGCCCTGAAGGCTTTCAAAAATGCCATTTACTAACACATAGAAAAACTGAAAAAAAATATGAAATTTTTTTTTTCAACTATTTCAAATTTTATTCTAATCATTACTTCTCCCTTCGAAAGAAATGGGCCCCATTGCATCAACATTCTAAATGAGATGAGGAAAACGTTCTTGAAGTTGCTCCCTGGTAAACCACTTTCCTTGTTGAGCAATCTACCCTGCTCGAACCACTTTGTACAAATAAATCTGCTGATGTTTGAGTGTTTTCACCATGGTGTCCACAATCTTATCGCATTGGAATGGAGTAGCTGCATTTGGATTCAATTCTATAGTGGAGATTGTTTTTGCCATATCTACAACATCTAATAGTGGAGGAAAATATGGCTTCAAGAGTTCTGTTGCTATTTACTAAGTTGTCATTAGTTTTATGCCCAAAGTCATCCTATATACACTAGTCGGTTTATACTACTGAAAAGTCCAATCGGTAAATACCAAGGCTACCGGTGTCAGTTATTGAAGACAAGTCACTGAGATGATATACACCAAGCTATGAACCGAGACGAATACAGAATGTCTACCAAGTAAGGTTCATATGTCTACCGAGCAGCAAAGAAGGTATACCGAGTTAATCTAAACCGACTAGAAATGTATTACCAGATTCAATGAACCTAGACACACATGTGAAACATGTTACAAGATTCGAGAAGATGAAACCGTTATTACATAGGAAATTGCATTTAAAGACTTTGTATGATTTTGAGGAAGAATATCCAATGAAATAATTTTTATAATTATTCATTCAATAAAACATGTTTGTATGATCAAAGCATGAACATATCACCATCTCAAAGATCTATATAAATAGAATGATTTGAGTACTTGAGAGATGACATGAAAATCAAGAGAAGTGATGATATAGTGAAGAAAGAAGATTGATAGAGATATTCAGAGGTCACCGAGAAGGTTTCAAAGAACAGTTTAAGGGACAGAATATACAGAAGTGGTTACCAAGTTTATTTATCAATTACCGAGGAATGCTATGAGCAAGGTAATTTTATATTGAGCACATAGAGTCTGCTATAACATTTCAAATGTGAAGTTGCAGATATTTTGTAAAGATTTTGATTGAATTATTAAGTTGTGTTAGAAACCTTTAACAGGGTAAAAGACTAATAAAGCCTATAAATTGTAAAGCCTTTAACCGGGTACAACATTTTGTAAAAGTGTTTGTAAAATCCTTTAGCAAGGTAGATCTAAATATCTTTATACTCCTAACAGGGTAAGCTATAAAAAATAGCTAAACATGTAGCTCTAACCGAGAAATCTTGATTACTACAGTAGTGAAGTTGTGGGTGCCATCCCCACTGCAGTTTATCTCTCTAACCAAGAGTTTCTGTGTGACCAAAAATCTATGTCATGGAGTGAAATTTTGATGGATGTTATTTCTATGATTATGTTTCAGTGTTATATATTTATGAGATCAGCAATACTTAGTTTGTGTTTATTAGTAAAATTGTTTTTCAAGAAAAGTTTTGAAGTACTAATTCACCCCTCCTCTAGTTACATTATCTTTCCAAGTCAAACCTAACAATTGGTATCAGAGCCTAATTCTTGGTAAAGGGACTAACAGACTAAAGAGAAAGATCCTATCAATGGAAGGCTATAAACAATCACACAGAATTGTGAATCTTCAAGAAGAATTGGATCATGCTATTCAAGTGATGGCAAATATGCAAAGGCAAATGCAAAGATCACTGAAAGTCAGAAGAAGGTTGTCTGATGATTTACAAGACTCACAAGAGTTGGTGGAACAAATTGAGACATCATCTGAGAACAACATATCAGAAGAATCTGAAGAAATGATTGCAGAATTGAAAGAAAAGAACAAAGCACTTAATGAACAGCTAAAAGCAATGAGAAGGGAACATGAGTATTTCAGCAAATAGATGACTGAAAATCTTGAAGCATTGAGAGTAGCTGAAGATAATAAGCAAAATATAGAAGGAGAGAAACAACAACTAGACGCATTGGTGTCTGCAAAAAATGATGAAATATCAAGGATGAATGAAGTTCAACATAATCTATCTGATCAATTGGATTATGCACATCATGAAGCTACTCTAAAGGAAAATGAGATCCAAGCATTGAAACTTGAATTATCAAGATTGACCGATGAACTAGAAGCAGAAAAGAAGTCAAAAGAAACACTGAGGAAAAGCCATGAATCGTCAAGAATGTTGGATGAGGAACTAAATATGAGAACATCCAACAAAACTACAGGACTCGGTTACAAAGGAAACAACTCTACCGAGAAAGGGATCAACACCACCGAGAAAGGAGAATCATCAAAGAAAGCTGGAAACAAAGATAACATGAAGGACAAGAAGCCTATTTGCATCTACTATGGAAAACAAGGACATACTGCCAACGTTTGCCGGATCAGAAAAGGTAAGCAACCGAATGTTACTAGGTTTGATGGTTATTGTTATAATTGCAATAAGTATGGTCACATATCTAAGCAATGTAGGACAAAGTTTGTTAACAATTATCAAAAGGCAGAATTCAAGGGGTTTTGCAAAAATTGCAATAAATATGGACACAATACCAAGAAATGTTGGTTTAAGCAGAAAAACTATATGTGGACTCCACACCGAGCAAACACTAGAAGTTACCGAAATCACACAGATCTCAATTGACAATATACTTTGGTACCATGGGATTACAATACAAGAATATGGTGTGAATGTTGTGGAAGATACGAACATATAAGTGCAAACTATATGATAAGGTTTGGAATGAACAACCGAAGATCATGGAGAAATCCTGGAATGGCATGCTTTCATTGTCACAAATTTGGACACTTGGCTACAGATTGCAGAGATCAACCTAGAGGAGATACTGAGGAAATAAGAAGCAAATTACATAAATTTTGGAAAAAGAAGGAAAATGTGTCAACTAATGAAGGAATCACCTTACCTACCGAGTTAGGTGCATCTACTTCGAATTAATCAATAAAGGTATGGAGGGACTGCATTCTCACAAGGTTAGATCTTAACAGTTCCTATATAATCATGTACACAATTCCAAAATCGACATAGCTATGATGCAATAGCAAGTTTGAAATATTATCTAGTTTTTTGAATTACTAGAGAAGTCGGCAAATGTATTAAACCTATCTAGTTAGTAAAAGTCTATAAGGGAGATAGTCAATATAGTGGAACCGAGTGCATTTAATGCCTATTTTACCTTACCGCATGAAACCCGATAAGGTCAAAAGGAGGTACTTAAAGTATTTTGCACAGTCATTTTTCACTTACTAGTTTTCCAAGTGCAGAGAAAAGTGAATCAAAAGGCGATCAAACATTTCCAAGACCGAATTAAAGGTATTTAGCATAATCTAAAATGCATTTTTAGCAGTTAACAGATCAAAGTCAAGTTGTGAATATTTGCGAAGTATTTACTAAGTTGGAAGTGTTTTCTAGTTATTTGAAACCCTAATCTATTTCGTAAGTAGGATTTCAAGTTTGAAATAGCTCCCAAGGTACAGAAACCCATTGTAGTAGAGACCATTGAGAAGCCTACACTGAAATACACCTTACCTCCCAAAGTGGCATCCGAACCCGATGAGAAAACTGCATTCTCTCTTATTTCAATAAGGGTTTTGTTGATCGAAGATGTTAGATTTTATACCAAGTGTCGAGTTGAAGAGCTAGGTCATACTGAGATTAAGGATATGTATGACAAAATTTGCACCGACAAAAACCTAGATAGCAAATTTGAGCATATCAAAGTTAAGGGATTGATCGAAGCCCTAACCTATCCTCGAGTCTTCAAACCCCAATGGGTCAAATTTGTCTTGAGCCATGTGCATGATGATTTTATGTGGTTAGAGGATCAACCTTTCAAGATCACCAAGGAGATTATTCACATGATAACCGGATACCCTATATTTGACCATTCCCGAGCACAGAAGATGATTTCACAAAAGGAATTGATAACATTAATAGGTGTTGAGTCTGATAGCAGAGGTCTTAAGTTGAACAATGTGACTGATGCAGAACTAAATTTTTCTATTAGAGTTATTGGTTATTATTTCTTACAGTCTGCAAGACAAAATAGTGTACCATGTGCAGCTGTAGATCTGACTTATAAAATTGTTAAAAAGGGTATGCAAATTGATTTATGTGAGGTGTTATTGAAGAATCTTTTTGAAAATCTCAATACAATAAGGAAACCAAAGAATAATAATACTGCAAACACACTAAATTTTGGATCACTCTTAGTGTGTATGTTCTTCTATTTTCAGAAATTCTTTCCTTCAGTCGGTAACATTGTTTGGGAATTACATCGACCTATCACCCATCAAATAAATGATGTCATCAATCAGCTAGGTGATAATTTCAATATGATAATGGATGATTACTTCAACAGATTCCAGGAAAAGATGCATAGCAGATACAGGATTCCACCTCAGCTAGTGGAAAAGTACAAGGATACTATATGTTTTGAAGTGGATACCGACTACTGTTATGTCAATGCAGTAGAACCCAAGACTCAATCATTACCGCCTATGGGTTATGAGATAGATTTTGACATTGCTCAATAGCAGATAGATGCCTTTTTAGCAGTTCCAAGGCATGCTACCAAGATCAGATATGGGACCTATGAAGAGGTGAAAGAAAAAGTAAAAATGAGCATTGTAGTACTGAAGGCTACCAGAAAAGCCACCAGAATGATCAAAGATTTAACTGAGAAGTTTGGAGAAGGATCTACCTCCACACCTACTAAGACAACAAGAAGGAAAAGTGATCAACTTTCGATCAAGGAAGAATCTGAAGCTCAAGAAGAAGCAATTACACTTAGCACCGAGTTGCCAAAGGGCAAAGTTTTGAAAAGAAAGAAACAAGATATAACCAAGGTATCACTGACCATGCCAACAAAGCAACCAAACACTAGATCATCTGCTGTGTCACCTAGTAAGAAGCAGAAGAATGTAGAAAAACCTAAGATTACAAAAAATTATAGAAAGAAGACCAGAAGACTAATTTTGGATAAAGAGGCAAGTGACACAGAGTCAGAAGATGTAAATAAATTTCAGGTTGTAAAAAGCACAAAGGAAGATGTACATAGTGTTGACAAGTTTTGTGCAAAATTAAAGCAATATGGTGAATTTGGGTCGTTTAGATATGTAAAATATGATACAAGATCAAATGAAGAGAAGAAGAAAATACAAGAGACTGTAATTTGTACACTTCTCAAGTTCCAAGTAGTTCCATTGGAAGTGGTTGGTTTTCTTCCAAAAGCATTGTACTCACATATTGATAATAGATGGAAATATGCTATGGACTCGGAGAAGCAAATAAGAGAAAGAGTTTTGGTTCATCTCTTTCCAGATATGTTAGTAGATGACATAAGAGATCATTTGAAAAAAACCAAATAAATTTTCAAGTAAAACAAAGGGCCTTGAAAATGATGAATGGCCTATATATTGAAGTTGAAAACGAAACTAAAGAAAAATGGAAGAAAATATTCAGGATTCAAGCTGAAGAACCAAAAGGTGAAGTAGAAATAGTTGATATCACTGAGCAAGATCCTGCTTTCACTATTTAGTCAAATGAGGATGTAATGGAAGGAGAAATGATAGAAGGAAGCTCCTATGCCAAACTGATATCAAGTGAATCAGTTGTGGAATGGATTAAGTCCTATCCTCCGATCACCCAACAAGTTTCAGTCGAGAAACTTTAGGACATAGATCAAGGTACAGAGGGTCAAAAGGTTAAACCAGATGAATCTACCTCTTAGGCCACTAGCGAGCAAACTTCCCAATTACCATCAAGCACCGAGATAATTGCCACTGAAACTCCAAGCAAGGAAACACCGAAGGATGCAACAGAGGTTACAGGAATCGACAAAAGTGTTGTCTCTACCGAGCAACATACCGAGGAAGGACAAGTCTCAAAAGCCCTTGTACCCATTCAATCGGAGAAGGCATCATCATCAAAGGAGAAGAAAGCAAAAAGAAATAGTTTTAAGATAGATCTGTCAAAGCCCATTGTGTTACCGAATGTTGACATTACAAAATTGAAAGGGCAAGCACTAATAGAATTCAGTGAGCTTTGTAAAGCCAAAGTAGAGTAGGAAAGACAGATAGCTATTCAGCAAAAAAACTGAGTACTTCAGAAGGTCAAAACATTATTGACATACATGATACCTGAAGCTACCATCAATAAAGATGCTGCCATCCATGTACAACTGGATGAACTACTCACTCAGTTGGAGAAATCAGGAGTAGAAGCATCAAAATACCTTAGAAAATTGAAAGATATAGAGCTAACTGCCAAGATGATTGAAGAAGTGCAGAAAGAAATTCCTAGAGGTAAAATAAAGCTTATTGAATTCATTGATGAGTTGTCCCCTCAACTCAAGCATATTATTTCTTTATTCCAAAAGTTATGTACATTCTCATTCTTCATCAAAGATATCAAGAATAAGACTGAAGTCATTGAAAAAGAGATTGCCAATCTCTCAAATAAATTGACTACCGAGCCAAATTCTCTTCAGAATTTTTATACAATGCTACAAACCCTTATGGCTCAACAGTTAGAACTTCAAAATGAAGAGAATAAAATAAGGATGGATATCATGACTCTTCAAACATTATTTATTCCCCATTTGTCATCAATTCAAGAGTTGGTCAACCGAGATACCCAATTGTCAACTCAAGTAGAGGGAAGCACTTTAGATGGTTTGATCACTCTATCAGCTGATATTACAACTCAGAATTAACTAATAGAAAGTGTCAGGGATGCACTTACCAACACTCTTATAGAAGCTCGTACAAAGTATCAATCTATTTTTGATCATTTGCCCCCACCAAATGGTAACTAGTTTTGATGTTTGTCAAAAAGGGGGAGTGTATCGAGTATACCGAGTATCTGAGTGTACAGAGTTTATCATATATACTGAGTGTACAATTGAAATTGATAGGGGGAGCATAGAACATCAAGAGCATGGAATAGAAAGCACGGAACACCAAGTTATGTACAAAATATTGATAAGGGAAGTATGTATTTGAACAATGTATATACTGACATTTCAGTTTATTTTGCAAGTATATAGATTTTGTGTTATGACTTTGAAAGGAGTTTTGTCAAACATACCAAACTAATGTCAAAAGGGGAGATTGTTTCTATTTACTAAGTTGTCATTAGTTTTATGCCCAAAGTATCCTATATACACTAGTCAGTTTATACTACCGAAAAGTCCAGTTGGTAAATACCAAGGCTACCAGTGTCAGTTACTGAAGAGAGACAAGTCACCGAGATGATATACACCAAGCTATGAACTGAGACGAATACAGAATGTCTACCAAGTAAGGTTCATATGTCTACCGAGTAGCAAAGAAGGTATACCGAGTTAATCTGAACTGAGAGGAAACGTGTTACCAGATTCGATGAACCTAGACACACATGTGAAACGTGTTACAAGATTCAAGAAGATGAAACCGTTATTACATAGGAAATTGCATTTAAAGACTTTGTATGATTTTGAGGAAGAATATCCAATGAAATAATTTCTATGTTTATTCATTCAATAAAACATGTTTGTATGATCGAAGCATGAACATATCACCGTCTCAGAGATCTATATAAATAGAATGATTTGAGTACTTGAGAGATGACATGAAAATCAAGAGAAGTGATGATATAGTGAAGAAAGAAGATTGATAGAGATATTCAGAGGTCACCAAGAAGGTTTCAAAGAACAATTTAAGTGACAGAATATAGAGAAGTGGTTACTGAGTTTATTTATCAATTACCGAGGAATGCTATGAGCAAGGTAATTTTATATTGAGCACATAGAGTCTGCTATAACATTTCAGATGTGAAGTTGTAGATATTTTGTAAAGATTTTGATTGAATTATTAAGTTGTGTTAGAAAACTTTAAAAGGGTAAAAGACTCTAATAAATTCTATAAATTGTAAAGACTTTAACCAGGTATAACATTTTGTAAAAGTGTCTGTAAAATCCTTTAGCAAGGTAGATCTAAAGATCTTTATACTCCTAATAGGGTAAGCTAACAGAAATAGCTAAACATGTAGCTCTAACAGAGCAATCTTGATTACTGCAGTAGTGAAGTTGTGGGTGCCATCCCCGCTACAGTTTATCTCTCTAACCAAGAGTTTCTGTGTGACCAAAAATCTTTGTGTCATGGAGTGAAATTTTGATGGATGTTATTTCTATGATTATGTTTCAGTGTTATATATTTATGAGATCAGCAATACTTAGTTTGTGTTTATTAGTAAAATTGTTTTTCAAGAAAAGTTTTGAAGTACTGAATCACCCCTCCCCTCTCAGTACATTAGCTTTCCAAGTCATACCTAACAAGTTCCACATTGAAGATTGGATGAAGACCCAGAAATGGAGGTAAATTAAGCTCGAAAGAATTATCACCAACTTGCTTGATGATTGTGTATGACCCATAATGCAGAGGATGAAGCTTCCTATTGGCACCTTGCAATCATTCCTTCTAGATATGCAACCATACCTTGTCCTCAACTTGAAAATTATGAGGACTGTGATGCTCATCATGTCTATCCTTATATTTCTTATTGGCATGTTCCAAGATTTCATGAACTTGTTGTTGCAGATGATGAATTCTATCATTGAACTGGGCTGCCTTATCTCCTCCTTACCCACACATGGAACTAGATCGGGTTGAATAAGTGGTATGGCAACATCCATGGGTGCAAGTGGCTGATAACCAAGACAAACCTCAAACGGGCTATGGCTAGTTGAACTATGAATTGCCCTGTTGTAGCTATGCTGAACATATGGAAGACTTTCATCCCATGTGCAGGGATGTTTGGAGTGGTACATTCGTAGGATGTGTATGATCATCTGATTCACTACCTCTGTTTGGCCATCTGTTTGAGGATGGAAAGCAATAGACTTTGTTAATTTTGTGTCCATCTTTCCCATAGTGTAGACCAGAACTTACTAAGAAACCTATTGTCCCTATCCAAGATAATGGTATTCGGCAGACCAAAATGAACCTAGATGTATTCAAAGAAGAGCTTTGCAGTGTCCTCTGCAGAAATTGTTTTTTTACATGCCACTATTACTACCTTTTTTGAGAACCTATCTACAACAACATACAGACAATCATGACCTCTTTTGGTGGTGGGAAGGCCAGACATAAAGTCCATAGAAACTGAATGCCAAGGTTTTTCAAGAACAGGAAGTGGTGAATACAACCCAAGTTTACGATTGGTAGGCTTAGCAATAGCACATGCGGTACAAGCTTGAATATATGAAATAACATCATTTCATAATTTTAGACAATAGAAATACCTTTGCAGTATAGTAGTAGTCTTACCTATACCAAAATGACCAACAACCTTACTGTAGTGAGCTTCCCATATTAACTTTTTGTGTTCTGCATTGGGCACACAGATTTGGCCAAGGTGACAAAGCATTCCATCTTGCAAATATAAGTCATTCACTTGATGTCCCTTCACCAATTGATTATAAACATCTACAAATTCAACATCGTTCGCATACAAGCAAGCCCAGGCTTTAGTTTGATGACCACATGAGTTCAAAACCATACTTATGGATGCAATTGGAGGCCTACTCAAAGAGTTCGCTACTTTGTTAGTACTTCCCTTCTTGTGATGAATATTGAGGTGAAATTATTGAAGATATGTTGAACATCGTTGATGTCAATCATTTTGCAACTTCCCTTGTGTTTGCAAAAATTGAAGGGGTTTGTGATCTATGTGGATGATAGTCTCCCTACCCAAAATATAATGTTTCCACTACTTACAGGCTTGAACAATAGCATAGAATTCCTTGTCGTAAGTGGCATAGGGATGCACTGTATTAGAAAAAGTTTGACTATGATATGCAACTGGATGACCATGCTACATGAGGACTCCCCATAGAGCATATTTTGATGCATCTATTTGTATTTCAAATGATTGTTGCAAGTCAGGAAGAGATAAAACTAGTGCAGAACATAACCTTCATTTTAGACCCTTGAATGCTTCTTGTTGAGCACTTGTCCATTTAAACTTTTATTGTGTCCCCCCCCTCAATCCCAACACAAATATGCGATAAAAATTTCCCAACCCGAGGAAACTTTGTAACTCTGTGAGATTTCTAGGAGACAGCCAGTTCTTAATCACTTGTATCTTCTCTGGATCAACATGGAAACCCTCACTGTCAATAACATATCCTAAGTATCTAATACTCTACATAACTATAGCATCCTAAAATTGTGACACTTACAATTTCGACTGCATTTAGGTCTTCACGATGGTGGTGCAATGTTGAACCTAAACGGAGACCCCGAAACCTACTTGTGACATCAAAAACTGCATTTTTCTGCACCTTGGCATGATCCCTCCTTGCACCCTGCTGTCTTGGGAGGTGGGACCATGGTGCCCAGTGCCCTGGTCCTTCAGGACCATGGTGCCCAGCTCCCTGGTCCTTCAGGACCATGGCGCCCAGCGCCCTAGTCCCTGGCCCTATTTTGGGCCCGGTCTCCTTTTGGGCATCGGGTCTTTAAGTTTGCAAATTGGAGAATATTGTTTCTAGGTCGGCCTAAGGTCAGGAAAATCAGTCTATCAGCCCTAATTGACAAGTATATAAACTACATTTCCCCTCTCAAAAAGGAGGAGGACAGATGTGAGCAAGACGCGGAAGCGATATTCAAACATTCAAACATTCAAGCATTCAAGCATTCAAGCATTCAAGCATTCCTTCAAGCAATTGAGTATTCTAAGTCTCCATTCAAGGCTAGGTGTTGCATTCAAGACAAGGATTCAACCATTGAAGAGGAGATCACTTACAACACATTACATACAACATACCCTACACCTTCGCATGTAAGAATACAAACATTCTTACAACAAGGTATCAGTACTTGTTTACATTACAAACATTTACACTTACAGCATTCTCATTTCTTGGTTAATTCCAAAACTGGGGTTTGACCTAAAGGCAAACCCCTAATCCCTAACCCCCCAATCATCCTCTCTTTTCTGTGTGTAGGTTGCAGGTACGCGGCTGTAATTGAAGATCTGGAATCCTTGTGCAGAGACAAATAGATCCCCCTTTGTTTCGCGGATTTTTCGGAGGACCGTGTGCACGCCGGGCACCATCGTCCTGTCAACTTTCACTCAAATTTGTAGAACAGCACCGTCTTGACATTTTACTGCTAATTCCAGGTCCGCAGCTTCATCCCATATCCCTATCTCTGTTTATAAGCGAATATTTCCTACTTTACATGCATTCCTAGTTCAATCTTTCTATCTACATTCTTTATAAAAGAGGGTATCCTTGATGTCTTAACCCTTGAAACTCATTTAGAATCCAATCCTACATTGTGTGGGATTGGATCTTGTGGGTTTTAACCCCTCTTTTGAATGTAAAGTCTCTCCCAAGTGAAAACCATCAACCCTAGTGACCTCCCTTCTCTCTCCTCAGAGTTGGGGAGCGGAGAACAACTAGGGTTCGATTTTTCCGCTTTACATTTTGGTGAACCCAATGTGAACATCCTAATTCTGATTATTCATGGTTAGATCTGAAAAATTTGCTTCCTTAATTATATTTCCATGTTTGATCTTTTGCAAATTTTAGAGGCTAATTGCATAAAAACCCTAAAAATTTCTTTTTAATAATTAAGCTTGTGAAATGTTTAATTGTTAATGCTTGTTTCAGATCTACCCTTCTATTGCAAATTGTCAATTCATATTTGTGCTTTAATTCTGAAAATTAAGTGGTTAAGTGTCAAAACCCTAATTTTTAAAACCTTCTTGATTCAACCTTTAACTGATAATTTCACTAATCAAAACACTTCCAAATCAGCTGTAACTTTGGATTCTGCAATAAAATCACAAAATCTTTCATCCCTGAAAATTTGGAAAAAAGTTGCGAGGACCGTGTGCACCCCGAGCGCCATCGTCCTCGACATTTTTTCCAAAATTTCGGGAGCTAGATCTTACTGTATTTTTCTACTAAAATCCAGAATTTTGGCTGATCTTATCAATTCTAACACTTTCAAAATTACAGTCAAAGTTGGTCTAGCGATTGCTTGGATTGAGGCTTCTAATCATTCAAAAATTGTTGAAATTGAAATTTGTGTTAAAAGTGTGTTTCTCGCAGTCCTAAATCTGAAAACTGTGTTGGCATTCATTCGAAATTTCAGTGTTTTATTCAAATTTTTGCAGTTTGTGACTTTTGAAATTAAGTGTTTAACTGCAGCAACTTTGATTTCCACTTTCAAACTTGAATTTTGCATGAAATTGAGTCAACTTTTAAATTTCAAAGCTTGCATTGCTTTCAGTATTCCCTCTAAAATCATAAAATTCAAAATTTCAGTTTCCCTCTCTTTTTCAAAATTCGAATTTTGCATTTTTCAACAATCTTGGTGGGGTTCAATTTTGAGATTGCAACTTTAATTTGATCGTAAAATCACTCAATTTTTTCAGATTAGCTTTAAAATCATCATAACTTTCATCCTTGAAAATTTCAAAAAAAGTTGCGAGGACCGTGTGCACTCCGTTCGCCACGGTCCCTGACATTTTTTCTGAAATTTCGGGAGATGTCCTGATTGTATTTAATAGCTTAAATCTAGGAGATTGGCTGATTTTATTGAAATTTGCTACCTCTAAAATTCAAAATCTTCTCTCTTTCTTTAGTGCATGAGTTTTACAACAATAAGCCCTACTTACACTATTCTCATTAGACGAAGCCTTAGAATTAAGTCTTTCCAAGGTTTAATTACTGAGGACATGGAACCTAATTTGAATGGCCTTTTTAATGAGGACATGGGTAATTCCTCTAATCTCGTTAATGATGAAGAAGCTCTCCATGAGGTTTCTGTAGAACAACTTTCGAAATTGGATAACCAATTTGATGATTTTTGACAATGGTTGTCTCAAGAATACCCCGATAGTCAAGCTCTTTCATTAATTGAGGGTCTAAAACGTATGGTTCAAAGTGATAAGAATGGAATTGATATTTTGCATGGTATTGCACACATTGTGAATTCGAATGTGATGCCTATGAAAAGTTGTGCCGAAACCTTAGGTTATACACAACCTCCTACTCAAGTCAATCATTCTATTCCTTTGACGACTCCTATTGCTAGTATACCTACTTTTACATCAAACATAATAACTACTTCAATACAAGACATTCCCCCTATGATCACCAGTCATGGGGGCAATCCTTCCTCTTCAATCAATCCAACTTCTTCATTCATTCCTTCAATGAGTGTTCCTATTATATCTCCACAAATAAACATGACGCAAGGGGGCAATTCATTTAACCATTCCATTCCTCCTTGTAGTGTTCCTCCTTTCCAATCATCTCCTATGACTAACTATCATAGTGTCCCGCCACCTTACTCTCTACCTTCTTTCAATAACATAACACCTCCATCACAATCTAACATGTCTAATATGAACTCTTCGACTGAAGTGACTATCAACAATCTTGCACAAACTGTCTCTTCTTTACAGCAACAAATTGCCTCTATGAATCAATCTAAGTTTAGTGTGCCCACATTTGATGTTGTGAGCCCACTTTCTCTTGACATTGTTCAAGCTATCCCCCCTAAACATGTTGAAATCCCACATTTGGAGCTTTATAATGGTAAGGGTGATCCTCTAACACATGTTAAGACATTTCAAACAATATGTACCGATTTTGCTTATGACCAAAGGTTGCTTGCAAAACTGTTTACTAGAACATTAAGAGATAAAGCCCTACAATGGTATTGCTCGTTGCCTTCTTATTCTATTTCTTCTTTCAAACAACTTGCAAATGCTTTTATTCAACAACTTCAAAACAATATAAGTCCTAAAGTTACTTTGATTGATTTAATGCATTGTGAACAAGGTGTTAAAGAAAGAGTGACTGATTTCATTGGTAGATATAAGCATTTGTATGCTCAAATTTCTTTTGTAGTACCTGACAATGATATTCAAAGAATCTTTATTTCTAATTTACAAAAAGATATTAGAGAAAAACTTCTATTTTCTGAGTTTACATCTTTCCAACAGTTGTGCGCAACTCTTCACAATTATCAACTGACTATGAGTCAAATGGAACAAGCAAATCCTATGGCTCCGAGTGATAAGGGTGATAGTAGTCAACAACCATTTGGGAAGTTTAAACCGAACAAAGAGGTCATTAAATTCAATGAAAACATCATCAACAATAATGTGAATGCAGCATCAGGTGTGCCTCCTATTTCTAAGTTTTTTAAGAAAGAAAGAAAGTTTACTCCTTTGAATGAATCATTGCATAGTATTATGAATAAGTTATTGGAACAAAATGTGCTTACTCTTCCTCCTATAAGGAAAATAGATCCTGCAAAGATTAATTCACCCTATTTTGATAACAAATCTTTTTGTCAATTTCATCGTCATCCTGGGCATGATACTGAAAAATGTTTTGCTTTAAAGGGTAAAATTCAAGATTTGATTGATAATAATACTATCTCTGTTTCTGGTGTGAATGATAAAGGAAACAAATCTGTAGCTCCTCCAAACCAAAATCTTTAGATTTTTACTGATCCATTGCCTTCTCATACCTCTAATGCGATTGATACTAATGATTCCTCTGTCTCACCTGATGATCTTGTGTCTATGACTCTGAATGTGATTAACTTTGTAGAGCAGCAGAAAATCCCTAAAGAACCTTCCATCACATTTGATTCTAGTGAAACTATCAGGGCACCTGATGGTCCTTTATATATAGTTGCAAAAGTCAAGAACACACCTTGCCGTGGAGTGCTTATTGATCCTTCTTGTATGGTTAATATCATTACTGAAGAATTTCTTTTTACTTTGCAATTGAATCAAGTGATCTATGACGAAACAAATGTGGTTGTGAAACTATTTGATGCATTTTCTTCTCCTGCAATTGGTTCTATTACATTACCTATTGAGGTCCATAACAAATCCCTTGATGTGGACTTTGCTATTATTCCATCATCTGAACAATTTCGTGTGAAGCTAGGCTATCCTTGGCTGTCTTCCATGAAAGCTATTGCTTCTCCTATTCACAAGTGTTTGAAATTTCCCCATAATGGTGAAGTTGTTACTGTCAATCATAGTCTCTTTAAACCAGCTGAAAGAACTTCTAGCGTTCCTATTGATTACTTTTGGCCTAAACAATTCCATTCTCTTCCTTTGTGAAGTGATCATCTTTTCAAATCTTATCAAAGGTGGAAAAAAGATATGATCCTATCTCTAAGTGAACCTAGAACACCCAAACTTGACATTCCTATCGTTCTTGAGAAGGAAGTTCTTCCCTTGAAAGATAAAACTAATGTCTTTCCTCAAGAAGATTCCCAACCCATCCCTATGAATGTGATTATGCCTATATCTAATAAACTTTCTAAAAGTAGACCTATACCTCCTCGTCATGATGGACTTGGTCTCCTTCCTAAACCAAATATTCCTCCTTTGTATGGAGCAGTTCCTCCTCCTTCCTCTTATGGAGAGAAGAGACCTTCCTCTTCTCCTATTATTCAACCTAAGAGACCACAACCTAAACACCCAAGTGATAAGGATGAGAAAATTCCTCCTCCTGAATCTTCTCAACTTCCTACTAAGACTAGACAAAATCATTCTGCACGTGAATGCCGATGAAAGCGTCATCTTAGAGCTTGGGCAACTGCTTCTCAAACTTTGCAATCCCCAAAAACACCTTCAGCCAGTACTATTCCATTTTCTCCTCAGCCGAAAATTGAGCCAAAATCTCCTAAACATAAGATGTATGATGGTCTTGATCCTGTGCGAGTTAAAGATCCTATTTTTATAAATCTTGATGATGATATAGATGAAAATGTTATTCATGATGAAAATGTTATTTATGATGAAAATGTTACTCCTGTTCATTATGATAGTGAATATGAACATGTTGATGTTGATAACCATTTATCTAACGAATTTTCTAAAGCACTTATCCTAGCTCCTAGACAAGAACAACGTGGCTTGGAACATGAACATAGCCCTTGTTTGGATCTTGTGATAGCTCCATCTGCTGTGTTGGATGTTCCTCCTCTAGCGTGTTTCCTACCTTCCCGAAATATTGATCAGCAAGATCGGGGGGTAGATGACGTGCTAGACTAGTTCATTAGCATAGCAGACTCCCTCCTCCTCTCTTGATCTCTTTTGTTACTTCTTCTATGTGTTATTCTCATTCTTCTATTTGTTGTCCTTAGTGTTGTCTACTTGAGGGCGATGCAAAGCATTGAGATCTCTTTTGGTCTCTCTCATGTTGACTCAAAAGACACATGTGTTCCCTTCTTCTAGGTGACCTTCCTTGATTGGGGAATGAAGAACAATTATGCATACTGTGTGGGGGAAAAAGTGACACTAAGCAAACATGCCCTAATCTCACTTTCAATCACACATTTGTGGAATACGAAAGAGCCTAGAGGTATCACACAATTGGCTACTTCTTTTTGTGAAAGAGAGAGCCACGGGCTACCTATTAGGATTTCTATTCCTTTTTTGTAATAGAAAGATGAAATGATGCAAGTTCAATTCCTAACCCCAAAGTGCAAGTATGAACTAATAACAAGATTGCAGAATTGAACTTAAACAATGGAAAGCTGTAAACACAAGGACAAGGCAAGAATGCAAATGCGTACCCGGAGTCAAAATCTGAGTGAAAATGTTTGGGACGGGGGCGCGGGCGCCACTGTCCTGATTTTGCCCCTGAAACTGCTCCAGAAACTGCTGTTTTGCAACCTGGAAAGCTGTCAAAAATGCTGAAAACTGCTGTCTGTTAGGAGGACCAAGGTGCCCAGCGCCCCTGTCCCAGGGACCAGGGCGCCCAACGCCCCTGTCCTGGCAGGACCAAGGTGCCCCACACCCCTGTCCTGGTCTTTTTCTCTGAGATTTGGTGTGAAGTTCGGTCTTCGTCTGCTTCTTCCGGATCTGTAACCTGCGGCGTCATCTGAGTCCCGAAACCTGCACTTATATCCAACCCTCAAGGGAGGAGTACAAGCCAATCTTCAGTTGGTAATCTCCTATTGTTCTTCAATGTCTCCCAAGCCCTAAATGAATGAAATTGATGAATGCTTGATGGATGGATGTTGAATGTTATTGAAGTCTTCAAAGATCTGCTCTTTCGCTGCATAGAAGGTCCTCCAAAGCCAAAATTACGATCCTTTCAAATGAAGAAAGAGAGCTCTTATATATGAAACCCTAGGTCTTAATTTCAACTTTTGGCCGACCTAGAGATTGAATCTCCCGCCAATTTTTTGGGGTTAAGCTTTATTTTATGATTGGATCGCGCCCCTAAAATTTTGAGAAAAATGTCCGAGACCATGTGCACGCCGGGCGCCATGGTCCCGACAACTTTTCACCAAATTTTCAGGGCCGTCGGATATGATGATTTTAGAGAGAATCCCGAAGTTACAGCTGATTTTGAGATGTTTTGACCCCCGAAATCAAGCCCCCAAGTTCAAAATAGGACCTAATTAGGGTTTTTGATTAAATGATGTATTGGAAGAATAAAATGAAAGGGGCACACTTTAATGAAAAGGGCCCAACTTTATGATATAGGAGATGATAAAATAGAACCTTAGACCTAATTAATTTAATTAATTAAGTGCTAAAGGGGAAATGCAATGCAAAATGCAAAATGCGCCAAGGCGGGTGCTAAACTAGGTGTGAAATTGTACCACCCTAGCAAGTGCGTACAATTTACGACGCTACATTTAGCCCCCACTTTAGTGGTCATATGAACACTACGTGCATATGCAAGCTAAAGTACAGAAAAGTAAACATTATTTGAAAAAGGATATATCCATAAGTCTGTCGAACGAAGCCCCTAGCGGTATCTGCAGTACACAGTTAGGAACCACAACCTACAAAACCACATGTTAGATCACAAAATCACCTAATGCTTACTAAGGAAGGTGATGAAAATTCAAGGGTAGCTATATGCCCCCCCCTGTTTCGGCTTGCTAATTTTAGTGAGTTGAAACAGGGTATCATGTTTACCACTTCGAATTGTTAAAGAAAATTGATGACAAATGCTCACAAGAAGATTTGATATGAGATCAAAAACTAATGGAGAATCATTTGGTAAGAAAGAGGACTAAATCTCAATTCCAACACAACAAAGAGTGTGAGGATTTGAGAGTTATCTAACACAAGATGAAGGATGTAAATGGAAACAAAATGAAAAGAGAAGAAAAGAAAGGAAAAAAGCATGAATACACACATTGGTGATCCATGAGAAGAATAGTGAGAGAGAAAAACACAGACTTCTCACCCCTAGATCTTGTCTAGGTGATCCATGTGAAAAAGGACATGGAAAACTAGCCCCTAGAGTCTATCTAGGTGATCCATGTAAGGGAGGAGAGTGAGAAAGTCTAGCCTTATGCCGCTAGTTCCACTCAACCTCATGCATGTGTGTGTAAGGGAGGTTAGAAGCACCTCATAGGAGTCTATGCCCGAGTATGCTACAACCTGTATATGTATAGTACAAAAGCGTGACATCTCGCTCTAAGAGTCTGTGCTCTAGTTCCGAGAATGACCCATTGCTCAAAAAGTGTAAGTTTTATGTCATAAGAAAAGTAGAACAAGGATACCTACCTTCATCACACAAGAAGATACCCCAAAAATGCAACAATGTCATAGATCCAAGCGAGAGAGTTCTGCACTCCTTAAGCAAGGATAAGATAGTTGAAAAGGGATATCTTGTAGTATGTGTAAAGGAGATCCTTAGAGGAGAAGAGATATTTGTACAAAAGACACCTATCCCTGAGAGAAATTGTCTTAGACAAACATCTTCTAGAATAAGACAAAGAAGAGAATAAGAATGCAATACTTCCTTCTTTTGCGAGGTGAAAGTGATTCTTAATGAAGGATGACGCTCTTTTTAACCCAATTAGGAGAGTGAATTCATTATGGATGTATTTTACCAAGTGCAAAAGAGGTTGTAGTCAAGGACTTACACCTCTTGTAAGAGAGAACCCTTGAACAAACAACAACAAATGCGTACAAGGCATAACATCAAGCAATAAAGTCCACACCATCCACAAAATAGGAAAAAGTGGATCCTTAGATAAAAATAAGGAAAGATCATTGCCTCCCAAGGATAAGGACAATGAGAAGGACTTACACAATCTTCTAGGGAGAGATTTGGACATAAGCAAAAGAAGAGATGTATGAAATCATTCTTGTCCCCATAGGAACAAGAAAATTAGGCTATTATGTTGCTTCAAAAAATATGATTGCACTTGAAATTGTACCATCATGAATGACAATGAGCCCCCAGTAAATGAGCTACCAATGTCACATAATGATGAGCAACATAATAGCCATTAATGTTATTTAAAGACATGATAGACTAAATGAGGTATTTGAATATGACATGTTAAATGCTCAACTATAAGTGAGATCAAGAACATGTATAAAATGATAAAGATTGAAGAAGAAAAGTCACATGAAATCTTAGAAGAGGGATGAGTGTAATTTATTAGAGCCTTATCCTAGAGGAAAGGACTTTATGATGAATAGGAGATAAAGATTCATAAGTGGATTTACAAATTTGAGGGGATTCATAAAGAGATTTGTTCATTGCCAAGATTTCCTTATGAGGGGAATGAGAGTTGATAGAAGTAGAAGATGATTTAGTTGAAGTGAGATCATCATCACTACTAAATATAGCATTCACATTGAGAGATGGTCTTTTAGATGCTTTGGTATGTTTGCAGGGGTTATAGCTGAGTCCAAAGGCATAATTGTGAAAATTAGTCTCTAGAGGAACTTTTATCCCTTGTTCATGAGCGCCACAACCATTTCCATGATACCCATGCTTAGCAAAAATGCGAAAACCACGACCATAACGATCAGCCATTTCAGGAAGAGAAGGTGGTTTTTCATAAGACAAAGAATCAAACTCTTCATAATTAGAGGTGTGAGGAGAAGAAGTTTGAGAAGCGGCCACAAAATTATTGCTCATAGGTTCAGGTAAGATTGATTGATTTTTAGTTTCTTCCTTCTTTTTAACTTTAAACTCTCTAGGAGGAACCCTATACTCACCTACAAAGGTGGGATTAAAGTCAAGAGATCCCCAATCGTCATCTGCGAGAACCTTCTCAGGATCAAAATTCTTTTTATGCGTATATTCAAGTCGAGAAGGATCTTCTTCAAGAGCTTCAGACTCATCCAAAGAATTTTGATTATCAGAGGGTAAGGATTCATCCATAGGTATCTTGTTCAAAGAGTCATTACTAGAAGAGGAAGGCTTAGATGTTTACAAACAAGCTTGAAAATTAGTATCACCTATCAAGGTATATGTCTTATTGTTATAAATGAATTTAACTTGTCTATGCAATGTAGAGGGGACAGCTTGCATACCGTGAATCCAAGGTCTCCCTAATAACAAGTTGTATGTTAGATTTCCTGACATAACATGGATAGGAGTAGGCAAAGTAACAGGTCCCACTATGATGGGTAAGGTGATAATACCTAATGAAGACTTAGCCACATTATCAAAGCCTCGAATGGGATGAGAGTCAGGCTCAATAAGGGATGTATCCACATTCATCTTATGCAATAGATTAATGCTACACACATTAAGGCCAGAACCATTATCTACCAGTGTTCATCTTATAGCCGTGTCATTTATGATAACCACAATCATCAAGGGATCATATTGATTTTGAATTTCACTAGTAGGCAACTCATCTTGAGTAAACACAATTTGAGTTTTAGGATTCATCACAGAGTTAACCAAAGACACTATATTACTAGATGTATTAGGTGGAGGAACATTCAAATCTTTCAAGGCATCTTGTAACATTCCATGATGAGTGGAAGAAGTTTGGATCAAATCCCAAAGGGATATCTTAGCAGGGGTAGCTTTAAGTTGTTCTATGAGATCATATTCCTTACCAAGAACTTGTGAAATACGTGGAGCTTGGGGAAGAATAGGTTGGGAAGGAGGAAGTGAAGTTGGGATAACTGGAGGAGGATTAGGTTGCCTATTGTTTCTAGTATTATAAGTATGGGCAACCGCATGATAACTCTCTCTAGTCAATTTCTTAGCATACTCATAAGGGCTCTTAGAGGAATAACCTCCTTGCACAGTAATAACCAATTTCTTAGGAGTGCAAAAAGAATCATTAGCATAACCACCTTGAACCACTAAGATAGGCTTATTTAAAGGTTGAGAATTTTGAGAAGGACAAGCACCTTGGACAGTGAAGAGAGGTTTGTTAGGTGTTTCATTCACATGTATCAAATTGATTGAGGATGGTTTAGAGGAATGAACAAAAGTGTTGGAAGAATTATTGATAGTCTTCTCTTGCACTAAAATTTTATCATAGATTAAATCAATTTTAGGAGAGAGACAAGGGGTAGGCATTGATGTTCTAGTAGGAAAAGTAATACTAGGAAAGGTCATATCATCCTCTATCATCAAAGGATCTACATGGGGAATAAACTCTCTAGGAGAAGGATCAACATTACTCTCTAAAGTCTCACTTTTGAGAGGGAGATCTTTGAAAGAGATGTTAACCATTTTGCTTTGAGCTAGGGTTTCCATATGAGTAGAACCAAGTTGAGGAGAGGGAGATGCTTTATTTTTAGAGGGAGAATAATTGAGATTCAAGGAAGGTGAGAAACTCTCAAGGGAGTTTTTAATCTTGACTTCATCCCCTTTAGCTAGGGTTCTCTCACAGGGTAGAGAATAATCAACACCTTCTTCTAATGGTTCATCCCAAATAGTGAAGTTGTTGAAAGGAATGTTTGAAGCATTGTCAATTTCGGGAGAGGAGATAACATTGTTTATTAATTCTGCATCCTTAGGAGGGAAAGCATCAATAGATGTGTTAAACTCATCCTCTTTCCTCAAAATATGTTCAATAGGGGAGAGAGAATTAAGGAAATTGCTTATTATTTCATCTTCTTTCTCTAAGGGATGCTTATGGGTAAGACCAACTTTAGGAGAAGGGTAAGCATTTACAATTAATTCATCATCTCTAGTGGGAATTTTGTTGGAAAAGGAAAGGCCATCACTAGGAAATGTAGGGATAATGTCATCTTCTTGCACAAAAGGATCCTCATGAAGGGAGTGTTTTTTAGGGGACACAAAGGCATCAAGGGCATCATTCAACAAAGCATGATCATATCTATTAAAAGGTTTATCTTTTGATTCAAAAGGAGATATCTCTTCATAGAGGGGATCATTGAAAACAACCATGTTACTAGATTTAGTGGAAGAGCTGATAGGAATGTACCCTTGAGAGGAATCATTCGACTTATCTTTCTCATCACAACGAAATGGCATAGTAACAATGTTTATGAGTTTTTGGTAAAATGAAGGTTTGGTATATTTAGGTTTCAAAAATTCATCTAAAGCTTCATCTAACTCATAATCATCACAAATATGAACATCTTGCAAATAAAAATCTGACATTTTGAAATTGCATAAAATTTTAAACACACAATGCAAAGAAACACACTTTTTTTTTTTTTCTTTTTAATGAAAATGAAATGAAAACACACTAAATCTAGATCTAGATCTAAAAAATGCAATGCAAGAGGAAGCAATGATAGATTCACGTCAGGTTCACTAAAATGTGTGGGGGAAAAAGTGACACTAAGCAAACATGCCCTAATCTCACTTTCAATCACACATTTGTGGAAAACGAAAGAGCCTAGAGGTATCACACAATTGGCTACTTCTTTTTGTGAAAGAGAGAGCCGCGAGCTACCTATTAGGATTTCTATTCCTTTGTTGTAATAGAAAGATGAAATGATGCAAGTTCAATTCCTAACCCCAAAGTGCAAGTATGAACTAATAACAAGATTGCAGAATTGAACTTAAACAATGGAAAGCTGTAAACACAAGGACAAGGCAAGAATGCAAATGCATACCCAGAGTCAAAATCTGAGTGAAAATGTTCGGGATGGGGGCGTGGGTGCCACTATCCTAATTTTGCCCCTGAAACTGCTCCAGAAACTGCTGTTTTGCAACCTGGAAAGCTGTCAAAAATGCTGAAAACTGCTATCTGTCAGGAGGACCAGGGCGCCCAGCGCCCCTGTCCCAGGGACTAGGGCGCCCAGCGCCCCTGTCCTTGCAGGACCAGGGTGCCCCATGCCCCTGTCCTGGTCTTTTTCTCTGAGATTTGGTGTGAAGTTCGGTCTCCGTCTGCTTCTTCCGGATCTATAACCTGTGGCGTCGTCCGAGTCCCGAAACCTGCACTTATATCCAACCCTCAAGGGAGGAGTACAAGCCAATCTTTAGTCAGTAATCTCCTATTGTTCTTCAATGTCTCCCAAGCCCTAAATGAATGAAATTGATGAATGCTTGATGGATGGATGTTGAATGTTATTGAAGTCTTCAAAGATCTGCTCTTTCGCTGCATAGAAGGTCCTCCAAAGCCAAAATTCCGATCCTTTCAAATGAAGAAAGAGAGCTCTTATATATGAAACCCTAGGTCTTAATTTCAACTTTTGGCCGACCTAGAGATTGAATCTCCCACCAATTTCTTGGGGTTAAGCTTTATTTTATGATTGGATCATGCCCCTAAAATTTAGGGAAAAATGTCTGGGACCATGTGCACGCTGGGTGCCATGGTCCCGACAACTTTTCACCAAATTTTCAGGGCTGTCAGATATGATGATTTTAGAGAGAATCCCGAAGTTACAGCTGATTTTGAGATGTTTTGACCCCCGAAATCAAGCCCCCAAGTTCAAAATAGGACCTAATTAGGGTTTTTGATTAAATGATGTATTGGAAGAATAAAATGAAAGGGGCACACTTTAATGAAAAGGGCCCAACTTTATGATATAGGAGATGATAAAATAGAACCTTAGACCTAATTAATTTAATTAATTAAGTGTTAAAGGGGAAATGCAATGCAAAATGCAAAATGCGCCAAGGCGGGTGCTAAACTAGGTGAAATTGTACCACCCTAGCAAGTGCGTACAATTTACGACGCTACACATACATACATATGATATACATGAGTTATCATACAGCATACTGACCCCAAGGAAAGCGAAGTCACCTTGTGCTTGTTTTTTGTGTCTATTATCCTTGGGCTTATCTCACATTTGGGGGCTAAATCCTTGTGATAACGTTCTCCTTTCTCATTCCTTATATGTATCACTACCTTAAAGAAATCACCTCCGGTGAGGCGTGTGCGATCGCTTTAAGGTAGGGGGGCATACATCCCATTCATATCTTTTCAAGATACTTGAAAATTTCTTGACAAATTTAGCTTTGCCTTAAAAATTTTTGATATCTTTCTTGCATGACTTATAGTGAGGGAACCTTACTACTGATAGTCATGGTTCTCCCTCGTGATCTTCCCTTTTACTTTTTCAATCGAAGTCGTAAGATCCTTAGTCCACTGGGGGCTTGGTGTATCTTGGCTCCTTGACGTGGTGAAAGTTTTTCAATGTTGTTTCCTTGTATTTTACTGGAAGTATTGGCATACGCTTATACTCCCGCTAAAGTGGGGGCTAAATGTAGCGTCCTAAAATTGTGACACTTGCAATTTCGACTGCATTTGGGTCTTCACGATGGCGGCGCAACATTGAACCTGAATGGAGACCCTGAAACCTGCTTGTGACATCAAAAACTGCATTTTTCTGCACCTTGGCATGATCCCTCCTTGCACCCTACTATCCCGGGAGGTGGGACCATGGTGCCTAGCTCCCTAGTCCCTGGCCCTATTTTGGGCCCGGTCTCCTTTTGGGCATCGGGTCTTTAAGTTTGCAAATTGGAGAATATTATTTTTAGGTCGGCCTAAGGTCGGAAAAATCAGTCTATCAGCCCTAATTGACAAGTATATAAACTACATTTCCCCTCTCAAAAAGGAGGAGGACAGATGTGAGCAAGACGCGGAAGCGATATTCAAATATTCAAACATTCAAGCATTCAAGCATTCAAGCATTCCTTCAAGTAATTGAGTATTCTAAGTCTCCATTCAAGGCTAGGTGTTGCATTCAAGACAAGGATTCAACCATTGAAGAGGAGATCACTTACAACACATTACATACAACATACCCTACACCTTCACATGTAAGAATACAAACATTCTTACAACAATGTATCAGTACTTGTTTACATTACAAACATTTACACTTACAACATTCTCATTTCTTGGTTAATTCCAAAACCGGGGTTTGACCTAAAGGCAAACCCCTAATCCCTAACCCCCCAATCATCCTTTGTTTTCTATGTGTAGGTTGCAGGTACGCGGCTGTAATTGAAGATCTGGAATCCTTCTGCAGAGACGAACAAATCCCCCTTCGTTTTGCGGATTTTTCGGAGGACCGTGTGCACGTCGGGCGCCATCGTCCTGTCAACTTTCGCTCAAATTTGCAGAATAGCACCGTCTTGACATTTTACTGCTAATTCCAGGTCCACAGCTTCATCCCATATCCCTATCTCTGTTTATAAGTGAATATTTCCTACTTTACATGCATTCCTAGTTCAATCTTTCTATCTACATTCTTTTTCAAAAGAGGGTATCCTTGATGTCTTAACCTTTGAAACTCATTTAGAATCCAATCCTGCATTGTGTGGATTGGATCTTGTGGGTTTCAACCCCTCTTTTGAATGTAAAGTCTCTCCCAAGTGAAAACCATCAACCCTGGTGACCTCCCTTCTCTCTCCTCAGAGTTGGGGAGGGGAGAATAACTAGGGTGAATGGAACAATCTCTCCTCATCCTCCTGGGGAAACATCCTTGTAGTAGCTACCTTGGCATATGGATCAGCCTCAATGACCTGTTCATGACTTCCTTCTTTGCAAGTTTCTGCCACCTTAGATTATGCCTTGTCTTCATGCCTCTCCATCATTAAGCTTTTTATGGTTCTGCAATCTTTTGTATTATGAGAGGGACTCTTATGGAGTTCACATCACATACCATTCTCTTGTGTCTTCTTCATACTCCATGTCTTTTTTGTTGGTGAATTGGGAGAGGGTTCCTTAGAGGTTTGTTTCCATGTAGTTTTTCCACCTTCACTCTTCCATCTGTTGTTTGCAAAACTATCCCTCCTTCCTTTCTGTTTGAATTTCTCCTTGATTTTGGTAGCATATTTATATGCACTAGGTAAATTCTCTATGTTCAGGAATTCCATTTCGGTTTGGATGTACTTGTGGAGTCCACTCTGATATTTCAAAAATCAATGCTTCTCACAATCTTTGATGCCAATCTTTACTGCTAAGGCATGAAACATATTAGTATATTCTTGAACAGTTTGGTCCTTCTTTTGTCGAAGCAATTGCCACTACATATATTTTTGTTCATATGTATCAATAGGAAAATATTCTTCCTTTATGTGCTCCATGAATTCTCCCCATGTGGGTTTTTGATCAAAAATAAAAGTGTTGCCATTTTCTGTTGCCTTGGATGCTAACTTCACTTCCCACAAATCTTTCACATGATTTTCAACTTTGAGGAGAGTGAAAGTTATCTTCTCTTCATCTGAAAAACTGATTGATAGAGAAATATCTTTCCAGTTTTGAAACCCAATCATCAACAACATCTGCATATATCTTTCCTTGAAATGTGGGTATATCAAAATTGACTTGCACCTTGAATGGCGTATACCCTGTGAATGGTGGGTTTACTTGTGACCCGCGACTTTCCAGCATTTGCTTGAACTGCTCCATCATTTCTTCACATTGCTTTGTTAGTGCATCTGCAGCTAATGCTTTAATATCATCATCGGTCTGCAACTTAGCCATCTGCGATCATGTGCATCTCAAAGGAAGGTAGTTTGAAGGATTCCTTGTTTCTAACCCCAATCTTTGATATGTTGATCGCGTGTGATATGAAATATAGGAGCGAACTTTCTCTGATACCACTAATCCAAATTATGGATTCGGATGACAACACCTAAGTGAGAACCTGCGGTATTGTAAATTCGGTTTACAAGAACAGGAAAGCATAGAATTGAAGCAAGCCAAAAAGTATTGTATTCAATTTGAAAATCCAACATATAGTAGTCCAAGGGATTCCAAGGGTCACCAACAACTCATTTAGAATAAAAAAACCAACAGTCATATCAGGTTTATTTACATAATAAAATCTTAAACTATGTAATTTTTCAAAAAAAACTATATAAAATTTGGCCTAACTTTAACTAGGCATAACTTTCTGCACAAGACTCAAAATTACAAGTCGTTTAACTCATTGGAAAGGTCTCCAAGAGTTGAAGGTGAGGATTTGAAAGAGCATTCTTGCTCCGCTTTCAAGGGCTAAAAATGCCCTGAAGGCCTTCAAAAATGCCATTTACTAACACATAGAAAAACTAAAAAAAATATGAAAATATTTTTTTCAACTATTTCAAATTTTATTCTGATCATGTGCCTACAAAAAAATCACAGAGCTACAAAAAGATCTAGCTCTCTTCCTTTCCCTCATCACTAGGTGGTGGAGGAGGTGGAGCCTGCTGACCTGGATCCTGCCTAGGTGCCCGAGCTCCCTCCAATCGAGCCATATACTGCAAGTATGGTACAACCTGTTGCGCTACTAGAGCTACTACACTGTACTCTGCAACATAATAGGTTTCCCAACTCGTCTGATGAAGAACCTCCTGCTACAGAGCATCTTTCTCTGCCCTCATTGTCGCGACCTAAAGATCTCTCTCTGTTCTAAGCTCTACTAGCTATTGGTCTGACTCTACCACCTGTGTCTACGCCACTGTCAACTATGACTGCAAACCTGCTAGGCGTACTCTCATCGACCACGTTGCGTTGGCCCCCTGCTCCCTCACAGGCTCTCCTCCTCCATCTCCACCTCTGGCTCCCCCTTGATCCTCTCTCCTTTGCCGAACATGTCTTGACGCTACTGTCTCCTCCTCTCCTCCACCCTCTATCACTCTCACTCTACTCAAGCTCACTCCAACCATCCCTAAGGATCTAACCTCTCCTCTCTGCTACCTACCGCCAATGGGTACCCTATTGTTGCTAGCACCAAGATCACCACCTGCCCACCTTGGAGCCTTGGCTCTCTGTCCCTACCTCTATCCATGTCCTTGTCCCTATGTGGGGGAATCATCCTCTACCTCATCTATGCGAGGTGCTTGCTTAGCCAGATCCGTAAATCTTGGGAATGGATGCTACTGGAACCAATCCCTATACTAGGGCAATACCCCCGCATCTGCAACATCATCCATATAGTCCCATCTGAGATGTTGTAACCTAGTCAGCTCTTGCATGCTCAAGGCGTAAGATAATCTCGGTGTCCATCCCTGCCTCTCCTCATCTGCATAATGCACATATGTAGTGAACTCCTGTGAGATCCCCTGAGGTCTACCATACTGCCTCATCACTCAAGAAATAATGAATCGCTCAACTACAGTCTGTGATCTTCCGATGAGTAGTCGAGTCACAAACAAATCCCTGTGGACAACCCTTCAATCATCCCATAGCTCTAGACCCCTGTACAGTCTCCATATCATGGCTATCAAGTCATCAAGATTCCATCTCCAAAAATCTATCTTGCCCAAATGGGATTGAGTAACATATCCTAAATATTTGTATATAATGGGCTGACCAGGATCCCTGTCGTCATCTACAATCAGCCTACAAATTGGGAGGTGCTCCCAGGCCCATACCTGTAAAACCAAAACTCTTGCAGCCATACTCTTCCCCTCCCTATATACAATCTCATGCATCTCGCGATACATGTGTGCCAATATACAAGAACCCCAGCCTAATCTCTGAGTGATCTCAATAAGCCTCTCTAACATCCTGCCCCATCCACACAAAAATCCCTGTTGTCCCCTGTCTGACATTAGAAAATAGCTGATAAAACCTACCAAGATGCAAGCAAGTGGAAATTCCTCACTGTACCTGCCCATCATCACATCCCAACTGATAGAATGTGTCAGAATATTAGGATCCTTGAAAACATGTCTAACGACTAGTAACCCAGGAAGTTGTGCTACATCATAATCAACCTTACCCCCAGCAAAAGGGATATGAAGAATCCTGTAAACATTCTCGAGAGTGATGGTCATCTCCCCCACTAGAATATAGAATGTGTTATGCTTTGAGTGGAATCTCTCAACTAATGTGGTCAGCATACCGTGATTCACACAGATATTAGGTAAATCAAGAAGTTGGGTCAATCCGCACAAGTCAATATGTGCGCGGTCAACCTCTGAAAATTGACACACTAATGTCATCATTAGTGGATATACACATCTGAACAACACGTGAGGCAATCAAACCTACAAAAATCAAACAACAGAGTGTAGCATCCTAAAATTGTGACACTTGCAATTTCGACTGCATTTCGGTCTTCATGATGGCGACGCAACATGCAACCTGAATGGAGACCCCAAAACTTGCTCATGACATCAAAAACTACATTTTTCCAGCACCCTGCCTTGATCCTCCTTGCACCCTACTGCCCTGGGACGTGGGACCAGATCGCCCAGCGCCCTGGTCCTTCAGGACTAGGACGCTCCCCCAGGACCATGGTGCCCAGCGCCCTAGTCCCTGGCCCTATTTTGGGCCCGGTCTCCTATGGGACTTCGGGCCTTTTTGTTTGCAATTTGGAAATTAACTTTCCTGGTCGGCCTAAGGTCGGGAAAATCAGTCTATTAACCTTAATTGGCAAGTATATAAACTACATTTCCTCTCCCATTTGGGGAAGAAGGACAAATGTGTACAAGGCGTGGAAACTATACTCAAACATTCAAACATTCAAGCATTCAAGCATTCAAGCATTCCTTGTAAGTCTCCATTCAAGGCTAAGTGTTGCATTCAAGACAAGGATTCAACCATTGAAGAGGAGATCACTTACTACATGCTACATACAACATACTACATACAACAAACAACAACATCTATACCTTCGCACATAAGGATACAAACATCCTTACAACAAGGTTGCAGGTACGCGGCTGAAATTGAAGATTTGGAATCCTTGTGCAGAGACGAACAGATCCCCCTTCGTTTCACGGATTTTTCGGAGGACCGTGGCGCTCGGGCGCCATCATCCTGTCAACTTTTGCTCAAATTTGCAGGACAGCGTCGTCTCGACATTTTACTGCTAATTCCAGGTCCGCAGCTTCATCCTATATCCCTAACTCAGTTTATAAGCAAATCTTTCTCACTTTCTATGCATTCCTAGTTCAATCTTTCTATCTACATTCTTTACAAAAGAGGGTATCCTTGCTATCACAACCCTTGAAACTCATATAGAATCCAATCTTGCATTGCGTGGGATTGGATCTTGTGGGTTTCAACCCCTCTTTTGAATGTAAAGTCTCCCAAGTAAAAACCATCAACCCTAGTGACTCTCCCTTCTCTCTCCTCGGAGTTGGGGAGGGGAGAACGACTAGGGTTCGATTTTTCCGCTTTACATTTTGGTGAACCCGACGTGGACATCCTTTCTGATTAGTCATAATTAGATCTGAAAATTGGATTCTTTGATTACATTTCCATGTTTGATCTTTTGCAAAATTTTAGAGGTTAATTGAATAAAAACCCTAAATTTTCTTTTTAAGTAATTAAACTTGTGAAATGTTTAATTGTTAATGCTTGTTTCAGATCTACCCTTCTATTACAAATTATCAATTCATATTTGTGCTTTAATTTTGAAAATTAAGTGGTTAAGTGTCAAAACCCTAATTTTTGAAACCCTCTTGATTCAACCTTTGTCTGACAATTTCACTGATCAAAACATCTCCAAATCAGCTGTAACTTTGGATTCCGCAATAAAATCACAATATCTTTCATCCTTGAAAATTTGGAAAAAATTTGCAAGGACCGTGTGCACTCCGAGCGCCATCATCCCCGACATTTTTTCCAAAATTTCGGGAGCAAGATCTTACTATATTTTTCTGCTAAAATCCAGAATTGTGGCTGATTTTATCAATTCTAACACCTTCAAAATTACAGTCAAAGTTGGTCTTGTGATTGCTTGGTTTAGGGCTTCTAATCATTCAAAAATCATCGAAATTGAAATTTTGTGTCAAAATTGTGTTCTTACTGTCCTAAATCTGAAAATTGTGTTAACATTCATTCGAAATTTCAGTGCTTTATTCAAATTCTTGCAATTTGTGACTTTTGAAATTAAATGCTTAATTACAACAACTTTGATTTCCGCTTTCAAAATTGAATTTTGCGTGAAATTGAGTCAACTTTTGAATTTCAAAACTTGCATTGCTTTTGACATTCCCTCTAAAATCATAAAATTCAAAATTTCAGTTTCCCTCTCTTTTTCAAAATTCAAATTTTGCATTTTTCGACAATCTGGGTAGGGTTCAATTTTGAGATTGCAACTTTAATTTGGCCTATCTACAGATCGTAAAATCACTCAATTTTTTCAGATTAGCTCTAAAATCATCATACCTTTCATCCCTGCAAATTTCAAAAAAAGTTGCAAGGACCGTGTGCACTCCGAGCGCCACGGTCCCGGACATTTTTTCCGAAATTTCGGGAAACTGTCGTGATTGCATTTAACAGCTTAAATCTAGAAGATTGGCTGATTTTACTAAAAATTGCTACCTCTAAAATTCAAAATCTTTTCTCCCTCTCTAGTGCATGAGTTTTACAACAACAAGCCCTACTTACACTATTCCCGTTAGACGAAGCCATAGAATTAAGTCCTTCCAAGGTTTAATTACTGAGGAGATGGAACCTAATTTGAATGGTCTTTTTAACAAGGACATGGGTAATTCCTCTAATCCTCTTAATGATGAAGAAGCTCTCCATGACGTTTCTGTAGAACAACTTTTAAAATTGGATAACCAATTTGATGATTTTCGACAATGGATGTCTCAAGAATACCCTGATAGTCAAGCACTTCCTTTAATTGAGGGTCTAAAACGTATGCTTCAAAGTGATAAGAATGGAATTGATATTTTGCGTGGTATTGCACACATTGTGGATTCAAATGTGATGCCTATGAAAAGTTGTGCCGAAACCTTAGGTTATACACAACCTCCTACTCAAGACAATCATTCTATTCCTTTGACGACTCCTATTGCTAGTATACCAACTTTTACATCAAACATAATGACTACTTCAACACAAGACATTCCTCCTATGATCACTATTCATGGGGGCAATCCTCCTTCTTCAATTAACCCTCTTCCTTCATTCAATCCAACTTCTTCATTAATTCCTTCAATGAGTGTTCCTATTATATCACCACAAATTAACATGACGTAAGGGGGCAACTCGTTTAATCATTCCATTCCTCCTTGTAGTGTTCCTCCTGTCCAATCATCTCCTATGACTAACTATCATAGTGTCCCACCACCTTACTCTCTACCTTCTTTCAATAACATAACACCTCCATCACAATCTAACACGTCTAATATGAACTCTTCGACTGAAGTGACCATTAATAATCTTGCACAAATTGTCTCCTCTTTACAGCAACAAATTGCCTCTATGAATCAATCTAAGTTTAGTGTGCCCACATTTGACGTTGCGAGCCCACTTTCTCTTGACATTGTTCGAGCTATCCCCCCTAAACATGTTGAAATTTCGCATTTGGAGCTTTATAATGGTAAGGGTGATCCTCTAACACATGTTAAGACCTTTCAAACAATATGTACTGATTTTGCTTATGAACGAAGGTTGCTTGCAAAATTGTTTACTAGAACATTAAGAGACAAAGCCCTACAATGGTATTGCTCGTTTCCTTCCTATTCTATTACTTCTTTCGAACAACTTGCAAATGCTTTCATTCAACAATTTCAAAACAATATAAGTCCTAAAGTTACTTTGATTGATTTAATGCATTGTAAACAAGGTGTTAAAGAAAAAGTGACCGATTTCATTGGTAGATATAAGCATTTGTATGCTCAAATTTCCTTTCCAGTGCCTGACAATGATATTTAAAGAATCTTTATTTCTAATTTACAAAAAGACATTAGAGAAAAACTCCTATTTTCTGAGTTTACTTCTTTCCAACAGTTGTGTGCAACTCTTCACAATTATCAACTGACTGTGAGTCAAATGGAACAATCACATCCTATGACTCCGAGTGATAAGGGTGATAGTAGTCAACAACCATTTGGGAAGTTTAAACTGAACAGAGAGTCCATTAAATTCAATGAAAACATCATCAACAACAATGTGAATGCAGCATCAGGTGTGTCTCCTATTTCTAAGTTTTTCAAGAAAGAAAGAAAGTATACTCCTTTGAATGAATCATTGCACAGTATTATGAATAAGTTATTGGAACAAAATGTGCTTACTCTTCCTCCTATAAGGCAAATTGATCCTACAAAGATTACTTCACCTTATTTTGATAACAAAGCTTTTTGTCAATTTCATCGTCAACCTGGGCATGATACTGAAAAATGTTTTTATTTAAAGGGTAAAATTCAAGATTTGATTGATAATAATACTATTTCTGTTTCTGGAGTGAATGATAAAGGCAATACATCTGTACCTCCTCCTAACGAAAATCTTTAGATTTTTACTGATCCATTACCTTCTCATACCTCTAATGCGATTGATACTACTAATTCCTCTGTCTCACCTGATGATCTCGTGTCTATGACTCCGAATGTGATTAATTTTGTGGAGCAACAGAAAATCCCTAAAGATCCTTCCATCACATTTGATTCTAGTGAAACTATCAGGGCACCTGATGGTCCTTTATATATAGTTGCAAAAGTCAAAAATATACCTTGCCGTGGCGTGCTTATTGATCCTGTGTGCATGGTTAATGTTATTACTGAAGAATTTCTTTTTACTTTGCAATTGAATCAAGTGATCTATGATAAAACAGATGTGATTGTGAAATTATTTGATGCATTTTCTTCTCCTGCAATTGGTTCTATTACATTACCTATTGAGGTCCATAACAAAACCCTTGATGTGGACTTTGCTATCATTCCATCATCCGAACAATTTCGTGTGAAGCTAGGCTATCCTTGGCTATCTTCCATGAAAGCTATTGCTTCTCCTATTCACAAGTGTTTGAAATTTCCCCATAATGGTGAAGTTGTTACTGTCAATCATAGTCTCTTTAAACCAGCTAAATGAACTTCTAGCATTCCTATTGATTACTTTTGGCCTAAACAATTCCAATCTCTTCCTCCGCGAAGTGATCATCTTTTCAAATCTTATCAAAAGTGGAAAAAAGATATGATCTTATCTCTAAAAGAACCTAGAACACCCAAACTTGACATTCCTATCATTCTTGAGAAGGAAGTGTATATGGTGAAAATGGATAACAATGATAACAATATTGAAAGGCTAAATGAATTCAACCACTAAACCCTAGCCTAACAATGAACAAAGATCCACCATAACATATGAAGATAACCTAAGACAATGCAAAATAACTCAAAATCATAAAGATTATACCATCACATGTCCAATAGGGTTTTGATCTCCATTCTTCCTATCTCCATTGATCTTGCTTGATATACTTGCTCTCAGATTTTTATATGCACAAGAGCTCAACAAAGAACGGAATGTGGTTGCAAGTGGAATTGTAGTGTAGTCAATTGATCAAGTTGCATGAAAGATTATTAGCATGAGTGATTAGGGTTTGACAATGAAGAAAGCATCTCCTTAAATAGAAGACACAATATGAAATGGAGGGTTAAGATTGAGAGGTGTAAAAAGAGAGGTCGGCTAGGATTAGAGGGTAGGTAAAAGAAATACCAAAAATAATGAAAGAGGTAGGTAGTGTAGGAATTAAGAGATGAATGACATGTGTCATGTGTAGAAAAAGATAATGAATTAATTAAATAAATAAAGATTTATTTAATTAATAGAAGAAGTAGGACAATTAAATAAATAAAATATTTATTTAATTTAGGAAAGGGATAATTTAAATAAATAAATGTATTTATTTAAATGAAAAATAAGGCTAGAAGAGGATAAATGAATTAATTAAATAAATAAAGATTTATTTAATTAATAGAAGAATTAGGCTTAGATAATTAAATAAATAAAATATTTATTTAATTAGACATGACAATTTTGGGTGTCTACATTTTGCCCCTCTTTGAGACAATGCGGCTTGTCGCGTTGTTTCAAAGAAAATAAGATGAACTGATACAGAGTTACCCCAGTATGGGAATAATATGCCCCCTCGAGAGATTGCATGAAAAAGTCTGGAAAGAGTGCAGACAATCTCTCGATAAGAAAGAAAGGCTAGAATGGAATGGCAGGATAAAGTGACAAAGTCACGGGATGAGAAAGACTGACTCGGGAAATGAAGGCCAGGGCTAGGATAGGCTATAAGATAGACCACGGGCAAAAGACATCCTCATTGTCATCCACACCCTTAGAAGATCACAGTGCAGAGCGAGAAAAGAGCAGCAGCAGTCAGCAGCGATGGCATTCATTCATAGATTCGACCGTGTCCGCCGATTCCAGCGACCAGCCGATGCAGGAGAGCCAGTAAGTACCCGAAAACCTCCTCGTACTTTCACGCATTTCGAGTTTTGTCATAAATGCATGTTTAGGAGCAATAAATGCGCTAGGAATAGGATATTTAAAAAGTGCAAAAATGCGCAACCGCGTCTGTGTCAGTGCCAGGTGCGTCTGTGTCGGGTCCAGGCGCGTCTATGCCTGGAACCGCGTTTGTGTTGAATGCGGACACGTTTGTGAAATGTAGCAGCGTCTGTGCTTTATAAAAGCGTTTATGTAGTGTAGGGATGTCTGTGTTCCCTGGTCGCGTTTGTGTCTGGCATAGGCACGTTTGTGTTCATAAAACGCGTCTGTGTTGTAGAAGCGCGTTTGTGCAGTCTATAAGCGCGTTTAGGAGTTAAAAGCGCGTTTGCGTTGTAAAAGTGCGTTTGTGTGTTTAAATGCATGGTTTTAGTCTTTTAGGTCAAATCGGCAGTTCTGTGATGAACATATGTTGTCGATTGGATAAGCTGCTGAGAGGATACACTCAAACAGGTCCTCTAGGAAGATTAGGATAGATCCAGGCACTTTGTGATGAACAGGAAGCACCAAGATAGGCAGCACTTTGTGATGAACAGGGAGTGCGAATGTGAGTGACACTTTGTGATGAACAGGGAATGTCATACACGTAGTACTTTGTGATGAACAAGGAGCACTACTAGGATAGATAGCAACACTTTGTGATGAATAGTGAGTGTCACTAGGATAGATAACCAGATGCATTTAGGTAGCAAGTAGCATTTTGTGATAAACAGTGAATGCCACGATAACTGACAAGATGGATTGTGTGACTGCAGGAGTATTTGCCGATGTTAGAGTCACGGGAGAGATTCCCGTCGACTCAGAGACTGCGACCAAAGTTGTCGATTCAGGACATGATTTCCATTGAGGAGATGGGTCTCACACATGTGCTCTATGTGCCCGAGTTTCGGGCAAACATGGGGTTGCTGACTGTGTTGGCCGAGAGATGGCACTCAGAGACGTGCACGTTTCACCTACCGATGGGTGAGATGACAGTGACATTAGAGGATGTATACAGGATTCTGCATGTTCCTATTGATGGAGAGTTGATTCCCTACGACCGTGACGGTGACAGGGAGGCATTGAGACGGGTTTTTCAGGATCCCGATTTGGAGATGCGAGCAGGTCATGTAGCCTGGGATACCATGACTGCCACAGGTTTAGCATTGCCGGCAGTTATTGGGGGAGTCATCAGTGGGTATTTGTGTCCAGACAGGGCCACATGAGGATTGGCAGTGGGCTGGGGAGGGGCATTGGAGACGCTGATGGTAGAGCACACTAGGTATGCATGGGGGCCATGTGTCTTGGCACATTTGTATTATGAGCTGCATCAGTTTGTGTACCACGGATCAGTGGGTTTGGGCTGCGGCGTGACTCTCTTGCAGGTGTGGGCCTATGAGCACCTTCCCATCACACGGCCCATTCATTTCAGAGGCAGAGGACAGGGACGGAGTTTCGTGCACCTGTATGACATGATCACATCCCAGCCTCGGATTGGGAGATTGGAGCATTGGAGGCGAGTCATTGATGATATAGACATGGTCATCTGGAGGCCGTACCTGGGGTGCGAGGAGTGGGAGGATGACACGCTGGAGCTACCTTATGTGTTCAGGAGCAGGTATCTGATTGGGCGAACACCCTATATTCTGGAGAGGCAGCTTGTTGATAGGGTGTGCAGGCAGTTTGGGCGGATCCAGCGGATGCCACGGGGCTCGGGCATGTATGCCCGTACGGTCAGAGATCAGGTGCAGTTTGGCCCACTGCTATCATATTATTAGGCGGTGACGCAGCTAGCGGAGATGATGCCGATGCCATGGGACATGTGGCCAGAGGTAGATGATGCAGGGATGGACGCAGAGTACTCTGCGTATTGGGCAGAGCATCCATTTCCCAGATTGACAGATCCGGCAGAGCCACTGGATGGAGAGGGTGGAGGAGATGATGATGATGGAGGAGGGGATGGAGGTAGGGGCTGGCGGAGGCGGAGGGGAGTGGTGGGAGAGAGGCGGGTGGCACCTCGGAGGGAGGGAGGACAGGAGAGAGCAGCTCCGGTGGTGAGAGGACGGGGTGGACTGCCCCTACAGGTGCCAGCAGCACAGGGTCCTAGACAGGGACCGAGACAGGTACAGGCAGAGGGACAGAGACAGGTGCAGCCACAGGTATCTATACAGGCACAGGGACAGGTGCAGGCAGAGGTTGAGGGACAGGCACCTGTAGGGGAGGAGCCACAGGCGGAGGCGGAGAGCGGAGACTCTGAGGAGGATGAGGTGTTGAGGCTGCGGGAGATCTGCCAGGGCTAGGCAAATGAGATTGAGGATTTGGTGCGGGAGAGGGACCACCTCAGGATCAGGGTCCGAGACACAGAGCGGGAGAGGGATCAGGCCATCCAAAGATACACAGAGGCCGAGACAGCTCTGAGGGCAGGTAGGCGGGCAGCAGAGGATGTAGGGGCAGGCTACGCATATGTTTTGCAAGCCGGAGAGGAGATCGCCTACTGGAGGGATCTATACTATGCAGTCGTGCCAGCAGATCAGCGGGCTAGGAGCTTCCTTAGATCGTCACGCACAGCGATGGCTACGGGAGGGAGCCGCAGGAGACAGGCATCCAGCGGTGGGGTTATGGGGCCTCCACCACCACCAGAGAGACAGGGGGATCCCGGGGCGGGTCCTTCTATAGCTCAGACTCCGTCGAGGCCAGGCGGCTCCGAGGGAGGGAGTTCCTCATAGCTATAGTGGGCTCCCATTGTATCAGTATATGTATCACTTCTTGTATTGTAGACACCTGCGGGTGATTCTTTTGTAGCCATATGATTATTTTGACATCATTGTATCATGACACATTTTGATTATATATGAGAGATGATCCATTTTTGTGGCAGCTATATGCATGTGTACCTTATGTGATGAAATGTTCTTATGTGATACATGTTTTATGATATGGATGCTTATATGATGCAATGCAATATATTTTTGTTCTTTTATGTTGTATATGTGATGCATGATGCAAATGTGAATGTATGTAATGCAAATGAATATGATAATGCAAATGATTATTTACATAATGAAAATGTGAGATGTGCTAACATGTGTTGTATGCAGGATGTGATGCAATTGTGATATCTATATGTATGTATGGAATGCTTATATGTGGTGATGCAGGTGTAACTATATGAAATGCACATGTTTTTGGTGTGTCATTATACTCAGTCATGTGATAGCGGGCTACGCGGACTCAAGAAGGACAATGGAAATCAATCAAGAAAGGGGGATGGAAGATAGAAGATATGAACGTGAAAGAGCTTCTTGTGCGTTATCATCATTGAGCTTTATTATGGCAGAATAGGTTATGACAATCAAGGCATATGTTTGACCCAAAAAGTTATTGTACCTGTTTGCATGGAGATAAGACAGTCACAAACAAGGAATGCCCCAGTTCATACTAGACTCACAGTGTCCTCATATCCTTGGACAAGTCATAGCATTACTAAGAGACAATCCACAGACAGCAAATGCAAATAGGTGACGATACCCCATCCTCGCCTTTCTAGTCAAAGACATCCTGGAGATGGAATCTCTAGTCAAAGACATCCTGGAAAAGCTAAAAGACATGTCACCAAAAAGATAAAATCAAAAGAAAACCAAGACTCGACACCAACATCCACTGTAGTCCTCAAGTTTAGTGTCTCTTGTCACTTGTTTAAGTCTTATTCGATTGTGGTCACAATGTTCACTTTCACAAAAAGGATAGATGGCACTGAACCATATGTTGTCTGAGTCTGTTGAAAGATTTGATTTTGTTGAAGCCCATTGTTGCTGCTGTGTCTCATCTGAAACTGACTGAATCCATGAAACTGATACTTTATTGTGGAGAAGATGAAACTTTATTGCGGATCTGTGATGCAAATGCTACTTTATTGCGGATTGTACGCAGATAGACTGAAGAAAGCTGAAAGAAACTGTACTCCTCGAAACATGTGATGTTCTCAGTTCCACACCCATCACTAGACATAGGAATTGGCCGTAGTCACAGATAGGATCCGATTTATTATGGATGGAAAGGGAGTGAAAAGGGAGGGTTATGGATGGCTAACCAATCTTAGGTAGATCAATAACAAGCCATGATGGAAATGGGTAAGTTTATTATGAGTGAATAGGTTGTGAGTGTGTGCAAAGTGAAAGGATGAAAGAGAATCCTGAAGGAGAGAGGAGCAAAGTCTCTACGCATGGCGCTGGTGACCGAGTTTTCACCATGGTACTTGCCCAGGGCGCCACCGAAGTGGTTTTCACCGTTGGACGAAATTATTTCTCTTTACTTTTTTTGATTTTTCAATTTTTTTGTTGTCACAAGGCGCCTGTTTGCCAGGTTTTCACCAAGTAACGATTTTTTTGTTTTATAGTTTTTTTGTATTTTTGAGTGTTTTTGATTTTTTTTTTGTATTTTTGAACTAGGATATTCCGATGAGCTATGTGTAGAACCTGCGAAGGTGCATGCTGTTGATAGGATCCTCCAAAGGTTCACCTTCTGTAGTAGAGAGCTGATATGCCCCAGATCCATATGCTGCTGTGATGATGTAAGGACCAAGCCAGTTTGGTTCGAACTTGCCCTTCTTATCTCTGTCTTGCTGATTTTTGGGGTTCTCTCTGAGGACTAAGTCACCTACCTCAAATGTGCGAGGCTTGACCTTGTGATTGTAACTGCGACTCATTCGTTGTTGGTAAGCCTTGAGATGATTAAAAGCACTGTGTCGTCGTTCCTCTAGCAGTTCTAGTTCTTGTAAGCGAGAGACCCTGTAGTCTTCATCGTTGATTATGTTTCTCAAGGAGACCCGTAAAGAAGGTAGCTCGACCTCAATAGGCAAGATGGCTTCAGCGCCGTAGACAAGTGAGTAGGGTGTAGCTCCTGTAGGTGTGCGGACACTGGTACGATAGGCCCAAAGTGCGGGATTGAGTTGGACATGCCAGTTACGGCCAGCGTCGTCGACTGTCTTTTTAAGGATTTTGAGAATTGTTTTGTTAGACACCTCAGCTTGGCCATTACCTTGGGGGTAGTATGGTGTGGAGAAACGGTGAGACATATGGAAGTGCTCACAGAGTTCACGAACATCCTGGTTCTTGAAAGGACGCCCGTTATCGGTAATAATGGAAGTAGGGATCCCGTATCGGCAAATGATGTAGTTCAAGATGAAGGTAGCGATTTGTTTCCCAATGACTTGTGTGAGAGGCACGGCTTCAATCCACTTTGTGAAATACTCTGTGGCTATGATAATGAATTTATGTCCATTGGAAGAAGGAGGGTGAATCTTGCCTATGAGATCGAGTCCCCACTGACAAAAGGGCCAAGGAGATGCAAGTGGTTGTAGTTCTTGTGCTGGTGCATGTATAAGGTCTCCATGAATTTGACACTGCTTACACTTCTTGACAAAGTGATATGCATCTTTTTCCATAGTAGGCCAGTAGTATCCAGTCCTGATGAGTTTCTTGGCCAAGGGAGGACCACTAGTATGCGGACCACATATCCCTTCGTGCACTTCTCATAACGCAATCTGAGCTTCGTCACTCTCTAAACATCTAAGAAGGGTGCCATCTAGACCTCGTCGGTATAGGATATCAGCTAGGATAACGTATCGGGAGGATTGGCGAATGAAAGTGTGGCATTGGTTGTTCGATAGATCGGGAGGTAAGATATTGTCGCGAAGGTATGTGAATATGGAACCATATAACTGGGATTCAGGACCAACAACACATATCATTTCCGTAGGAGTGATCTCATATGACGGAATCAGCAGGTTGTCAACCAGGAACTCATAGCGAGTCTCATTTTGAGGTAGATCAATGAGCGAAGCAATTGTAGCCATGGCATCAGCAGCACGATTCTGTTCTCTTGGTATCTGCTCAAACTCTATCTTTGCAAAGTGCTGTTTCAGATCATCTACCAGTTGTTTGTAAGGCATTAGCTTTTCATCTTTTGTTTGATAATCATCAGTTGCTTGACGGATGACAAGTTGAGAATCCCCAAAAACATGAAGTTCTTGGATCTTCCACTGAACTGCAATTCTTAGCCCAGTTGTTAATGCCTCGTATTCCGCTATATTGTTGGTGCAAGGAAATGATAAGCGGTATGACTTTGGTATAGAATCGCCTTGGGGAGTTATAAAGAGTATACCCGCTCCTGCCCCATGCTATGTGTATGAGCCATCAAAGTATAGTTGCCATGGCTTTGCAGGTGATATTGTTAGAATGGACTCATCTGGAAATTCTGACTGTAGAGGAACATCATCTATCATGGGAGCATCTGCCAGTTGATCTGCGATGGCTTGTCCTTTTATAGCTTTTCTGTCCATGTATTCAATGTCGAATTCACTCAAGATCATTACCCACTTGGCCAGCCACCCAGTAAGTGTAGCTTTGTTGAGAAGATATTTTAGTGGATCAATTCTGGCAATCAACTTAGTCTTGTGAGTGAGCATATAATGTCATAATTTTTGTGAAGCAAAGACTACAGCGAGACATGCACGCTCAATTGGTGTGTAGTTCAGCTCATATCCCACCAATGTGCGACTGATATAGTAGACTGCTTTTTCCTTGCCGTCAGGTATTTGTTGTGCTAGGAGTGCCCCCAGTGCTGTTGGAGTAGCTGATATGTAAAGTAGCAATGGTTGATCTTGAATTGGTGGCATCAAAACTGGCGGGTTCAAAAGATAGTCTTTGAGCGCTTGAAAATCCTGTTGACAGTTCTCATCCCATTTGAACTTGATGTTTTTGTGTAGCAGGTGCTGGAAAGGATTGCACTTATCTGCAAGTTGTGCTATGAATCTTCATATGGACTGGAGTGTCCCTTGTAAAGACCGAAGTTGACTGATATTCTTGGGTGGCGGCATGTCCAAGATAGCCTTGACCTTTGCTGGATCAGCTTCTATTCCTCTTTTAGACACAATGAATCCTAGGAGCTTCCCGGAGGTTACTCCAAAGACACATTTCTTTGGGTTTAATCTTACCTTGTATTTTTCCAGCCTATCAAAAGCAACTGAAAGTATGTCCAAGTGTGTATTTCTGTCTATTGATTTAACCAAAAGGTTGTCAACATAATCTTCCACCGTTACATGCATGAGATCATGGAAGATAGTAGTCATAGCTCGTTGATACGTGGCACCTGCATTTTTCAGCCCAAAGGGCATGACATTCCAGCAGAAGGTTCCCCATGGACAAGTGAATGATGTTTTATGTTGATCTTCAGGTGCAATCTTGATCTGATTATATCCAGAGAATCCGTCCATTAGAGATAACATCTCATGGCCTGCTGTGAGATCAACAATTAAATCAATGTTTGGTAATGGGAAATCGTCCTTCGGACAAGCCTTGTTGATATCCCTGAAGTCTGTACATATTCGGATGCTGCGATCTGGTTTGCTAACAGGTACTAAGTTGGAAATCCATTCAGGATAATCAATTGGGCGTATGAATCCGACATCCAGTAATTTCTCCAGCTCTGCCTTGACTAATAATGCCACTTGTGGATGCATTTTCCTCAATTTCTGTTTTACTGGTTTTGCCCCCGGTTTGACTGTTAAATGATGCATTACTAAATCGGGGTCTAGTCCAGGCATATCAGCATAAGACCATGTGAAGTTGACTTGTCGTTCCTTAAAGAAGCTTATGAACCTTGCTTTCTCGGCCTCTGTCAATGATTGAGCCAAAAATATGTTATGTGGAACCTCTGTTGTACCAATGTTTGTCTTTATAGTCTCCTCTACCAACATGGATGATTTTTCCTCGTATGATGCTGGGAGAATGTCAAGCCTTCCATCTTCGGGCGCCTCAGAGAGGTTTTCACCCTCAGATACGTCCTTTCTTTTTACTTTTTTAGAGTCAGATAGCGCCACAGTGTGGTTTTTGCCATAAAACCCTTGTTTTGTTTTTATTTTCACATTTTTGCGACTAGAAGGCCCGACACCCTCACCAAAGTATGCCATGTTATTAAGCTCTATGGCGTATCCTGCTTTATGGTCTCTAAGAGGAAGATCATCACGAATGCCAAGATAATCGACAATAGCTTCGTCATTTTGAAATGTATCAAGTTGTGCTGGTCCATCCTGATCCCAGTCAATGAGTTGGGGGTGAACGAGGGGAAGGTCTTTAGTGTTTTCAGAGTTTGCAAGGCTAATAGTGAAGATGTGGTTATATTCAGGTATGTCAAGGTAGTCATCGAGGTCGTCAATGGCACTCTCCTCATCAGTTTCGATCGTGAGTGAGTCCAAATTATCATCACTAGTAGCACCCTTAGGGATAGGTGTCCTCATCCTATGTGATCTTGACCTAGGGCCTTGAAACGAATCTTGTGCGGGATCCTTATGGGTCGGTTCTTGACCAACTCTGAATTTCTTGTAAAACTCCTCCTCCTCTGTAGGTTCCTCTGGCTCTCTAAATGTCTCATTGAGCTCATAGTCACTGGAGGATTTGTCTGAACCCCATTCCCATTCGTTGGAATCTGTAGAATAGTCATCTTCTTGTTGAACTTCAGCCACTTTGACTCGCCATATCTGTTTTGTTCTTTTATTGTGAATCTTGGGATTTAGAAAACCAAGCCCCTTGGAGCGTTCCCTTCTTGTAGTTAGCTCAGGTTGTAAAGGCTCCATGACACCTTCTTTGCGTAGTCCGAGAGGGCTTTTTCCATCATACCCAAATCTTTGTAGAATTTTGAAACCTTTGCCATAGTTCTCACAGAGTATTATAATTTGATCATGTGTATCCTCTTCAGCGTCCTTATATAGCATTTTATATAAAGTTTCTTCCTCTAGTTCGCCCCATTTTTGAAAGACGGTAGGATCCCATTTGAGTAGCATGATGGAGATTTGCTTATTAGGATGTGGCCTCCCATATTCCTTGGGAGAGGTCATGACTTGTCGTAAGAACATTGTTTGATTCAGAGTGTATTCTCCCATGCCTTTGTCTTGAAACTTGGCTCTAAGTTCACCTTGTTTGGATGTCGAGGGCTTTAATGACTCAGGATCAATATATGCTGAAGAAGGAGTAGCCTCACGATTGCTGGGAATGATAGTCTCAGTATGTGATCTCAAGTTATTGCAATATATGAATGGATTTGGATCACCATTGACCGTTACCTCGACTCCATTATGAGGAAACTTAATGCATTGGTGGTATGTTGATGGGACTGCCCTCATTTCATGAATCCACAGACGTCCTAGCAATATGTTATACGTGAGGTCTAGATCCAGGACTTGACAAACCACATCCTTTGTGACTGGCCCTATTCTTAGTGGTAAGGTGACTGTACCCTTGGACGAACGCTCTTCATCATCATAAGCCTTAATAGTGATTTGGTTTGTAGAATTTACAGCTTTGTCAGAATATCCCAATTGTCTGATGGTGCTCAATGTACAAATATTAAGACCTGCTCCTCCATCTATCAGGACTCATTTTATACGGTGTTTATGTATGAAGGCTTCAATATGTAGAGGTGCATTATGAGGCTAACTTATGGAGGTGTCATCGGCTTCTATGAATGTGAGGGAGTGTGGAACGGATAAATATCCCACCATGGCTTGAAACTGGTCCACGTTTAGATCAGTAGGGACAGCAGTATCTCTCAAGGTTTTGTCAAGGATAGCTTTATGTGTAGGAGATATACGTAAGAGCTCAAGAATAGAGATGAGTGCGGGTGTTTTCCCTAATTGCTCTACAAGGTCATACTCAGGCTTAGTTGACGGAAGATTGGTATTCTTAGTAGAGGTACCTGGCAATGTGATCTTACCTCGACGGGTTGTAACATGACATTCAGAGGTAGATGCGGACGAAGATCCCACACCTTTTAGGACAATTTTGGGTCTTTGAGAAGAATTCTCAGGATTTTTATTTTTGATAGTAATGGTAGAAATATGATTGTCCATTGAGATGTGATTAATAGTGGAATCATAATTGTAAGATGCTCTAGTGTAATTGGCTTGATCATCTGTGACTTTGCCTTTTCCCTTGTCATGTTTTGGGAATGGTTCCTTAAACACCTCATGCTCTTGGTTAGATGAATGTCCCTCAATCTCTATATCTCCTCTATCAATGAGATCTTGTACAATGTTTTTCAATCGATGGCAATTACTTGTCTTGTGACCCTTGCTCTTATGAAATTCGCAAAATTCATCATCATTCCACCAATTCGGTTTGACCTTTGGTTCATATGGAGGAAAATCTGGGACCGTGATCACTTTGTTTGCTACAAGCTTTTTGAATACTGATTCAAGTGGTTCTCCTAATGGAGTGTACTTCCTTCGTGGTTTAGTAGCCGTTTGATTGTTCACTTGATTGTTGGTAGAACTTGATCCAGAAAAGACGAACTTTGGTCTCACTGTATTGGCATCAACAACACCATCATTAACCGTGTTCTTGTTCTTGTTCCAAAATTTTGGTTTGTCCTTTCCTTTGAAGTCCTCTTTGTTTTCTTTGAATAGCTTGATAACTCCTTGTTCAATTAAGACCTTTTCTGTTGCTAGGCCCTTTTCAATGACATCCTTGAATGTAGACAAACAAGCTTTTCTGAGATCATAGCCAATAGCCTTGTTAACGTTTTGTGTGAACATCTCCACCATTTGTTTTTGCGGGATCTCACAAGAGCATCTGCTAGCTAAGTTTCTCCATCTTTGTAAAAATGTTGCGAAAGATTCTCCTTCCTTTTGTTTCGTATTGCACAAGGTAGTAACTGAGACATCTGTTTCAATGTTGTAAGAGAAATGTTGAATGAATGCCTCTACCAAGTCGCCCCATGACTTAATACCAGGAGGTAATTGAGAAAACCATTCCATAGCTTGGTCACCTAAGCTCTGTGGGAACAACCTCATCAAGTATGTTTCTTCTGCGGCTACCTCAATGCAAGCTGTGAAGAATTGTCTTATATGTGCCTTGGGGTCTCCTCTCCCTCTATATTTGTCAAATTTTGGTGTCACAAAGTGCAGAGGAAACGAAGGCATTGGAATGCTCTTATCAAAGGGATAAGGGCATATATCTCTCATAGTATATGTGGGTTTTGATGTGCCCATGTCTTCCACTTTCTTTTGTAGATCTCTAATTTGTTGCTCCAAATTATTTTTGGGAGGAGATTGATTTCTTGTAGCATACCCCATGTTTGAAACACTCATTTGAGGAGGAGCTTGTTGCATGTATGGATGATACTGATCGTAAACATGTCCATATGGAGGTCTATATTGTTGTGACATGTATGGAGCACTTGGCATAACTTCTTGTTGAGGAACCCCATATCTGTTTTGTGTGTATAAACCATATTCAACAGGTCTTTCATTTTCCATTGTGTTGCCCCCAATTTTGACATGAGGTCTCCTTGTGTCAAAATTTTGAGGATGTCCTTGAGTATCCACTTGTCTTGATGGATCTATACCTTGAGCATGTGTTTGAGCATAAGGCCTCCATGATGGTCTTTGAATGTAAGTATCATATGTTTGAGCTTGTGTATGTGGGATCTCTGGTTTTTGAAGCAAAACTGATGGTGACTCAGGCATCACATTCGGTCCTCTATTTCCTCCACTATTTGGTCTCCTTTGATCCATGTTATGTTGAGTTTGTTGTGAGGGTCGACTTTCCATAAGTTGAGATAAGTCAAAATCATGTGGTATTTTAGCTCCACTTTGTGCCATCATGTTTAAAAAGTATTGACGATCTCTCCTCATTATCTCTTCAACCAATCTATTGAATTGAGGATCCATTATAGATTCTTGTATGTCTGCTGATAGTATTGAAGAGTTGTCAACATTGTCATTGTGTGTAGTATTGTTGTTTATAGCGTTTGCGCTTTCCACATTTGGATTGTTTCTATAAACATTCATGTCTGGTAATGTAGTGTGCTCAGGATTGTAGAATAGATCATTGTCATACTCATAAGAACTCATGTTTGCGGAATCTTGAGCTTCTTTAGCTATTCTCCTAGATTTTTGAAGGCGGGTTTCAACCATGAACTAGGTGTTAGACCAAGATGTGAGAAACTAGATGAAGAATGACAAGAGTATGGAAGACCAAGAGTTGTATGGAGTGTAAATGAATCTTGAGGTGTACTTGCAATGTCCAAAGTGTAAGACCAAGTATGTAAGTAGTAGAGTAGGTGTGACTTCCAAAGAGAGGATAGTTTCTCTTGATGAGGTAAGCTGACCTTGACTCTAAGTAAGACCAAATGAGACCCAAAGGTAAAAAACCTTGATGAGGGACCACTTAGCAAAGTGTAGTAGTATGTAGTGTGTTGACAAAGTATGATGAGGACAAGCAAGTGACCTTTTGACTCAAGTTTAGACAAGTATGAATGTAAAATGAGATGTGAAGCAATGATGGACTATGTAAGACCTTAGGACAGGCTGAATGCTAGATTAAATCTGAAGAGACAACCTAGGAAGCTCAAGTATGCCGAAACTGATTTTCTTTGTTTGTTTGACTGTTAAAATTTTCAAATCCTGACACAGACGCCTCTGTATACTTCACAGACGCGGTTTTAAGACACAGACGCTACTCTGTTTAACGCAGACGTGATTCTGAGATTTTCCTGTTGATGTTTGCTGGGACTGTAACAGTTTTTTTTTTTGCAATTGTGGACACAGACGCGCCTGTATACTTCACAGATGCGATTCCCAGACACAGACGTGTCTCTGTTCGACACAGACGCTGATAAAAACACAGACGCTATTCTGTACTTCACAGACGCGTTTATCAGACACAGACGCGGTTTGAACAGACACAGACGCGTTTCTGTAACCTTCGTGCAATCTTTCCTATCTGTGAAGTTGTTTTGTTGTGACCAAATCTGATTGTTCGACTGTTTTTCGTGACAAGAGGACACAGTGTTGATGACTCAATGTTTGCTAGTGTTTAGACTCCAAAATGACTCCAAGAAAGTGTGTTGTTTGATGTAAAAAAATTTTGCATACACTTGAAGACACAAAAGACACAATGTTTTGCTGTTTTGTTTTTGAGTGTTTGAATGTTTATCATAAGTCAAGCACAATTCTTATGGCTGGCCAAGACAATAGTTGTTGATCCCACATGGGGTTTTACCCCCGAGGCTACGCTATTCAGAGCGGATACTTAGATGCTTGACCTCACTGGCTCCACCCTCGGCACTCACTTCTCGGGTCAGCCAAGCATCAGTCCCCATGAAAACTCCCCATGGCGAACTTTGTATCTCTACTAAGAACCGTATGTGTGTGGGCCGCTACCAGAGGTCCGACCTCTTGCCCCAACAACTAGAAGGATTTGGGCCTCTAAAACAAAATGGTGCTAGTAAGGGCATCCGCTCGTGTGGCCATACATGCGGCACTTTCAGCTCTGTAAATACAAAAGGCTCCCAGCCGGTAGGGGTTACGCCCTACAAATGATCAAATAAATTTGATCAAACGGGTTTATGGGGAGACATAGTGTCGGTATGAACTAATCAGCACACGTTATTCATAGTTTTCACCATGAATACATTTGATTATAGTGGTTCAGATGAGGTGGGTTTTCCTCGCTACCACTTGGGTCGTTCTCTTCTCACTAGTAGTCCTAATGACCACACGGGAAGACAGGCCCTCTAAAGAATAAACAAAAAGAGCCTATTGCTCAAGACACAAAAGACAATGATTCAATTTTAGTGCACCAATTGAAGTGTTTGCTAAGCTATGAAAACAAGGCACACAATAAAAATTACAAAACCCTAGCTAAGGCCCTGCAACAAAATTGTTAGTAGTTTGGATTGTTTCAAATGATAACCCCTTCCTGCAAGCACACAAGTTAGGTAAATTTTTAGAAAACCCAAAAAGACTTTGTGAAAAGGGGCCTTCAACAAAAACGTATTTGCCTCCAAAGCAAGCTGCACAAACCAGGTTAGCTAGATCTGCAAAGGTTAGTCAAAAATAAACCAGATCTGAAACCCTAAGTACAAAATCCAAAAACGCGAATCGAAAAACTTGAAAAATTTGCAAAACAGAATGCACAAACACTGTTATACCAGACACAGATGCGTCTGTCCGACACAGACGCGGTTCTGTGATTCATAGACGCGGCCACAGAACACAGACGCTTCTTTCAGCTACAGACGCAATAAGATGATGCACAGACGCGATTCGGAATCACAGACGCGACTTTCGGAAACCTGCAAAAATAGAAAATGACAGAAACACAGACGCGATCCAAGATATTGCAGACGCCTCTGAAATACAAAAACGCGATCCGAACACTCGCAGACGCGGAAAAAACCTAAAATGTCGTCGAAATCGTCCGATCTGCAACTTCAAAAATGCAAATTCTGCAACAAAAATGTTAAATGCAAAGGGACAAGAGTCCCACCGCGCGTGCCAAAATGTATATGGTGAAAATGGATAACAATGATAACAATATTGAAAGGCTAAATGAATTCAACCACTAAACCCTAGCCTAACAATGAACAAAGATCCACCATAACATATGAAGATAACCTAAGACAATGCAAAATAACTCAAAATCATAAAGATTATACCATCACATGTCCAATAGGGTTTTGATCTCCATTCTTCCTATCTCCATTGATCTTGCTTGATATACTTGCTCTCAGATTTTTATATGCACAAGAGCTCAACAAAGAACGGAATGTGGTTGCAAGTGGAATTGTAGTGTAGTCAATTGATCAAGTTGCATGAAAGATTATTAGCATGAGTGATTAGGGTTTGACAATGAAGAAAGCATCTCCTTAAATAGAAGACACAATATGAAATGGAGGGTTAAGATTGAGAGGTGTAAAAAGAGAGGTCGGCTAGGATTAGAGGGTAGGTAAAAGAAATACCAAAATAATGAAAGAGGTAGGTAGTGTAGGAATTAAGAGATGAATGACATGTGTCATGTGTAGAAAAAGATAATGAATTAATTAAATAAATAAAGATTTATTTAATTAATAGAAGAAGTAGGACAATTAAATAAATAAAATATTTATTTAATTTAGGAAAGGGATAATTTAAATAAATAAATGTATTTATTTAAATGAGAAATAAGGCTAGAAGAGGATAAATGAATTAATTAAATAAATAAAGATTTATTTAATTAATAGAAGAATTAGGCTTAGATAATTAAATAAATAAAATATTTATTTAATTAGACATGACAATTTTGGGTGTCTACAGGAAGTTCTTCCTTTGAAAGATAAAACCAATGTCTTTCCTCAAGAAGATTCCCAACCCATCCCTATGGATGTGACTATGCCTATATCTAATAAACTTCCTAAGAGTAGACCTATACCTCCTCGTCATGATGGGATTGGTCTCCTTCCTAAACCGAATATTCCTCCCTTATATGGAGTAGTTCCTCCTCCTTCCTCTTATGGAGAGAAGAGACCTTCCTCTTCTCCTATTATTCAACCTAAGAGACCACAACCTAAACACCCAAGTGATAAGGATAAGAACATTCCTCCTCCTCAATCTTCTCAACTTCCTACTAAGACTAGACGAAATCGTTCTGCACGTGAACGTCAGCGAAAGCGTTGTCTTAGAGCTCAGGCAGCTGCTTTTCAAACTTTGCAATCCCCAAAAACACCTTCAACAAGCATTATTCCATTCTCTCCTCAGCCGACGATTGAGCCAAAATCTCCTAAACATAAGATGCATGATGGTCTTGATCCTGTGCGAGTTAAAGATCCTATTTTTATAAATCTTGATGATGATATAGATGAAAATGTTATTCATGATGAAAATGCTACTTCTCCTTCTCATTCTGATAGTGAATATGAACTTGTTGATATTGATAACCATTTATCTAATGAATTTTCTAAAGCACTTATCCTAGCTCCTAGACAAGAACAATGTGGCTCGGAACATGAACATAGCCCTTGTTTGGATCTTGTGATAGCTCCATCTACTGTGTTGGATGTTCCTCCTCTAGCGTGTTCCCTACCTTCCCAAAATATTGATCAGCAAGATCGGGGGGTAGATGACGTGCTAGACTAGTTTCATTAGCATAGAAAATTCTCTCCCCCTCTCTTTTGTTACTTCTTCTATATGTTATTCTCATTCTTCTATTTGTTGTCCTTAGTGTTGTCTACTTGAGGACGATGCAAAACATTGAGATCTCTCGATCTCTCTCATGTTGACTCAAAAGACACATGTGTTCCCTTCTTCTAGGCGACCTTCCTTGATTGGGGAATGAAGAACAATTATGCATACATACATATGATATACATGAATTATCATACAACATACTGACCCCGAGGAAAGCAAATTCACCTTGTGCTTTGTGTTTTGTGTCTATTATCCTTGGGCTTATCTCACACTTGGGGGCTAAATCCTTGTGATAACGTGCGCCTTTCTCATTTCTTATATGTATCACTACCTTAAAGAAATCACCCCCGGTGAGGCGTGTGCGATCGCTTTAACATAGGGGGGCATACATCCCGTTCATATCTTTTCAAGATACTTGAAAATTTCTTCACAAAGTTAGCTTTGCCTTGAAAATTTTTGATATCTTTCTTGCATGACTCATAGTCAGGGAACCTTACTACTGACGGTCATGGTTCTCCCTTGTGATCTTCTGTTTTACTTTGTCAATCGAAGTCGTAAGATCCTTAGTCCACTGGGGGCTTGGTGTATCTTGCCTCCTTGACGTGGTGAAAGTCTTTCAATGTTGTTTCCTTGTACTTTACCGGAAGTATGAGCATACATACTCCCGCTAAAGTGGGGGCTAAATGTAGCGTCCTAAAATTGCGACACTTGCAATTTCGACTGCATTTCGGTCTTCACGATGATGACGCAACACGCAACCTGAATGGAGACCCCAAAACTTGCTCATGACATCAAAAACTGCATTTTTCCAGCACCCTGGCTTGATCCTCCTTGCACCTTGCTATCCCGGGAGGTGGGACCAGAGCGCCCAGCGCCCAGCGCCCTGGTCCCTGGCCCTATTTTGGGCCCGGTCTCCTATGGGACTTCAGGCCTTTTTGTTTGCAATTTGGAAATTAACTTTCCTGGTCGGCCTAAGGTCGGGAAAATCAGTCTATTAACCCTAATTGGCAAGTATATAAACTACATTTCCTCTCCCATTTGGGGAAGAAGGACAGATGTCTACAAGGCGTGGAAACTATACTCAAACATTCAAACATTCAAGTATTCAAGCATTCAAGCATTCCTTCTAAGTCTCCATTCAAGGCTAAGTGTTGCATTCAAGACAAGGATTCAACCATTGAAGAGGAGATCACTTACTACATGCTACATACAACATACTACATACAACAAACAACAACATCTATACCTTCGCACATAAGGATACAAACATCCTTACAACAAGGTTGCAGGTACGCGACTAAAATTGAAGATCTGGAATCCTTGTGCAGAGACGAACAGATCCCCCTTCATTTCGTGGATTTTTCGGAGGACCGTGGCGCTCGGGCGCCATTGTCCCATCAACTTTTGCTCAAATTTGCAAGACAACACCATCTCGACATTTTACTGCTAATTCCAGGTCCGCAGCTTCATCCTATATCCCTAACTCAGTTTATAGGCGAATCTTTCTCACTTTCTATGCATTCCTAGTTCAATCTTTCTATCTACATTCTTTACAAAAGAGGGTATCCTTGCTATCACAACCCTTGAAACTCATATAGAATCCAATCTTGCATTGCGTGGGATTGGATCTTGTGGGTTTCAACCCCTCTTTTGAATGTAAAGTCTCCCAAGTGAAAACCATCAACCCTAGTGACTCTCCCTTCTCTCTCCTCGGAGTTGGGGAGGGGAGAACGACTAGGGTTTGATTTTTCCGCTTTAGACGGAGCATCAAAAAACATTTTAAGTAAGCATATAAGAGAAGTAAAACATCACACAAATTCAACTACATAAATTGCACAATCAAAATTTCAAGTTTGCACCTTCAAAAATATTCACTGTTTTCCAAATGACAAAACATCACAGGGGCAGAAACTTGTACGAGTCAGAAATAGGCCTAGTATGACAAAATACTCCCATATGACACAAGACTAGCCCTAGGATGATAAAAGGGGCTCTTTTGAATGTTATCGTACGACATAAGGGTAGGCCTAGTATGACAAAATTAGTCACTTTAAACAACAAAACAAACTTAATTAGTTTGTCGTGCGAGACAGGATCCTGTCTTGCACGACAAACCAAAACTGCCCAACTTAAACATGCAAAAAATTGCAAAATTCAACAAAAAAATTCAAAATTGAAATGAATAACAGGCTTAAGATAGATCACTTACCGCTGGCTCATAGTTTTGAGGTTGATTATGTCATCTCTGGCGCTCAAATCATTGCTCATGAGTGGGAACCACCATTTTACTTCACAAAAGGATTTTTGAATTTTCAAACTTGGAGGGTTAAGATGAATTGAAACTGACACTTTTACCCCTTATATAGCCAAAACCCTAATTTTTCAACTTGCTCCGATGGACATGAAAATTGCACCCTTATCTAATTTGACTGTCTTGATTCCATTTTTAGGATCGAAATCGAAATTTGAGATCATTTTGCTAGTCAATTTCCAAAATTTGGACCACTTAGCACTTTTCATCAAAAGCTTATTCATTCTTCACTTTGCGCTCAATTTCTAATGAATCAACGCTAAATCTCAATTTTATTCCTTTGAATCACTTTTTTGCTCAAATCATTATTATCGCTAAAGCAATTGCCTATAATCATGTACCCTCGCTATCTTTCGATTTTGCTCCCGAGGGGGCATACTCATGACCTTATGACCTCACATCTTCAAATGTCGAGAAAATTTTCAAATCTTCAAGCAACTAAGCTTCATCAAATAAATCTCTAGGGGCATATTAGTTTCATCGCTTCAAATCAAGCTGATATTGTCTTTGTCTAAATCAGTCTCTTAATGTTAATCAGTTTCATCACTTTTCATCAAGCTGATTATTTGTTTAAAATCAATCAAAATTTTAAAGAGTATCTTCGATCACACACTCAATCTAAGCAGGTGTTTAGTTTCATTGCATCGAATCAAGTTGAACAATTTATCTTTGCTCATCGCATCTTGATCCATCAAGTTCAAGATTGATTTTATCTTTGCTCACTGTGTCTAGATAAATCAAGTTCTAGATCAGTAAGATCTGCTTCTTGATCAATCAAGTTCAAGTTCAGTATCTTTGCTCTCTATCATTCCTAGTTCAATCAAGTTTGGGATCGATATCGCTTTAATAAACACTATTTAGCTTCATCGCATCAAATCAAGCTAAATACCTCACTCTTTATTTGGTTTGTGATCAATCAAGTTCAGAACTGGTATCTCCTAGACATCAACTATTCTTTGAACCAACGCATTGCTTGCACATAAATTTAAAGAGGGGAAAATGTAATACACTAAAAATGGTCATCTAAACCATGAGCCCCTAATCTTGACAATGTCACCAAGGTCCTAACCAAAGGTAATTAAATCAATCTTGAGCACATTAATTAATTCTTTAATCATCAATGTCACATGGCAAATCAATAACTCAATATTAATTAAATATTTATTTAATTAATTAAATCATTCCAACTAAATCATTTTTAAACAATTATCCTATTTATTTTATTGAATATCCTGACATATTTAATTAAATAAATCAATTTGCCATCATATCTTCAAAAAAGGAATTAATTGACAAAAAAGAATTAAAAATTGACAAAGAAATCAATTGGAGATAATCTTGAAAAACAAATTAAAAATTGATAAATAATCTCAGAGAAAGCAATTAAAATAATTAAATATTAAAATTGAATGAAATAGAGAATAAATTAGTTTTTTCCTGATTTTATCTTAATTTTAGTTCAATTTCCTTTAAAAATGAGAAAAGCATCCAATCACATCAATTCACCTGGATTGTGCTTCCTCTTGGAAAATCTTGACCACTCATCATCATTTGATCTCAGTCGTTGGTTTCTTTCTGAATTTTCTATAAATTCAGGCTCTCATCTCTCATTCAAAAATCCTGGAGAATATATTGTTATTATATCATTTTTTCTCTAGGTTCATTGAGAATTTGCATTGAGATAATGCATATTTATTAGATCATTTAGCTTAAATATTCATATATTGCTTAAATCATGTTAGATTAATCTTGCATATCTTGCATTCATCTATCTTAAATCTTGCATCCATTTAGCTCAATCTTATGCTCATATAGATTAAATCCTTCCTTTAGGTGTTGTCTAGTCACTAGTATTGCATTTAAAATCTAAGAGCAATCTAAACTCGCATCTACTAGAAGGCAATGGGTCGCTTTGGAATGGTTTATTATTCATTGATTATTGATTTACTAACCATGCATCTAATGACTTAATTGAAGTGTTTGTATATTCCAGATACAGATATAGGTCCACTTTTCACATACACACCTACTACAGAAGTATTATCTGACTGTGGGTAGGCTTCCCACCATGGTTTTTCCCTTTACCGAGTTTTTCACATACAAATATTGGTGTCATGTGTTATGGATGGATGATAAATGTTCTATGATTTATGTTTATGTTTAATTGTTATATCATTTATTCCCCGGTATTTGGTTTATGCATTCCAGTATTGAATTTATGTGTTTCTGTAATAAGGTTTTGAATGCTTAATTTGGTGACAACTGATTCAGCCCCTCCCCTCTCAGTTGTCCTCTGGTTATCTGAGTTGTCTAACAAAGAATACCTTGAGCTGTCATCCCGGATCTCCTCAAGCAATTAAGATTCTACCAGAGGATCTAGCTCTAATACAAATTGTTAGCAGCAATCAAGAAGGAAGACTAAGAGGGGGGGTGACTCAATCTTCACTGGATCTCAAAACAAATGAAACTTCAAAACATAAGTTGATAAACCACAACAATAACATATAAGAAAATTAACAGCACAACACACAATACCAAGATTTTGATGTGGAAAACCTGGTTAAAGGCAAAACCATAGTGGGAACCCACCCACAATAAGATGATACTCTCCAATAGTATGTGAAAATATTACAATGGGGAATGCACATGCATTTAGGCACACTGCCTAGAGCTCACTACTCAAAAAATATATGCCTGGAAGGCTACAACGCTCAGGGAAGTCTCACTAACTCACAATATGATTTTGACTACAATCCATAAGGAATGAAATGCAATAATAGAATCTACAAATGCCTGATGACAGTTCTGGTTAAGCACAGTTGTTTGCCGTACAACAACAAACTCACCACAACACTTCACTGAATTATATATCCTTTGTTCGTATATTTAATTCTCTCTAATAATAAAAAAATAATACCGACACCAAAATTACATAAGTTTATCACCTATATATACAAATCATCAACCTTGATAACAAGGTTAGCTAAACCCTCAACTCATTTTTACAAAAATTACATTACATGATACAAAGATCGACCATTGGGCCATTATTATGATTTAGTTTACATGGCATGGACCTAATTCAAATTCCCAAATGATTACATCCACTAGAAATCTTACCAAGATCAACCGCAACATGCTACACCACTAGAAATACTGCATAACACAAAAATTAACACCGGTTCAAAGAAATCACCAGAAACTGGCACAATGATCAATGCAGATCACAAAAACAAATAGGAAACAACTAGGAAATACCATCAAGAACATTAGAATCATCTGAAACAGTTGTTCCAACACCACTTTTCAAATTATCTTCATCGGTCAATGTCTCAAAGCTCAAGAGCACAACCAATCAACAACTGTCACGAGGAAAGATAACTTGGAGAGCACCAAATCATGGACCATCTAAAATGAAGATACACAATATCATCCCAAACAATAATCCAAAATATCATCACAAGATCTAATTATACTGAAATATACCAAAGGGAATATCAGATTCTGCAAAACAGTGATCAACAAGATCAAACTACAAAACCAGACCAAAAACCTTCTCCAAACTCACTGGAATAAATCACAGGAATATGTTGACATGAATGACAACAACATATCAAAACAACAGCAATGAAAAACCAAATCCAACAAACTCCTCAATAATCCAACAGAAGTATATAATAGAGAAGAACTTGAGGAGGCCCTTGATGGTTTCCTTTATCCTAAGCCTTCTAAACCATCCTTTTGTCAAAGGTTAATCAACATAATGCGTAAGCCATTTAGTAGTGATGTGATGGATGAAACTCTTGATGACTTCATCCTTCCCTCTAAATCATCCTCTAAATCTCCAACAATTCAGAAGGATATTGTCATGGATGACAATCCACTTTATGAACCTTTACCTTCTATTAATCCTATTTATGAAGACGCTTTTGTGATTAAAAAAGTTGATGTGGTGGAAAATCCTCTCTATGAAGCTTTACCTTTTAGAGATGACACCCTAATGAACCATGATAATTCCTCTCTTAAGTCTCCTCTTGTTCACAAGGATACTTTGGTGAAAGAAAAGATTATTCACACTCCTTTTACAACTCTTCCTCTTAAGGATGAAGTTTTGAAATCGATGTTGATCTTTCTCCTAAAATGTGTCACTACCTTAGAGCAAGAGGATGGTATTATAAAAACCTTCCTTGATGTCAATTTACCTTCCATACATCACATCTCTCCTACAAAAGAAGTGTTGGTGGACATTGATTTCCCCTTTCCCAAATTTGGTGCTACTAATGAGGGAAAATTGGTGCAAGAAGAGGTTATGATCACTTATTTAAAGGATCTCCCTCCTAAAGATGAATCTTTGAAGAATGATGTTTATCCTAAAATGTACCTCCTCCATGAGGATAATTTGGTACAAGAGGATGAAATCATTAGTAATTTCCTTAATGCTCTCCCTTCTAAAGATGTGCCATTGGATAACAAAGAGATTAATCAAGTCAATACCATCCATGTTTCTAGTTATGAGAAGCCTAAATCCAAGGAACCTCCCAATATCCTAAAATTCACAAAATACATATGTGAAAGAGATGCTATGGAAAGAAAATTACAACAAAAATATGGTTCTGAAATACATCAAACATTTAATGCTTGTGTCAAAAATAAAGATCCTAATATTATTCTCACTTCTCTTTCTTCCCCATCTCACCCTAAGAGGGACATTGATAATGATCTTGTTGAGAAACTCCATGGTATCTTAGCAAAGATCTCCCTTTGGGACTTGATTCAAACTTCCCCTTCATACCATAGTTTTATCCCAAGAAGCCTTTCATAAAGTGGTTCATCGTCCTTCTTCTAAACCAAATGATATCACATTCTCACATGATGAATTGCCTTCTATAAAGGTTAGAAATAGAGATGATCTCCTTATGATTATTCCTCACATTTATGAACACAACATAAAAGGTACCTTAATTGATAATGGGTCAACACTTAACATTAGTTGTGTTAACTTATTAGATAAGATACATTGGGATCATTCTTCTATTCAACCCAATCCTCTTTGTGTCCATGGCTTTGATAATGTTCCTAGATAGACACTTGGTATAGTAATATTACCTATCAAAGTAGGACCTATGGTGTTTCCTACTCCTATTCATGTCATGCCCAACCATCTTAATTATAACCTTCTTCTAGGTAGACCATGGATTCATGCTATGAAAGAAGTCCCTTATACTCTTCATTGCACAATCAAATTCATATATAAAAATAAACTTCACACAATCAAGGCTGATTCTAATCCTTATGATGTTGTTCACAATGAAGTAGGATGCCTTTCTCCCTTTAATACTATGATTCCTTCAATAACACAATCTCCTATCAATGATGCCTTTTTAGAAAATAATTGGGCTACATTAGACTTTATGCCTTCCATCAATGGGTATAAAATCCCTCAATTTATGAAGGAAGCCTTGAAGGATCTTTGTGTGTCACTTATCCAAATTTCTCCTAAATTAAATCTCACCTCTCCTTGCAACACATGTCTTGATGATGATGAGGGATCTTTAGATTTTGATACTAGGAATGAACCCTCTCCTCTATACATTTCTACATCTATGCATGGACCTAATGGACATGGTTTAGGATGTGTGCAACAAAGTTTTGATGGTCATGAGAAATATACTCCACACTTTTCCCAAGAAGATCTAGGTTTCCAAAGTCCTTTGTTGACATTCCCTCCTCCATTGTCTAATACATCTGTCTTCTTACAACTTCTCATCACAATAAGAGATTATCTTGTATGATCTTATTAAAGACAACTTGATTACTCTCCCTTTAAAGAATCAAAGAAATAATAGTAAGAAAAATCAACACAGTTCTTCTTTTTGCAACTATCATCAAATCCCTAGCCATGTCACTAATGAATACCATGACTTAGCATATAAAATTCAACAACTTATTGTAACGGGTACCATTCAAATACTAGATGGCAATGAGTTGGACTGTCATATTTTTCCCTTTATATAACATTTAATCTCCTATTATGTTGCTCCTCATTATGTGACATTGGTAGCTTATCTATTGGGGGCTCATTGTCATTCATGATGGTACAATTTCAAGTGAATTCATACTTTGGTAGAAACATAATAGTACTTTTATTCTTGTCTCCATACTTGGGGGGGGCAAGAATAGCATTTCAATCATCCTTTCTCACTTGTGAAGTAGTGCCTTTATTAAGGATCTCTTATCGATTGTGGAGGTGTATATCCCTGTTGAGGACCACCTTCCTCTTATTAAAACAAGTATCCCTAATAAGGATCTTATCCTTTCCTTATAAGTGCATATCCTTAATTGGACCTCTTCCTTAGTGTTGAAATTCTATAGTCATTCATCAAATTTTGAACTCTTTATTGAGAAATATCTTTTATAATGAACCCGTCTATATTGTGATATGCATCCCTGTTGAGGATCTCTTGCTTATTTTAGAAGAGTGTTCCTTTTATATATGATCTCTCTTTGGTGTCCTTGTCTCCATGCTTGGCGGGAAAGAATAATGTTTCAATTCTCTCTCTCTTTTTCTAAAGATTTCCTTTTTCCTTTGTTGAGTTGCATCTTTCATAATTTTATGTCATTTCTTATAAGTGTGTATACATTCCTTGTTTGAAATGGTGCATCTTTTATGAACAATATCTCCTTGGTGAAAGTGTGCAATCGTAAGAATCCACTTTGGAGAAGGTGTGCATTCTTAGTCCTCTTATCCTTCCAAGATTTCATCTTTATTAAATATCTGCTCTACTCTTGGAGGTAGATATCTTTATGAAAAGATCTCTTCATTCTTTGTTAATCATACATCCCTCAAAAAGATCCCTTTGCACTTGTTGCAAGATATCTCTTTTACAATTATCTCTTCCTTTCTTAAAGAAATGAGCCTACTTAGGAGTCTTTCTTTCTAGATTGGAATTAATGCATTATTCATGGATATCTCCTTGGTGTTAAAGGTGGGTATCCTTGTTTCTATCTACCTTAAGACATCAACATAAGACTATGTTGACATCTTAAGGGGGGGCATATATGCAGCTTCCTTGTTGCAGTTTTGACTATCAATCATAAATATGGGATTGTTGCATACTCATGTTTCATCCCTATTTTGTCCATCATCTAGGTCGGCTACCAGACAATAAACCGATTACATCATTCATGGAAATATCAAAGTAAAAACATAAGCCTCTAAATCTCAAAGATGACTACTCCCCCTAAGTAGTAGCATCCCATATTAGTGCCGAAATGAATAGTGTCTCTAATAATGCATACCAGACTGATGCTAGAATCACATCAATCAAGTCTCTACCAGAGGGGCAGAAACCCCCAATCTGTCTCTCAGGTACTCAAAAGATTCCTTGGATAAAGGTTTAGTGAAAATATATGCAATTTTTTCTTTAGTGTTCACATTAACCAATTTAACTTCATTTACTTCCACCTTCTCCATAAAAAAGTTATACTTGATAGATATGTGCTTTGTCTTAGAGTGAAATACTGGATTCTTTGATATATCAATAGCAATAGAGTTATCACAGTGAATAACTACTAGTACATCACAATCCACCTTTATATCCTTCAACATTTGCTTCATCCATAAAACTTGTGTACAATTAGTAGCAACAACAACATACTCAACTTCAGCAGTAGATATGTTGGCATTTGCATGAAGATTGTATTAATGATATGTTATGTTGTCATTGATGTCAATTAACCGGTAATGATATTATTGATATTGTTGTAATATTGTTTTTGATTATGGGAAAAACAGGTTTTGAAGGGACCCCGAAACCCTTTACAAAAGATCCTTAAAAGATAAGAGCATTAAGAAACAAGACAAGACATTCTGCATAAAACACTAGCAAAGTACTGGGCAAAAGCAAGCACAAACGCCCAACAAAACCAACAACATCCAGCCAAAACAAAAAATAGACAAATTACTTAATGTTTTTAAGGGAATTAGCCAATTTTCCGCTAATCCCTTGCATTTCTTTGATATTATCTTTGAGCATTGGGATTTCCTTAGAAGAGGCCAAGGCAGCTTTTTTCATACTCGCCCTAGTCCTTTTGGCCGCACCTCCAAGAGCACTATCCACGTTCCCAGCCTCAATAGTATCATCATCAACATCAAGGTCCATAACAGGTTTGGAAGTGCTGGAGCCATCAAGGTATTTGACAATTTCCTCCATATTCCTGGTCACAGAGTTGAGGATATCCAGAATCATAATCAGGAAGTTCTTCATGGCTATCTTTCCTTCCTCTAACTTACTGATCTGAGCTTCCAACTTCTCCACTATTTCACCCATAACCTTTTTCCACTACTCCTGGTTACTTTCATCTTTCTTTCCCTGCCCTTCCTGTTGATTAGCTATTTTTTCATTTTATTAATTCTTTCATATACCCACCTATCAAAACCCAGACGAGCCTCAGACTGGTTCTTGAGCTTATCCAGAATAATCTCATCTCCATGTCTATCCTTATCCCTGCTTGTATCCTCCTTATCCTTGTTCTGCTCAGTTTCCATTTCCCTTTCCTCCTTATAATCTGGTTATGCTTCTCCTCCATAGGTTGGCTATTAAAATTACCAGTACTCACACTGTGGGTAGGGTTGTTCTGATCAGAAACATCCTCTACTCCTCCTTCCTCTTCCCCCACTTCCTCTTCTTTCCAGCTCTCCTCTCCATGAGACTCATCAGTCTCCATCTCACTTCCTTCTTTTCCCATATCCTCAGAGTCAACCTCTGTTTCCTTTTGTTTATCCACGTCCTCTTGAATTTTCTCCACAATGGCTTTTTTAACCTGTTTACTCTATTTCAACTCATCCTTACTAGGCCCAGATTCCTCAATTTTCCTCTTTCCTTTCCTCGGTGACACCGACAACCTTTTGTTTTCCTAAATAGCCAAAACCTTATAATGCTCATAAATGAGCAAAATAAGGTCATAATGTAGCATAGGAGAAGAGGGGTTCTTACTATGCTTGTTCAATGACCACGACAGAGACCTGAAAAGGTAATAGGGAAGAGAAATCCTCTTCTCATGCCTAATGTGATTCAAAAGCACAAAGTGATAGGTATGGACCCTAGTAGAATGACCCTCCACTGTGATATACTTCATAATGGCTTTAAGCACACAACCCCAAAAAAATTTAATATTAGATGCATCATAATATCCCCCATATGCTTTGCCTAATTTCGCTCTCTCCTTATGTTTGCATGGAAAGAGCTTCACAACATTATTGGACACTTTTAGGTCCCTATATAAATTGAGACCAAAATGGGGCATACCTGTGACCATAGAGATGAGGTTCGCATCTAGCCTGAATTTAACACCATGAATTTTGAAGGAGCCATTTTTCCAATTTTCAGTCACTTTGGTAATCGCTAGGTTAACTCTTCTTTTGTCATAATCCACCAGTTTTTCCATGAAATGCATCATAAAACCTTCTTCAACTTTGTCCATACCTTAGGCATCTCCTGCCATCTGAAAATATTATCAGGTTCCTCTCTTCTAAGATCACCTCCCATTTTAGAATTTGTTCTACAATTTCTCTGCTTCTGCAACCTTAGAGCTATCTTCCAAATGACACTCGGCTTTTTGAATATAAACACCAACAAAGCGTGCAAAATTTTTATATTCTTATTTAGCACTCTGCCCTTCTAACGAGCTATCATTACCTTTCTAAATATTTGATGATTATTCATTAATACTACCATGATTAACGTGTGATCCTTCTTTCCCCATAATTATGTCCTTTCTAATGAGGTCTTTAATATTTAAATCGATATTATCTTCCCCATTCCATATGCCTTGATGTTCGGAAATAACGCCAAGGTTAGCAAGACCATCCACTATGACATTTTTTTCCCTAAAAGAATGCTCAATAATAATTGATTTAAAGCTAGAAATAATTTCTCTAGCATGAAGGCTCAACTTCACCCTTAAGGAATTTAATAATATTAAGAGAGTCTCCCTCCAACCATAGATTATCATGATTGAGATTTTTAGCTATAATCAATGTATTTAGGGCAGCCGAGGCTTCAACATAATGACTAGTTTGGTTACCCAAAGGGCCACCAACAGCCACAAGGCAACTTCCAACAAAATTCCTGACAATGCCCCCATAACCAGCATTCCTAGGATTTCCCTTAGAGGCCCCATCAAAATTGGCCTTGATCCATCCCTTGGGAGGAAAGCACTAGAAAAGATCATCTCTACCTTTATCCTTGTTGTTTCTACTATTGGAAAGGTTCCATCTTTCATTAAAGTCTTCTTTAGTAGATAAACCAGTATCAATTCCATATAAGCATTCATGGATCCCTCTATAGATTTTATCCACCACCACTTTAGGGTTCACACTTTTTTCCTTAAAAATCCTATTGTTACGCTCCTTCCAGATGTTCTAGGTGACAATAGGGAGGGTAAGTTTCCAAAGCTCAACATTCTTAGAATTAGAACTAGGGCAATACCATTGCTGCCAGAACTCTTCCATAGAGTTCGGGAAAACCTAGCTCAACTTCCACTTACTAAGAATAATATTCCAAATTTACAGATTGAAATTGCATTGGTAGAGGATATGGTAGGTAGACTCCTCCTCCCTACAGCAAAGAGAGCACCTATTAGGAAAAACAAATCCACGCTTATGGAGATTATCAAGTGTTAGCACCTTATTTTGGATAAAAATCCAAAAGAAGATATTAATTTTGGGAGTCAACTTCTTTATCCACACTTTTTCCCACAAAGGGATCTCTTCTGGAACTTTGTAATGGATAGAAACCACTGAAGACACAAAATATTTCCCATCAGAAGTTTCCTTCCAAATCAAATAATCCTCAGAATGCTCCATAATGATTTTGGAAGAAAGCAAGGTCTCCAAAAATTTTAATCCTAGACAAAGCTGACTAAACTCAATCCACTTCCCATTTCTCCACTAGTCCCTAGCAAAGTTTCCATACCTACTTTTAAACCAGTCTTTCCATTCATTAAGAATGGGGATTTCCTCCAGCGGTTTATCCATTAGCCATCTGTCCTCCTAGAATCTAATAATTCTCCCATTCCCTAGTTTCCACTTTCTTCCAGTGGTACCCCAAACTTTAGCCATTTAAACAACGTTCCAAATTGCAGAACCTTTCACAAGAAAAGATTTATGCATAAATTCTTCTTCAGATGGTTGCATACAAAGGTATTTATTTTTCCAAATGGAATTCCATTCCCTTTCCTCCCCTTTCATTCTCCAGATTTGTTTAGCTCTAATTCCCAGAACCCGAAAAGCCTTAGGAGTGCAAATATTATTCCAGGCAATAAGGGGGATTCTATTTTTATCTTCCACTCCCGACCATAAGAATTTTTTTTTAATTCTTTCAATGGCCTTAGAAAACTTCCTGGGGATTTTAAACAGACTAAGGGCATAGATAGGCAAATTTTGAAGGGTATCCTTAAGCATCGTTACCTTACCCACCTGGCTAAGGAGGTATCCTTTCCATCCAACCAGTTTGGAATTGAATATATCAACCAGCTTCATCCAGAAATTCTCCGAAGGCTTTAAGCACAAAGGGAGACCCAAATAAGTAGAAGGGAACTCAACAATTTTACATCCAAGGATCCTTTCAATCCTTCTTTGTCTATCCACAGGGGTATTGATGAAGAACAAAGAACTCTTATCCCAATTTATTTTTTGACCAGAAGTAGCTTCATAGGAATCCATAACACTCTTCATGTTTCTCACTTCTCTTAGGGTAGCTTCTCCCATGGTAATAGAATCATCAACAAACTGTTCATGAGTACACGTTAAGTTGGACGAGGAAGGCTTAAGGCCTTTAAGTTTCCCTTCTTCCACACATTCTCATGCACAGAAATGATGGAATCTCGAATCTATCTACCAAGGACAAAACTATTTTTCTGAGCCGAAATAATGCGGGGCGGGATATCTAGCATTCTAGAAGTAAGTACCTTAGATATAATCTTGTAAACAGAATTACAAAGACTGATAGGTCTAAACTTATTAAGAGAATTAGCTCCAGGGATCTTAGGAATAAGGACGATAAAGGTAGCATTGAGTTCTTTTAGAAGCCACCTAGATCCAAAGAATTCTTTAACTCCATTACAAATATCAATCTCCACAATATACCAAAAATTTTGGAAGAAGAACATAGGGAATCCATCCAGACCACGAGACTTGTCTCCAAGAAAGGAAAATATAGCCTTTTTGATCTCCTGATTCAAAGGGATCCGAGAGAGATTTTGTTGTCATCCTCATTTAAAATGGGAGGGATAGCTTGAGCTAGAAGGTCTTGATTTCTGATATCCAGAGCATCCACACCTCCCAAAATATTACTAAAGAAATCCACAGCTTCCTTTCTTATTTCATTTTCATCCGACAAAATCCCCATATTGTTGGATAAATTGGAAATCCTGTTGGCTGCCCTATGCTTGAGAGCAGTCATGTGGAAAAACTGAGCGTTTTTATCACCTTCCTTCAAATACAATGCTCTTGATTTTTGTCTCCAAAATTTTTCTTCATTAGAGATAATTTCATGGTATTTAGATAGCAACCCATTTTCAACATTCCTCAAATCCTCATAAAGACCTTCCACTTGAATTTTATCTTGAACTTCTTTAATATCTGTCTTAATATGAGATTTCATTTTAAAGATATCTCCAAAAGTCTCTTTGTTCTAGATATTAACTTTGGCTTTGATAATATTAAGCTTTTTGGCCACTCTAAATAAGGCAGTACCCTCAACCTCCAAATTCCACCATTCAAAAACAAAGTTTTCCGATGAAGGGTGGGACAACCAAGCTTTTTCAAATCTAAAAGGGAAATTATGCTTTAAGGAAGTAGAATTGGCAACGAAAGAGATAGGATAATTATCAGAATCAATCTTAATGATAGATGCCAAAGAACAATTATACTTAGAGAGCCAATCGGGAGATATCAAGGATCTATCCAACCTAACTTGAATGAGATCAGGGCTAGTTCTTCTATTGGTCAAAGTGTAATAAATCCCTTGGAGATCCACATCCATCAAAGCTTGATCATTAATAAATTCCATAAGATCTTGTCTTCCCTCTAGCTACAAAGGAAGGCATCCCATCTTTTCATCCTATTTTAAAGGAGTATTGAAATCTCCCATGATCATCCAGCTTTTATCAGAAAACAATTATCTCTATTCAACCAGGCTCCTCCAAAATTTAGCTCTTCCAGCTTTAGAATTAGGCGCATAGATATTAGTGAAAACCCAGACAAAGTTATCCTTAATATGCTCAAGCAAAACTGAGGTCCTATTAACCCTTGAAGAAATTTCCTAACCTTTAATAGAATTCAGATTCCAAAAGATAGTTGTACCTCCAGAGGCACCCTCCTAACTTGTTCCAATTACCCCATTACTTTTAAAAATTCTAATTCTTTCCACTTTATCCTTACACATCTTAGTTTCTTGAATAAGAACTACATCCGGTTTATGATCTCTTACAATATTATGCAACACATCCTGCTTGTGGGGGGCATTCAACCCTCTAACATTCCATGAAATTATCTACATACTTTATCCGAGGATAAGGCTGACTCAATGGAGCTCTATCTTCCATCAGCACGGTTCTTCCATTTTTCCTTCTTCCTCTGATTCTTTAGAGAGGGTCTCCCCTATTTTTTGTTGTGACTTCCAACATCTGCAACCTTCTTATTCTTGCTTCTTATTATTGTAATATTGTTACTGAAACCGGTAGGAAGAATTTGTGGAGTGAACAGGTAACTAGTGTAAACCTTATCTATTGATGTAACTAGTAAACCCTACCTGTTGTTTTTGATAAACCCTAACCAATTAAGTTTGGTGAATTGGTTATATTGGTTTATGATCTAATGATGAGCAGTAATGATTATGACACATATGATTATTGAATGAAGACAATTCCAAGAGATTTTGGCAAGTTGTTGTAAAGTATTTTGTCTAGGGAATGAGCAAATATATTGCATCTAATGCAAAGAGCATGATGAGTTACTAAGTTCAATGAAGCGATGATCAAGGAGCGATCAAGGTTTTCTTGATTGATGTGCAGAGATTGCTATGTAATCCAATGGTCATACTTGAACCAATTTGTTTGTAATCTCTATGAGAATTAGGTTTTTGTTGTGTTATAGACCTGATTGATTTGTTTATAAGGTCAATAAATTTGTTTAGTTTAATGAGTTGGCAAAGAGTGAGCACATATCAGTTGAGTGTGTGGTTGCTGAACTAGATGATGTATCTGCAATTTGAGTAAAGGTAGACAGGAGCATGAAATGGATCTGATCAAGCAAGTGTAGTTCTATTCAAACAAATCAACAAACTCCTGTTGTTTTCTAACAATTACAATAGAATTGAAATCCCCTAACTGGGTAAGCTCTAACAAGCTTGGTGTTATTCAAATCCTCTAACAAGGTGATCCATTAGCTTGGATTTTCAAATCCTCTACTGAGGTTACTCCTTACAAGGTTTTGCTTCTAACAAGACATTTTTAGTCAATCCCTTAACCGGGCAATTCCTAACAGGATCGGTTCTTAATAGGACTTTTTGTAAATCTTTAATAGGCTAGGCTCCTAATAAAGCGAACTTCAGAAGAGTTCAAATAGTTATCTTATGAGTCTCATCTCATCGTGGTTTTTACCTATTTTGGTTTCCACGTCAAAAAATATTTGTGTCAAGTGGTGAATGTTTTTGTGTTTATGTTTTCATGGTTGATTTACTTAACTACTTAACTATTTTGATAAGTCATGATAATCGAAAGCATTGAGAAATGAAGAAGTTGTTTACTATTAATTTGTTGTAATAGTCAACCGGTTTATCTTATGAGTTTTTATCTTGACAGAGGTATTATTCTAAGTTTACTTTGAGAGATTGATTTTTGAGATTGGTGAAGTTTGTATCAGTTTTTCTATCTACTGATTCACCCCCCCTCTCAGTAGTTGATCGTATACTTATTCTTTCATCATACCATCAATTGGTATTAGAGCACTACAGGTCCTCTAAGGTCTTATCCTAATAGCTTGAGGTAAAGGTCTTGTAGATCTTGATGAAGAAGAAAGGTCTGAAGTTTAATAGAGAGAACTACAAGATATGGAGTGACAGAATGAAAATTTATATCAAGAGTCTGTGAAGCCAATATTGGGAACATGTCGATACTAAGTATGTTGCACCTATCAGGATGTTGACTTATGATCAAAGGAAAGAGAAACAAGGAAATCATCAAGCATTGGAGGCTATTATCGGTTCTTTGTCTGATGCAAAGTATGTAGATGTTCATGGTCTTGAAACTGCATATGAGGTATGGAAAAAAATTGAAGAGATTTATAGCGGTGATGAACATGTTAACATTGCTAAAGAAGAGAGTCTAAGAGGGAAGTTTGATGACATGCAGATGGCTGAAGGTGAGAATATCCAATAGTATGGTCAAAGGATAAAAGAGATAGTCAGTGAAATTAAGAGTGCATGACGTAAAGTGGAAGATTCCAAAGTGATCAGTAAGGTACTAAGAACTCTACTACCGGTCTATGCTATCAAAGTTACAGCTATTCAGGAGCTGAAGTCCATTGACAAAACTAAGGTAACTCTTGACTCCATCATTGGCAAGCTTACTGCCTTTGAATTAAATGGTTATGATGGTAGTGTATAGAAATCTAAGTCTGCATTTAGAGCTTATGTTTCTAACCCATCTATGAGGAAAAGTAGAGATGCTAGTCACAGTTATGAATCCAGATCCAACAGAGAAGTTGATGATGGAGATAGTCTAGTTGAGCTTGAAGCATTGTTGGTCAAGCGGTTTCCTAGAGGTATAGGTAAATATAGAGGTAAATTACCTTTGAAATGTTTTACATGCAACAAGATTAGACACATTGCTGCTAACTGTCCTAATGGTGATAAAGAGCACAAATGAGAGAAATTCAAGAAGTACAAGGGTAAAGGCAAAATAGATTGTCTTATTGTTGTTGATGGTGGTATCATTGATGAGGAATCTGATGGTGATGCTAATGAAGACATTGTGTTTGTAGCCATTAAAGAAGAGATGTCAGACCAGGAGGCATTAGTATCCAGGATGGATAACTCTGATGATTGGATCATTCATAGTGGTTGTTCACATCACATGACCAGTGATTGGAGCAAATTTATTTCTTTGAAGGAATTTGATGGTGGAGTTGTAAGATTTGGTAATGACTCACCTTGCATGGTTAAAGGTAAGGGGACTATTTCTCTTAATGGAAAGAGTAGTGCAGATGATGTCTACTGGGTTGAAGGTCTAAAGCACAATCTTTTAAGTGTGGCACAACTCAATGACAGAGGATACCCATTAGATTTTAAAAATGGTATGTACAAAATCTATGGCAATAAAGGTGAACTGATTGCAACAGAGAAGAAAACTAAAGGTAACTTGTTTCACCTTAATCTTAAAGTCAGCAACTATTTAATTGCAAAGATAGATGATAGGTGGCTTTGGCATAGGAGATTTTGTCATATAAACTTTGATAACATTGTTAAAGTGAGTAAGTCCAAGAAAGTGAGAGGTTTGCCTCACTTAGACAAATTGGTTAATGCTTTATGCAGAGAATGTCAATTGGGAAAGATGTCATCCTCAACTTTCAAGAGAAAATCTTTTTCAGCAGAACATTTGTTAGATTTGGTTTATATAGATCTTTATGGACCAATAAGAACAAAAAGTATTCAAGGTGACAGATATTTTATGATCTTCACTGATGATTGCTCAAGGATGATGTGGGTCACATTCTTCAAGGATAAGACTGAAGCTTTTGGTAATTTCAAGGCATTTAGAGCCTTAGCCGAGAAAGAGAGCAGTAAGAAGATAAAGTGTTTGAGGACAAATCAGGGCAGTGAATTTACTTCTGAGGAATTCACTAGGTATTGCGAAGAAAATGGTATCAAATGACAACTTTCTGCACCTAGGACACCAAAACAGAATGGTATCATAGAGAGAAACAACCGGTCAGTTGTTGAAGCTGCTAGGACAATGTTGATACAAGGAGGTGTAGTGAAAACTCTCTGGAGAGAATCTATTAGTCCAATTGTCTACACTATGAACCAGATTCTGGTAAAGAGAGGTAAAGACAAGACTCCTTATGAATATTGGTATGGTAGATCACCTGATGTTAGTTATTTCAAAATATTTGGAAGCAAATTTTTTATTAAGAGAGGTGATTATATTAACAAATTTGAGGCTGAAAGTGATGAAGGTATATTTCTTGGTTATTCCACCAAGAGTAAGGCCTACAAGTGTTTTAACAACTGGACACAGAGAATTATTGAGAGTGTTGATGTTCGAGTGGATCAAAATTTTAGGTCCCAGAGACAACTGAGAGTGGGGGGTGAATCAGTTGTCTAATAAATTTAAACCAAAAACCATTTAACCAACTTAATGCTTAATACCGGTAAACCAGTTAAGTATGCCGATAGACAGTGTTAACAGTAAATTTCTATACCAGTAAGGACTAATGCATGAAACATAAACATAAAGTCATCCACAACACATAACACCAATATTTGTACGTGGAAACCCTATAAGGGGAAAAACCACGGTGGGAAACCTTACCCACAATCAGATGATACTACTGCAGATAGTAAGTGTACATAAATGGGGTTTGCACACGCAGAAAGGCCAACAGCCTAGAGCTCACTACTCAAACACAGAATGGGAGTCACACTGACTATAGTTGGATGGTTAAATCCAATAAGAATGTACTGCACAAAATAGCATCTTCATATGCTGGATTCAGTACCGGTGTAATGCTGATATGCTTCTACAAAAACCTAGCTTCACTTTCAAAAGATGTCTTCATGTATTACTCTACTTGATCTCGCATATACCTTCACACAATTCCTTTTTTTGCATTCGACACTTGATCTTACAAATAAGATCTTACATTTATACCATACCCTAAGACCAATTTTAGTAGGTCAGCTCTACAAGATATTACAATAAAAACATTTTACATACAATATAATATCCGATGCAATAACCGATTGAACATGTCAGCTTAATGCATTTACAACAATAATAAATCATCTCCATAGCATGCCATGCCGATCTAGAAAAGATAAACCTGTCGATGTAACCCTAGATAACCCTGGACCTATTTGTCGGTAAAAGCAAATATGCAAATATGAATGTACCAATGATTAATTCTTCAAAACAAAGTATCCATATGATGTCTTCGACACTACCAAGTGTCTTCCATATCATTCCAAGTACCGGTGAACATTATATCCTGCCGGTGAACCATATACCAGTAATTGTGCAATAGTTACTTGCTTGCCGGTGAATGTTGCTAGATCTCCAAAGTGCTAGTTTTCAGCAAGTGTTGACATCAATGACAAAACCATACCAAAATACCAACAGAAAATCCTAAAGTCTTAGAGGAAACCAATTCAGAGAAAAATGATGAAGATTGTTACATTTTGTTTTTGGAACCAGAAACTGTGAAATTTGAAATTGGAAAAGCAAATATTGATGTACCAGTTCAACCGGAACAGATAAATTCAGAAGAAGATGAGGATAATGAAGAAGCTGAACTTGGAGATAATGATCATGTTATTCCAAGATATGTGAGACTGAATCACAATTGTGTACATATTATTGGGGATAAGGATGCTGGAGTACTAACCAGAAGAAGAATCAGAGAGAATTCTTGCATGATCTCCACTATTGAACCAAGAACTGCTAAGGAAGCATTTGGTGATGACCATTGGGTTAAAGCTATGGAGGAGGAATTAGATCAATTTGAGAATAACAACACATGGACCCTAGTACCCTAACGAGAAAATAAAAATGTGATAGGTACTAAGTGGGTATTCAAGAACAAGTTGAATGTAGATGGTGTTGTAGTTCGCAGTAAAGCTAGGTTGGTTTGCAAAGTTTATGCACAAGAGGAAGGAGAAGACTATGTTGAGACTTTTGCACGGTGGAAATACTGGAAGGTGTCAGAACTTTACTTGCATTTGCAGCACACAAGAAATTCAAGGTATAACAGATGGCTGTTAAGTTTGCATTTTTGAATGGGATACTAGAAGAAGAAGTATACATTTAGCAACCAGATGGTTATGCTCTAACTGATAAGAAAGACATGGTATGCAGATTGCATAAAGCTTTATATGGATTAAAGAAGGCACCGAGAGCATGGTATGAAAGGCTTCATACACATCTGATGAAGATAGGCTTTCTGAGAATCAGTGATGATAGTAACATTTATCTCAAATCTGAAGGAGATAAAATACTAGTCAGTGAAGTATTTGTTGATGATATCATATTTGGAGGTAATGATGTCTTGCGCAACAGTTTTGCAGATGAAATGAAAAATGAGTTTGAAATGTCTTTAGTGGGAGAAATAAAAAATTTCATAGGCTTGCAAATACAACAAATAAAGAATGGTATTTTCATCACACAGTCTAAGTATGTGAAAGAGATCTTGAAGACATTTGGCATGAGTGATTGTCAACTAGCTGGGACACCTATGGTTACAAGTTGTAAGCTGTCTAAGGAAGATGAGTCCAAATCTGTTGATGAGAAGGAATATAGGTCAATGATTGGGAAATTGGACTATGTTGTTCACAACAGACCGGACATAGCTCATTTAGTTGGCATAGTTTCTATATTCCAAAAGAATCCTAAGGAAACACATCTGATAGCAACCAAAAAAAAATGTAAATATCTAAAAGGTACTATTGATTATGGGTTATGGTATCCATATGGAGGAAATTTTGACTTGAAGGTGTACACAGATGCAGATTGGGCAGGTAATTTTGATGACCGGAAAAGCACAATCGGTGGAGCATTTTTTCTTGGATGAAGACTTGTTTCATGGAGTAGTAAGAAGCAGAGTTGTACTTCACAATCTACTGTTGAAGCTGAGTATGTTACAGCTTACATGAATTGTACACATGCTATATGGTGAGGCACATTTTGGAAGGTTTTAAGATGAAGTTTTCATAACCTATAAAGATTTTATGTGATAATACAAGTGCCATAAATATTTTCAAGAACCTTGTTTTGCATGCACAAACCAAGCATATTGAATTGAAGTATCATTTCTTGAGGGAAAAAGTACAGAGTAAAGATGTGATCTTGGAGCATGTTTCTACCAAAGAGTAGCTTGTAGATATTTTTACTAAACCTCTGCCTCAGACTACTTTTGAGTATTTTAGAAGTCAGTTAGGGGTTGTCCCTCTTCATGAAGATAGTTAAGTATGATGTAGATTACATCAGTCCCGAAGATACTTGTAGAATTTTACAATAGGATTGGTGTAGAAGTGGATTTATTCCACAAGGGGAGCATCAAGTTGCAGATTGTTGATGATGCATAGTGAAATTTGACACTACATGTGTTTACTTTCAATTTGGCATTGTTGTCAAAGGGGGAGAAGAATTATGTGATCATGGGAAGGAGAACCAGCGACAAGCTGAAGACATGGAGAGCATGGTGAATACTTGGTAATGTAAACCTGGATTCCTCTTCACAATCATGCAACAATCAATGGTATTGATACTTGTATTTCCATCAATGCCAAAGGGGGAGATTGTTGGCATTTACATGAAGATTGCATTAATGATATGTTATGTTGAAATGTGGCAACTAATCAGCAAGGTACTGTACACTCATCATGTATCCTCGCCAGGGTTCGGGAACCCTCGAGAAAAGCAGGGGTTTGGGGGCGGGAGCCCCCAAGAAAAAAAATTTTGGGTATTTTTTTGATGAAAACTGACATTGTAATAAAACCCTAAAAAGGCCGACTTTGTTTTTGCCCTAAAAAATGCATGTTATAAGCAGCTGGGATGCTTAAGGCATTGTAAAGTTGATGTACTATTTTTGCTGGATAATAAAAAAGATTGGATGGCTATGTATGGTGGACGTAACCCATTCTGGGTGAACCGCATTAAATCTTTGTGTTATCTATGTCCTATTTTATTTCTTTATCTTTTGTATTTAAATCTACATATAATTGTTAGTTCATATGTGCTTCAGATCTTCTTGAAACCCTAACAATTGGTATCAGAGCGAGGTTTTCTGTAAATTGGCAAGACTTTCAGATTTGAGTGGGAGCAATGGAGGATTCCAAATTCAAGGTCAAAAAGTTTAACGGCTAGAATTATCAGTTATGGAAAATGCAGATGGAGGATTACCTATATCAAAAGGATTTGTGGCGGCCATTGGAAGGAAAGGCAAAGAAAGTGACCACAATGTCAGATGAAGAGTGGGACATTTTAGATAGAAAGGCACTAGGATCCATTCGATTGTGCCTTGCGCCGTCTGTAGCATTCAATATAATAGAAGCAAAAACGGCTGTAGATTTGATGGCAACATTGGCTAAGTTGTATGAGAAACCCTCGGCTTCGAATAAGGTATTTCTTACGAAGCATTTGTTTAATTTGAAAATGAGTGAGGGAGGATCTGTAGCGGAGCACTTAAATGAATTTAATACAATTACCAGTCAATTGTCTTTGGTAAAAATTACCTTTGCAGAAGAGGTTAGGGCTCTCTTGATTTTATGTTCTTTGCCAGAAAGCTGGAATAGCTTGGTTATGGCTATAAGTAACTCTATCTCTGGTAAAAATACTTTGGTATTTGATGATATTGTTGGTGTTATCCTAAGTGAGGAAAAGCACAGGTGAGACTCCAACATCATCGGGTAGTGTTTTGAATGTGGAGAACAGAGGAAGATCAAAGGAAAGAGGAAAAGGCCATAGGAATGAGAAGTCACGAGGGAAGTCAAAGAAAGGACGCTCTCAATCTAGAGGAAAGAAAGATTGATGGTACCGCGGAAAGCCTGGTCATCTAAAGAAAGACTATTGGTCTCGAAAAAACAAAGAAGGAGACAAAAATGAAAATGACAGTAAGGAAGCTAATATTGCAAGTAATACTTTACAAGATGCTTTAATCTTATGTTTGGATAATGTTAATGATTCTTGGGTAATAGATTCTGGGGCTTCATTTCATGCTACACCCCATAGAAAATATTTTCTAGATTATGTTCAAGGTGATTTTGGACAGGTATATTTGGGTGATGATGAGCCCTGTCAAATTGTTGGAAAAGGAAAGATAAAGATCAAGTTGCAGAATGGAAATGACTAGTTTCTGCAGGAGGTAAGACATGTTCCTAATTTAAGAAGAAATTTAATTTCTGTAGGGCAACTAGTTAGTGAAGGTTGCATAGTTACCCTCTCAGATAGTATGTGGAAGGTTGCTAAAGGATCATTAGTAATAGCTAAAGGTGCAAAGGTAGGCACATTATATTTGTGTACAGGTAACACTTACTCTACCCTAGCTGCTACAAATAAAGTTACTGCAGGGACAACAACAATAAATGTTGCAAGAATAGATTTGATAATGTGGCACCATAGGCTTGGGCACATGAGTGAGAAAGGGATGAAAACCCTTCACTCCAAAAATCTATTGCCAAGACTAAAGAAGATTGATTTAGAGTTCTATGAAAACTGTGTTTATGGTAAACAGAAAAGAGTCAGATTTCTCAAGGTTGGGAAAGAGAAGAAGAGTAAGAAGTTAGAGCTTGTACATTTAGATGTATGGGGACCAGCTTAGGTATCATCTCTTGGTGGCTCTTGTTATTATGTTATTTTTATTGATGACTCAACCAGAAAAACATGGGTATATTTCCTAAAACAAAAATTAGATTTTTTTGAAACTTTTAAGAAATAGAAAGCTTTGAGTGAGAATGAGACAGAAAAAAAGTTGAAGTGTCTCAGATCGGATAATGGAGGTGAGTATTGTAGCAAAGAATTTGAAGATTACTGCTCCTTAAATGGGATTCAAAAGCAGAAGACAGTTCCAGGAACTCCACAGGAAAATGGTGTGTCAGAGAGAATGAATAGGACTATCATGGAACGCGCGAGGAGCATGAGATTGCATGCTAGATTGCCCTTACATTTTTGGGCAGATGCTGTACATACTATTGTCTATTTGATAAATAGAGGACCTTCAACCCCTTTGGATGGTGGTATTCCAGAGGAGGCATGGACTGGTAAAAAGGTAAATTATTCTTTTGTAAAAACTTTTGGTTGCGAAACTTTTGTCCATGTTGATAAAGAAAATAGAACCAAGCTTGATGCTAAATCTCAGAAATGTACCTTCATTGGAAATGGGATAGATGAATATGGATATTGGTTATGGGATTTTGAAAATAAGAAAATAATTAGAAGTAGAGATGTTATATTCAATGAGAATGTTATGTATAAAGAACAGATGCAGGAAAAGAAGCATGAACAGGACAAATAAGAATATGTAGTATTGGATGAGATTCCTGAAAATGAAATGCCACAGGTACTTAATGCTCAGCAACAACAGATTGTCCAACAAACTCCTATAAGTGTTAGAAATTCTACGAGGACAAGTAGACCCCCTGAAAGATTTTCTCCTTCTTTGTATTTTATTTTATTAATAGATTCTGGTGAACCAGAAGAATATGAAGAAGCAATGCAGGTAGATGTCAAACAATAGTGGGAGCTAGGCATGAAAGAGGAGATGGACTCCTTGATGAAAAATAAGACTCGGGACTTAGTCCCTTTACCTACAGAAAAAAGAGTCTTGCCTAACAAATGGGTTTATCGACTAAAAGAGGAGGAAGGAGGTCAAAAAAGATATAAGGCCAAACTTGTGGTAAAAGGTTTTGCATAGAAAAAGGGTATAGATTATGATGAAATATTTTCTCCAGTTGTAAAAATGACTTCAATTAGAACTATACTTAGTCTTGTGGTTGTAGATGATTTACATCTTGAACGATTAGATGTCAAAACAACTTTTCTCCATGGAGATTTGGAGGAGGAAATTTACATGTTGCAACCAAAGGGATTTGAGGTCAAAGGTAAGGAGAACTTGGTGTGTAGGTTGAAGAAAAGTTTGTATGGCCTAAAGCAAGCACCCCAACAATGGTATTTAAAATTTGATAGTTTCATGGCTGAACACAGTTATCATAGATGTCATTCTGATCATTGTGTATATTTTAAGAGATTTGATAATGGCAGTTATATTATCCTGTTGCTTTATGTTGATGACATGCTTGTTGCTGGGTCTAACATGAAACATATAAATGATCTTAAACAAAAATTAGCTAGGTCATTTGTTATGAAGGATTTGGTTGCAGCTAAGCAAATTCTCGGTATGAGGATTACACGGGACAGGAAAAATAGAACCTTGAATTTGTCCCAAAGTGAGTATATAAAGAAGGTGTTTAAAAGATTTAACAAGTAGGATACAAAAGCAGTTAGTACACCTTTGGCTCGTCATTTCAAATTGACTAAGGAGATGTGCCCAAAGGCACAGGAGGAGGTTAATAAAATGTCTGACATCTCGTATTCATTAGCTATTGGCAGTCTGATGTATGCAATGGTATGCATAAGGCTAGATACTGCACATGCAGTGGGAGTTGTGAGCAAGTTTATGAGTAATCCGGGTATGGAACATTGGAATGCTATGAAATGGATTCTTCGGTATTTGAAAGGAACTACTATGAAGGCATTATGTTTCAAAGGATCTAATGCTGCTCTGAGTGGATTTGTTGACTCTGATCTAGCGGGTGATATTGATTCATGGAGGAGTACTATAGGGTATGTTTTTACTATAGGGGGAACTACAGTCAGTTGGATTTCTAGGCTTCAAAAGGTTGTTGCACTTTCAACCACTGAAGCTAAGTATGTTGTTTCTACAGAAGCCAGTAAGGAGATGATTTGGTTGCAATGTTTTTTGGAGGAATTGGGTCAGACACAAGAGGATAGCCCATTGTATACTGATAGCTAGAGTGCCATTCATCTTGCAAAGAACTCTACTTTTCATTCAAGGACAAAGCACATTCAGCTCAAGTACCACTTCATCCGGACTATTTTGGAGGAGGGTCAGTTATGGCTTGAGAAGATTCACACAAGTGAGAATCCTACTGATATGTTCACGAAGGCAGTTCCACAGGAGAAGCTGATTTCTTCATCAGTTTTTATTGGTCTTCTTGATTGATAATTGTGGAATTTATACTAGTCGAGTCCTAGTGTTTTATCCAGTGGACACTGCATGTACAGTGGTGTCATGTAGTATCAGTCTCCAAGTGGGAGATTGTTCGGTGTGGAGCCTGATTAGTCTCCAAGTGGGAGATTGTTGAAATGCGGTGACTGGTTAGCAAAGTACTCTACACTCAGCACATATCCTCATCGGGGTCTGGGGTCAGGCCGGGCCCCAAGCAGGGGTTTGGGGGTGGCAGCCCTTGAGAAAAGTGGGGGTTCGAGGGTGGGAGCCCCCGAGAAAAAAAATTTTGGGTATTTTTTTGATGAAAACTGACATTGTAATAAAACCCTAAAAAGGCTGACTTTGTTTTTGCCCTAAAAATGCATGTTATAAGCGGCTGCGATGCTTAAGGCATTGTAAGGTTGATGTACTATTTTTGCTGAATAATAAGAAAGATTAGACGGCTATGTATGGTGGACGTAACCCATTCTGGGTGAACCACGTTAAATCTCTATGTTGTCTATGTCATGTTTTATTTCTTTATCTTTTGTATTTAAATCTACATATAATTGTTAGTTCATATTTGCTTCGGATCTGCTTGAAACCCTAACAATGTTATGTTGTCATTGATATCAATTAACCGGTAATGATAATGTTGATATTATTGTAATATTGTTATTGAAACTGGTAGGAAGAATTTGTGGAGTGAACCGGTAACTGGTGTAAACCTTATCTATTGATGTAACCGGTAAACCCTACCTTTTGTTTTTGATAAACCCTAATCGATTAATTTTGGTGAATTGGTTATATTAGTTTATGATCTGATGATGAGCGGTAATGATTATGACACATATGATTATTGAATGAAGATAATTCCAAGAGATTATGGCAAGTTATTGTAATAGTTTTTCCCTAGGGAATGAGAAAATATATTGCATCTAATGCAAAGTGTGTGATGAGTTACTAAGTTTGATGAAGTGGTGATCAAGGAGCGATCAAGATTTTATTGATTGGCATGTAGAGATTGCTATGTAATTCAACAGTCATACTTGAACCGATTTGTTTGTAATCTCTATGAGAATTAGGTTTTTGTTGTGTTACCGACCTGATTGATTTGTTTATAAGGTCGAATAAGTTGTTTAGTTTAATGAGCTGGCAAAGAGTGATCACAGATCAATTGAGTGTGTGGTTGCCAAACCAGATGATGTATCTACAGTTTGAGTAAAGGCAGATAGCAGCATGAAATGGATCTGATCAAGCAAGTGTAGTTCTATTGAGATAGATCAACAAAATCCTGTTGTTTTCTAACAATTACACCAAAATTGAAATCCCCTAATCGGGTAAGCTCTAACAAGCTTGGTGTTATTCAAATCCTCTAACAAGCTGATCCATTAGCTTGGATTTTCAGATCCTCTATCAAGGTTACTCCTTATAGGGTATTACTTCTAACAAGGCATTTGTAGTCAATCCCTTAATCGGGTGATTCCTATCAGGATCAGTTCTTAATAGGAATTTTTATAAAGCTTTAACAGGCTAGGCGCCTAACAGGGAAAACTTTAGAAGAGTTCAGATAGTTATCTTGTGAGTCTAATCTCACCATGGTTTTAACCTATTTTGGTTTCTACGTCAAAAAATATTTGTGTCAAGTGGTGAATGTTTTTGTGGTTATGTTTTCATGGTCGATCTACTTAACTACTTAACTATTTTGATAAGTCATGATAACCAAAAGCATTGAGAAATGAAGAAGTTGTTTATTGTTAATTTTTTGTAACAGTCAACCGAATTATCTTATGAGTTTTTATCTTGATAGAGGTATTATTCTAAATTTACTTTGAGAGATTGATTTTTGAGATTGGTGAAGTTTGTATTAGTTTTTCTATCTACTAATTCACCCCCGATTTGTGAAGTTTTTATCAGTTTTTCTATCTATTGATTCACCCCCCCCTCTCAGTAGTTGACCGGATACTTATTCTTTCATCATACCATCAAGATAAAGAAGTACATGACTGTTTCTTGATGATCCATGAAACCAACTTATTTCCAAGAAAGAAAGCTCCACTAGAAGTACTTTTCTGGTCATCAACATCTCCAGCCCAGTCAACATCTGTATATGCACATAAAGTGAAGTTATCATCCTTATGATACCACAAACCATATTCTGATGTACCTTGCAAGTATCTAAAAATCCTTTTCACCGCCATCTCATGATTTTATCTAGGATCGCTCTAAAATCTTGAAATAATACAAACATCATTCATAATGTCAAGTAAAGTTTGAGTTAAATAAAGTAGACCTCCAATCATAGATTTGTATCTTGTAGGATTTATCGGTGCAAAAACATCTTTCCTTGTCAATTTATCACTTGTAACCATAGGTGTACTTACTAGTTTGGAATCTCCCATACCAAATTTCTTCAACAATTCCTTAGCATATTTATTTTGACAGATAAAAATACATTTGTCAGTCTGAGTAATCTACAAACCTAAGAAATTTTTTATCTCACCAATCATAGACATCTCAAATTCTTTCTCCATGTTTTTAGAAAATGCTATGCATAATTTATCTTCACCTCCAAAAATAATGTTATCAACATATACTTCAACAATCTATATATCATCATCAGTAATTTTATAATATAAATTACTATCAGCACTGCCCTTAGTAAAACCAAGCTTCAAAAGATATTTATCCAACCTTGCATACCAAGCTCTAGGTGCTTGTTTCAGTCCATATAAAGCTTTCCTTAACCTGCAAACCATATCAGTATCATTTGATAGTGAAAAACCATCAGGTTGCTCAATATAAAATTCCTCACCAAGATCCCCATTCAAGAATGCACATTTAACATCCATTTGATAAACCTTGTAGTTTTTATAAGCAGCATAGGCAAGAAATAATCTTACAGATTCAATCCTAGCTACAGCTGCAAAAGTTTCTCCATAATCAATTCCTTCCTTCTGAGAATATCCTTTACAAACCAATCTAGCCTTATTTCTTATAAATTTACCATCCTCATTCAGTTTATTCCTAAAAACCCATTTAGTTCCAATAACATTTTTATTTTTAGGCTAAGGAACCAAATTCCATGTGTTATTTTTCTCAATCTGATCTAATTCTTCTTCCATAGCCTTTAACCAAAATTCATCTTTACATGCCTCAATTACTGATACCGATTCAACTTGTGAAATTAAATATACCTCTTTAGTTCCCAGTCTTCTTCTTGTCATCACTCCATTTCTCTTATCCCCAATGATTTGATCTTCAAAATGATTCAAACTCACATACCTAGGAGTCTTCTAACTCTTTGTTCCTCTTCCCTATTCTTCAGTTACTGTAGAATTTTCTGATGTTGTTGGAGTAACTAGTTCAACTCTTTGTTCCGATAAAGGTGCTACCGGTTTAGATATAATCATTTCCACTGTCAGTTCTTTCTCATAAATTCTGATTTAACTTTTGCTCAGCTCATCTACTTTGACATTAGCACTCTCCACTATTTTCTGCAATCTCTTTTTATAACATCTATATCCTTTGCTTTCATTAGAATAACCAGGAAATATGCCTTCATCACTTCTAGGATCAAATTTCCCAATAGTATCGTCTCTCCTGATATAACATTTTGATGGTAATTGACACTCATCGGATTCATTTTGTTGTCATTGATGGCATTAAGATCAGATGGAAGTCATATACTGGTAGACACCAACATTAGAGTATCCAGGATTATATCGGCACCGACATCGACATCAGTACTTCAAGGAAGCTGACATCAAGGAAGATTTATGTAGAGTTTTTTTTTGTAATTATTATCGAGGCCGACATTGAATATCTTTTGTAATGCATTGTAAGTTGACATAAGGCATATTATTTGTAATGGGTATATAGGTTAGTCTACTAGGTCATTTTGTAGTATGTGGAAAAGTGTATGACATAGGAGAATATAGCAGAACTGTATAATGTGAAGTATATGTATGTAGATCATTTTTATGTGAATGTTATATCATGCAATGATCTATAGATAGTTTGGAAATAATTCTTGGAGGAGAAGAGATATCAGTAATAGTGTTCAGGGTTTATGAACCGGTACAGAGAAAAGCTAGAATCAGAACTCTATTTGGCATAGCAGATGCATTTTGTGAGTTCATTTTCAATGTTTTACTTTAGTAGAAGCTTGTAGTCAGTGAGACTCTATAGTGATGAGAAGTGTGGTCTAGGTAGTGTGCCTTCCTGCATGTGTAGACCCCCATTATATGTAATATCTATTCATATGGCCAGTGAATTGATATTATGGGTCACAAATCCCATCGTGGTTTTTCCTCTTTGAGGTTTTTCACATATAAATTATGTGTTATGGTGTTCATTTATGTGGATGGTTATTTGCTTCAAGTTATATGTTTGTTTTTTTATCAGTTTATATATATATGGTATAAAAGGATAAAATCTTATCATACCGGCAGAACACTGATTCACCCCGCCCCCCCCCCCCCCCCCCCCCTCCTCTCAGTGTTCTTGGATCCCAACAATTGGCTATGGAGAAGCAACTTGAGATGGCTCTTGAGGATTATGATGCTGAAAGAATGAAGAGCTTGAAATTACAAGATGAATTGAATTCTATAAATGAATTCATTCTTATCCTACAAGAAATTTTATCATCTGCTCAAGACAAGAGAAAGAAAATTTTGCAAAACCCGAATGATGAGGAGAAGAATGCACTTAAGGAACAATGTCAAAAACTAAGTCAAGCAAAAATGCTCATGAAGAATGAAATGCAAGATCTGACTATGAGGTTATCAAAAGATATTGAGGATAGAAAGAAGAAGGAAGATAATACTGTTATATCTCTGAAGAACAAATTTGATGAATATGGCAGATTGATTCATGAAAATAATATGTTGAGAGCTGATTTGGCACACTCCCAAAATAATGAACAAGAACTTGAAAGACAAATAAATACTCTGAGAGATGATCAGACTACTACAAGTGAGTATAAATAAAAATTCAGGATTAGTGTTGCACAATTGGATGACTTATTGAAAAGACAAGGGCAAATTGATGATTCTAGAGAACTTGGATTTGTACAAGGTGAAAGCTCTGGTACTGCAAATGAAGATCAGACAACCAGTATGCAGAACTCATCAAAATAGATGAAACCGATAAGGCAATATAATGCTTATAAATTCAATGGTAGATGTTTTTTTTTCAATAAATTTGGGCATATGGCTAAACAATGTAAAAATAAAGAAAATCAATACTACAATTATGTTCCCGGTCAATGCACAAATTGCAAGAAATATGGTCATAGATCAGAAGATTGCAGAATGAATGTTAAATGTCATGTATGTGGAAAGTTTGGATATTTTTATAATCATTGTAGGTCAAGGAATGACATCGGATATGTCAAAGCAATTCAAAAGAACAATGTTACATGTTATGCATGCAACAAAATAGGTCATATTGCTAAGTATTGCAGAAGCAAGAATCAACCGATTAGCAATGATAAAGATAATGAGAAAGGAAAGTAGAAGGTAGATGCAATACAACAAGATCACACCAAAAGATGGGTTAGAAAATATGAAGAACCAAGTGGAGATGGATCTACACTGATAACTCCACCTATAGAACAGAGCATTCCTGCACCGACAGACAATTCCACTGGTAACTGAGGCATAGGCCTTAGGGGTTGGTAAATTCCTTGCAAGTATTTATTATTCCCTTGGAGGAGATTGGAAGAGACCTAGAGAGTTGAGTTCATCATTGTTGAAGGTTCACCCGACATAAGACTACGAAACTAGCTACTAGGGTACATTGCAAAGCATTTATGACAGAGAAAGATTAGGGTTTTATTCGCTGATAAAAAGGGAAAGTGAATTCGGTTTCACTCACCCCGCATCCAAGAATTCAGAGCAAAGTAAAGGCAAATTTCAGGCAAACTAAAAGTGAGAAAAGGCATTTTGAAAGGATTTCGAGCAGTTATCTGAGAAGCACTAAATCTTCCACCAATGTTCACTTTTAGGTATTCTTCAAAAATGGCATCTGGATCTTCAGCTCCTACTTTTTTTGCAAATCCCACCATTGTTGAAGTTAAGGATAGGCTGAGGCCCGTATTCAAGGAGGTTCTCCTGAATGTTAAGAAATAAGACTCTGCGGGAGCATTTTCTAGGGTTCCTGATGGCCTGATGTATGTTGAAGATGTGAGGGAATACATTCACTACACCCTGGAGGATCTAGGCACAGAAGAAATTAAAAGCATGTATCAATCCGTGATACTGGGCAGCTCTAGAACCATCAAGCCAGAATACAAAGCAATTGAGGATCTAGGGTTAACTGGTATTCTGTACATACGAAAATTCAAAGATGAGGTCATCAGATACGTTTGGAGTAGGGGTCACAATGAGTTCATCTGGTTGGATCGGTTGTACATGATCACCAAGGAGGCTATTCAAGCAATCACTGCCTTACCCAAAGTCGGATAAGAACCTAGCAAGAAAAATTCCAACACTGAGGTTGAGATACTCACCAGTGCAACTCCTGATAGCAGATCAATGAGGATCAGCACAATCACCGACACTGATGTGAAATTTGCAAGCATGATAATAGGCTATAAGGTAACTCAATCTAATCGATTGAATTCTATTACTATTTCTTGCATTCATGTTGCATATCAGATGCTAAGGAATAATGCAAAATATAATTTATGTGAATGTTTGAGGAGTGAATTAATGTTGAACCTTGGAAAGATCAAGGGAGTTAAGAAATGAACTTTTAGATATGAAAATTTTATTGTTTGTTTATTGCTTTACTTCCTGAATGAGCTACCCAGTCTAGGGAAGAAGCGTTGGGCTCATGACATACTGGTAGGTATGCAGATCAAGGAAGAAATCACCGATCTTGGTATTGGTAGAGATGAGAAACTTTGGGATTATTTCAAAACATTCCAAGAAAACATGAGGTAGAGGGAGAGAATATCAAAGAACATTGTGGAGAAGTACTCCACTGATATCTATTTTATGGTGAAAACTGGTGAAACTCTTATGGAAGCAGTTGAACCAAGGACCATATGGGTTATAGAGCTTGGATATGAGGTGGATGATAGCATTTTTGAACTCTATGCAAAAATACTACTAGATGCTTCATTGGATGATAAAACAGAGCATTTTGGCACAGCAGAAGAGAAGGCCCTTGAAGTCAAAATTGGCTTCAACAGGAAGAGAAGAGAGAAGAGAATAGAAAACATGTCTGCATATGTATAGGATGTAATTCATAAGATAGACACTCAACTGGGTTTTGGATCCAAACTGGCAGCAGAACTGGTAGTGGCTAGTATTGCAGAAGTAAAGAAGCCTAAAGCTTACATTTTTACCATCAATTCTGATTCTGACCCTGAGGACAATGAACCTTTAGCTTTCAGAAGGGTACAAAGGAAGAAAGTAGATAAGCCACCAGTAGAGCAGAAGAAGGTGGAGCCTAGGAGGAGACTTGTTAGAAAGGCAACTAAACCTACTGCATTGCCACCTCCGGCAAGGAAGCCTATAAAAAAGACAAAACCAGTTACATCTACTCTGGCAACAACAAGCAAAAAGAAGAAGAGTGATGATACTGAATCTGGTAAGACCACAAAGACCTATGCTGAATTAATTGATGAAATTAATGGATAATAATCCATCGATAGTAATTGACACTGCACCAAGTGGTGAAGCCACCAGTGCTAAAGAAGATAAGGTAAAGGGAATTGAGTCTACACCGACAGTTCATGTTGATTCCCTAACAAAGGTTTTGGCAATTGACACTTCTCAAGTTGAGAAGAAACTAGTCACTGCGATGAGTCCAACTAAGTTAATGATGATGACTACTCAGAAACTATTAAAGGAGGGATCTACAGATAAGGGAATAATAGATCAATTAGTTACAGTGTTGCATAAATTAATTTCTGATTGTCAGATTGAGAATGAAGCAAGCCATTCTGGCAAGCTTAAGGCACTAATAGAGTACATATCTAACAATTTTCAATCATTGCAACAGATATTAGACTGACAGGCATTAGAAAGATTTATTGTGGCTAAGAAAGCCGCCTTTGACAAGATCATTGAAATAGAGAAAAAGAAAATTGAAGCTAAACTCATTCTTATTGAGAATTGTTTGAAACAATGTACAAATATCTACAGGGTCTGTTGTAACATAGAAATTCTTACAACAAATGTAGATAGCAGATTAAAGGAATTACATGTTAAGGCTGCAAGTATTGCAAATTCTCTTGATGGATTAACCACACTAACAACATCTATTGATGGACAAATTTTGTCCTTGGAGAACCAATTTTTTTCTTTTGAGAAGGAGAGAGAAAAAGTAATTCGGAGAGAAAGGAGTCTTAGAGGATTGGTGAGTCCCAGATTGGATTCACTAGGTGTACATAAAAGAAAATTTATGAACATGATTGCTAAACCCACACTGGTAGAAGTTAAAGAGAAGGAAACACTGGCACACTTACTAAGTGGACTAGCATCCATATCTGATACCTTCAAAACTGGCTAGGATACATACCTATAGTTGTTGGATAAGGCTTACTCAAAAAATTTTGAAGTTAGTCAAGCTCCGGTAAACCAAACAGTACCTATTCATTCTTTTGTTCAAAATTATTTCAATTCTTTCACCAGTCTTTAGCATTGATGCCAAAGGAAGAGTGTATATATGTAAAAAATATCATAAAATATCAGACATGAACATATGGGAAGGAAATCAAAATATTAGGAGTGTATTGCTTAGGGGGGGCATATTTTAGTTGAACCAACAGGAATCCATTTTTCACATGAGTGTTGCCATCAATGCCAAAGGGGGAGATTGTTGGCAATTGATAGTCATCAGATTCATTTTGTTGTCATTGATGGCAACAAGATCAGATGGAAGTCATATACCGGCAAACACTGACATTAGAGTATCCAGGATTATACCACCACCGCCACTGCCACGGCCATCAATACTTCAAGGAAGCCGACATCAAGGAAGATGTATTTAGAAAATCATTTTGTAATTATTGTCAAGGTCGACATTGAATATCTTTTGTAATGCATTGTAAGCTGACATAAGGCATATTGTTTGTAATGGGTATATAGGTCATTCTGCTAGGTCATTTTGTAGTGTGTGGAAAAGTGTGTGACATAGGAGAATATAGCATAACTATATAATGCAAAGTATATGTATGTAGATCATTTGTATGTGAATGTTATATCATGCAATGATATGTAGATAGTTTGGAAATAATTCTTGGATGAGAAGAGATACCGATAATAGTGTTCAGGGTTTATGAACTGGTATAGAGAAGAGTTAGAACCAAAACTTTATTTGGCATAGGAGATGCATTTTGTGAGTTCATTTTCAATGTTTTACTTTAGCAGAAACTTGTAGTTAGTGAGACTCTTTAGTGATGAGCAGTGTACCTTCTTGCATGTGCAGGCCCCCATTAAATGTACTATCCTTTCATATGGCCAGTGAACTGATATTGTGGGTCACAAATCCCACTGTGGTTTTTCCTCTTTGAGGTTTTCCACGTATAATTCTATGTGTTATGGTGTTCATTTATGTGGATGGTTTATTTGCTTCAAGTTATATGTTTATTTGTTTACCAATTTATATGTGTATGGTATAAAAGGATAAAATCTTATCATACTGGCAGAACACTGATTCACCCCCCCCCCCCCTCTCAATGTTCTTGGATCCCAACACATTTACTACCAAAGATTCTAAAATACTTAACTCTAGGTGTATTGCCAAACCATAATTCATAAGGTGTCTTACCGAGTTCTCCTTTGATATGTACTTTGTTAAATGTATAAACCGCTATACTAACTGCTTCTCTCCAATAGATATGAGGTAGATTTGCTTCCATCATTTTTCTAGCAACATCCAAGATAGTTCTATTTTTCCTTTCCACAACTCCATTCTTCTGAGGTGTCCGGGGAGTAGAAAATTGTCTTCTGATACCATGCTTGTCACAAAATCTATTAATCTCACCGGATCTGAATTCTCCACCATGATTTGATCTCAAATATTTAATCTTCAATCATATCTTAGTTCCCACTTTAGCCTTAAAGATTTTAAATTTTTCAAATGCTTTACATTTTTCTCTCAAAAAAGTAAGCCACATCATTCTAGAATAGTCATCAATGATCAGCATGAAATATTTATCACTATGAAAACTCTTAACTCTAGCAGGGCCACACAAATCAGTGTGAAGAAGATCAAGAACATCATTTTATTTATCTTGTATACTCCTAAAAGAGGTTCCAACCTATTTACCCATTTGACATTCTTTACATACCGGATTATAGGGATTCATAATCTTAGGTGTATCTCTAATAGCTTTAGTTGAACTGATCTTCACAATGCAATCAAAATTTACATGACACGACCTTTTATGCCATAACAAACTTTCATCAATCTGTGTAATCAAACATGTCTTCTCATTGGAGTTCAAATGAAATATGTTACCTTTTGTCTACATACCGGTTGCAATCTCCAAGCCAGATCTGTTAATGATTTTAAATTTTCCATCCTAGAACTATAATTGGAACCCCTTATGCACTAATTGTCCTAGACTCAAAAGATTATGCTTCAAACCTTCAACATAATAAACATTGTCAATATTGTTCTTACCATCCAATGATATAGTCCATTTTCCCTTAATCATACATGCCTTGTCATCTCCAAATCTAACTAATCCACCATCAATTTCTTGCAAAGACAGAAACTTTCTTTTATCTCCATTCATATGATGTGAACAACCACTATCAATTACCCATTCATCCTTATCCTTAATTTTAGCAGCATGTGCTTTCTCCTCAAGTACATTCTCTTCCAGTACCAAATCATCTTCCTTGATAGCCAAGAATACCCATTCTTTCCCATTGCCAGATCTACTAGCAGAGTCTTCTACTAGTTCATCATCTGAATCGGTAATGCCTTCCTCTTCCGCCATGTAGCATAGTTTGTTTTTCTTGAATCTATACTTGTTCTAATTAGGCTTAAATGATCTCTTAACTCTTTCTTCAAATCTTAAATTCCTTTCAAGACATCTAGATGCAAAATGGCCAATCTTATTACATGCAAAACATTTAAAAGGTTCTTTTCCTTCATACTTACTTCCTACTGGTCCTTTCGGTGCTCTTCTAGCAAATAGTGCTTCAAGTTTCTCAAACTCTTCATCCTCTCTCTTCATATCTTCTAATTCTTTTGCATATAAAACTCTCCAATTTTGCTTACCGGTTGTAGATGTAGATGCATGAAAAGTAGGTTTAGTTTTCACAGCTCCAGAAGGTCCAAATTCCTCAAGGTCAAAAGAAAATAGTTTCCCAACCAAAGTATCTCCATTGACAAATGTATTAGCCATTGTTATCAACTCATTAATAATAGTAGCCTTCATTTTGTAAGCCGGTGGTAGGGCTCTCAGGACTTTAGAAACAATCTCATTTTCGCTTAGAGTTCCACCACAGTAATCCTTTCATGAATGCAATAATCCTTTCATCTTCTTCCATCTTCATATTTTCATATCTCACTCGGTAACCATCAATTTAAGCGATCTTCACTGTAGGTTCACCTTCATTAAGGGTCTGCAGTTTATTCCATATAGCCTTTCCAGATGATTTGTTTATTAATCCCATAATTTGCTGATCAGAAAGTGCACACAAGAGGGCTTATCTTGCTCTACAATCATTCTCAATCTCCTTGTCCAGGTTTGTTGGAGGAGGATTGCTAGATCTCGGATTAAAGGGTGTGACACCATTCTATGTGATCTCCCAAATCTCCTTGCCAAGACATCTCAAATGAGTCTCCATCCAAATCTTCCATATTGTATAATTTGTTCCTTCAAGCCTCGGTATATCCCTTTGAAAAATAGCTCCAAAAGAACTGGATGAACTTGAACTGTTAGTCGCCATAGGATATTCCTCAAGCGGTTTAAGCTTTCTGCAGAGAGGACCAAAGCTCTGATACCAATTGTTAGACAGTTCAGATAACCGAAAGACAACTAAGACGGGGGAAGGAGTGAATCGGTTGTCACAGATTACCAAAAGTATTATCAATTCAAAACAACAATACAAGAATGGGAGTTAATCCAATTAAGCATAAAAAATAATCACAGAATAAAAGCCATCCACACAACACCAAGATTTGTATGTGGAAAACCCGGTAAAGGGAAAAACCATGGTGGGAAGCCTACCCATAGTCAAATAATACTTCTGCACTAAGTATGTGAATTTACAATGAAGGGGCTTGTACTTGGAGGAAGGCCAACAACCTAGAGCACACTGATCATCACAAAAGGAGCCTCACTAACTACATACAAATCCAAACTACAATCCGGAGAAGTGTTAAATTGCAAAAGATAGCATCTCCTATGCCTGAGTACAGTTCCGGTTAAGCTCAATACAAGAGGACTAAATCCTCTCACAAACCCAATTCGATCTTCATTGATCGATCAACTCCTCTGTCTAAATGATATTACAATATCCACACATTACATTCCTTTAACATGACCTCTTACAATAACCATGATGGTCTACAATGAGATCTTACATATTATTTATACAAACCCTTGACCATAAACAATCAGGTCAGCTACCAGACAATAAACCAATTACATCATTACAAACCATGTCGGCCTTAGACTAAAACAAATAATATCCAACACATAAGACATCCCAGAAATACAACAATAATTCATGTCCACATGTTACATTGATGTCGGTCCATAACCTAGATCAACCGAGACCAAGTATAGGTCCACACACTTCAGCAATGATCTCCAAGTGCCAAGTCTCGAACAAGATTACCAACAACATCCTGAAACTCCATCAAAAGTTGCACCAACACCAATTATGCAATACATCAAAGATCTCCACCAAAAGATCTGCAAGTGAATCCCTCATCCGAACTAGAAACCAAGCTTCTGTGTAAGCAGGATAACATCCAATCACCAGACTAAAACCAATTGACCAAATATGAGTATAGGCATTATGAACTAGCCAATTCCATCACCAGATTATACCAGAGTTAACCAAAAACCACTCAACCTACCAGGAACAAAAGGGTGCCGGTAAAACATCCAAACAACTAGTGTTGACATCAATGACAAAACATCAATGTAACACATAATCAATTCCACCAAATGGCCAACAATTCATACTCTCCTCCCCAACATGGATCACCTAGATAAAAACATCTAGGGGCAAGTAGTCCATGTCCTTTTCACATCATGGATCACCTAGATAAAAACATCTAGGGGTGAGTATTCCATGCCCTTTCTCATAATTCTTCTCATGGATCACCTGGATGAACGTATCTCGTGTGTATTCATGCTCTCTCTTCTTCCTCTCATGAAACATAGTTTTTGTATTGATAGTTCATGGATGATGCTTTCTTTTCTCTTTTATGTGATCACTTGTGTTCATGAGATGGTATTTTTCAAGAATGATATTAATTGTTGAGACATTTTGATATCGAGGTCTCTTCGTCTAGTTGACTTGAGGTCTTGTTTTGGTCTTTAGCTATTCTTGTGTGTCTTTTGTGTCTTTTTTCTTTGTTTGTCTTTTTGGTTCATGTTTCAAGTGTGCTCTTGCATGTGTTTGAGTGAGTTAAAATCCTAAGATTGGGGGCTTGGTTCCTCAAAACTAGGGATATCTTATACTCCTTGTGATTTTGCTCCACATTCCTCATCATGTTCATCTCTCTTTCTTCTAGTTTACTGTCAGTATTTGCATAAGGTTATACTCATGCTAAAGTGGGGGCTAAATGTAGCATCTTAAAATTGCACCCGTTGTAATTTTGACCACATTTGGGGCCCTCACCTTAGTGTTTTCATCTTCATGCTTGATCGGGACCTATTTATGCCTCCCCCATGCACAAAAATCCATATTTTCATACTTTATCTTGATGGGACCCCTTGTCCTTTCCCTGAATTGGGGTAGGAACATGGTGTTGAACCCTGTTCCTCACCAAGACCATGGCACCATGCCATGGTCCTCCTCAATTGGGCCCTAATTTAAACCCTTGGCCCTATCCCAAATTTGAGCGAGAAACTTTTCCCAATAGTGGCCCATGTCGGAAAATTAATATGTTTGATTGCAAACAAGTGTATAAGGAGGTCTTCCCCTCTCATTTGAGCATAATAAGGCAATAAGGTGGAGATGATCATAAGACAAGGAGACTACATTCAAGCATCAATCATTCAATAATTATTCAAGGCTAGATATTCTTCATCTATCCATTGGAGCAACATTGCATCATTCGTTTGCAAGTATGTGTGCATGATTAGGGTTTTGTCATGTTCATGCCATTCCATACAACATATGTGATTACTTTCAAGAAGAAAAGCATCATTATTAGTCATTGCAGATCTAAGGTATACCTTTCCATTATTTACTTCAATATTTATAATATTTCATTCAAGGTTGATTTTAAATCAGGGTTTGACCAAAGGCAAACCCCTATTCCCAATCCCTTTCTTCTTCTTTCTATGTGCAAGAAGTAGGTGCGCAACTGTACTTCTGGAATTAAGATTTATTTGCAGAGATGGAAAAACCCTTTTTGACGTGCGGAAAGTTCGAAGGACTGATAGGAGGGCGATCTGGTCCAGACACATGGTCCCTGCAACTTTTGGTAGATTTCACAGGGCAGCTCTGAATCATCTTAAACTTCTCAGATCAAGGTGCATGATGAAACCCTGAACGTATAGCTCACTGTTTCCACATATTTTGTCTTCAATTTCAGCGTTCTACTCATTTTAACAATTCAATTTACAAAAGAGGAAAGCCCAAATCAATCCAATCCACTCAGTATTCAGTCCTTGTCTCATTTAGGATTAGATATAGTGGATTCATCTCCTCTTTTTAATGTAAAGTCTTCCAAGTGAAAATTGCCTTAGTAATTTCTCCCTTCCATGTGGTGAATTTGCTAAGCTCAAATTTTCCACCTTACAAGAACAAAACCATTTTAACAAACTTTTAGAGGAATTTTGGTCTAACACTTTGGTATTGTATAATTTTACAAAAATAATAAAGAAAGCATTTGGATTGTATGTTTTATATTTTAATCTATTTTATCCTTACTAATTTCTAGTGTATTAAATGGTAATATCTCTATGTCATTATGAAAACATTTGATCATCCACTGAAATATTGATACAAATTGAGAAATTGAGGTAATGAAACATAATCACATCTTCATGTTTCGGTTTGAATGTCTTAAAGAAACTTGCCTCTTTATATGTTTAAATTATTTTATCATTATTTCATGTCATCATTTCATATAAAAACATACATCATGGTGAAACTCTCTTGCAATTGGTAACAAGTTAGTGAAATAGCAGTTGGTATTCATATGTTTTCCACTAGGGTTTTTATATTTTATGTTTATTTAGATATTCATTAACTTTCTATAAAAGTTGTAGATTAAATGTAAACAAAAAGTCTATAAAAAATCATCATAAGAGGGAGCTTCCCCTCTCAAACAAAAGGAAAGTTGTTAGTCTTTATAACAACTTAATTATCTATTGGAAGATTTCTCACTACCCATTGAGTTAGTTACATTGAAATCCATAGTGATAAATCTATTTACCAACACTCTTATTTAACTAGAATTCCCACTTTGCACCAATGGTAGTTTTTGTGATTCTCTATGTTAGTTTGACAATATTAAATCCTAAACTGACTCATTTTTCTCAGCGTTTATTTCTTCAAAGTCTCCCTTTTGATTCTAGAATGGCCCATTTAGGCATTTCTAATCGTTTAATCATTTTTCATGGGCACTAAGAATCCTTCAACCATCTCTTCTAACTTTTCCCCAGAGCTTAGGATGTTTGTTCTTAGATTTATGAATTTTCCAAGCCATTCATACTAGAGCAATCTTCCTAGTATATGGTCTTATTAGGGGATTGACCTTACATCCCACATTAACTCATTTAGATCTAATGTACTTTAAAGTTAGATATTCTCTTTAGCATATGGTAATATAAAAATTATGCTATTTTTAAGGATGTTCTATTGATTAAAGTTTCTTTAATGTATGATAAAGCTATGATTTATTCTAATGTGTTAGTATAGATTCACTGGTAAACCAGCAAAATTGCACTTAAGAAATTTTACATATAATTTTTATTAGATGACTAAGATAATGCTCCATATATTGTGATTAGGGCTCCCTCTTCTCCTCATGTCCACATCGATGTGATTATAACTAGATTATTCATGACTATTAAGAAAATCATTTGTTAGCATCTTCTCCTTTTGTGAGAAGGGATTGTGCTCAATGAGATTGGCTACACTCTTAAAATAAAAACTTTCCCTATATGTTGTCTATCAATAAAGGATCTTTGGGTTGGCCAAAATCTAAATTTTTATTCTTCATAGGCTCTAGTCATCTTGTTACCAATAATGATGGAGGAAAATTGAGAGGGGGGGGTGAATTAGTTTTCACTGGATCTACAATCTTAACTACAAAAATAGATCTGATGAACTGAAGCAATGTCAAAGATAAGAAAATTGATAACACAACACACAATGGCAAGATTTTGATGTGGAAAACTCAATTAAGGGAAAAACCACAGTGGGAACCTACCCACAATAAGATAATACTATGCAGTAGTATGTTAAAATATTACAATGGGGAATACACATGCATTCATGAACACTGCCTAGAGATCACTTCTTAAAAGATAATGACCTAGAAGGATACAAACCTTAGGAAAGTCTCACTGACTTACAACAAGATTCTGACTACTATTCGACAAGAATGAACTGCAATAATAGCATCTCCAAATGTCCAATGACGGTTCTGGTTAAGCACAATTGTTTTCTTTGCAAAACCAAACTCTCCTCAAAGCACTACACCAAAACATGAATCCTTGTTTGCACATACACCACTCTCTAATAAGGCAAACACAACCTCAATACCCAAGTTACATGACAATATCACCTATTTATATAATTCATCAACCTTGACAACAAGGTCAGCTAAACCCTCAACTCACAATTACAAAATCACATGATACAAAGATTGACCACCGGACCAATATAATGATTTACATGACATAACATGGACCTAATTCAAATACCCAAACATGCAACACCACCACAAATCACACCAATATCAACCGCAACATGCTACACCACAAGGAAAACTGCATAACACGAAGAACATCATCGATTCAACAAAATAACCAAAAAAATTGCACAATGATAAAGGCAGATCATCAGGACAAATAGGACACAATTAGTAAACACCAAAAAGCACATTAGAATCATCAACAACAGTTGCGCCAACACCACTTATCAAATCTTTATCGATCAACATCTGAAACTCAAACAACAACAACTATCATGAATAAAGATAACTTGTGGAGTACCAAATCACGAACCATCTGAAATGAAGAAATGCAAGACCATCCCAAACAATATTTCAAAATCTCAAATCAAGATCTTATCACATCAGAATATACCGGATCAAATACTCAACTCTACAAAGCACTAATCAAATAAACAAACTGCAAAACCAGATCATATGATATGATCAATCAAACTTCCTAGATCACCAACACCAACACATAAGAATATAATGATACTAAAGATACTCCATACACCAAACCATAATCACAATGAACCAATCTACAATCACCGGAGTGGGAATATGTTGACATCAATGACAACAACTTATTCTAGTAGCAACAATGTCCAACACATCTCTCTTGCTTAAGTGTGTTGGATATGAAACCCAACAATCAATTTTATTTCCCTCAAAAACTCTTGGCTCTTCACATTTTGGTTATTGTTGTTGTAATTGCCTATTAAAAGACTTGTATTGTTGTATGTAATCAACTAAAAGACAGTGAATAGAGATATTGCCCTGCTTGAGAGTGGATGTAGCCTTTATGGTGAACCACTATAAATTCATGTCATGTGTCTTGTTCTTTAATTTTATTTTTTTGTTAGTCTTCTCTTTCATCTAATTAATAATTGGAATCAGAGTTGGTTCTCTCCAGCAAGAGAGATTAAAGTTTGAGTGGGAACAATGGTGAATGATGAAGGAAAGTTCAATAAGTTTAATGCTCATAATGATCCATTGTGGAAAATGAAGATGGAGGATTTCTTGTACCAGATAGATTTGTGGTGACCATTACAAGGTAAAGCCAAAAAACCAAAATCTATGTTAGATGAGGATTGGGATATTATAGACAGGAAAGCATTAGGAGCGATTCAGTTATTCTTATCTCCTTGTATGACATTTAACATATATCTAAAGCAACAACAACTACTGAATTGATGTGTCTTTTGGATAAGTTGTATGAAAAACCTTCAGCATCAAATAAGTTATTTATGATAAAGTGGTTATTTAATATGAAAATAGTTGAAGGTAGTTTTGTAGCAGAACATTTAAACAATTATAAAACTATTACCACTCAGTTAGCTTCTATTAAAATAAATTTTGATGAAGAATTTTTGGCTCTATTAATTTTGTCCTCTTTTCGAGAAAGTTGGGATCACTTTTTTATGGCAATTAGTAACTCTATTTCTAGTTCAAATACCTTGAATTTTGATGATGTTGTTTGTACAATATTAAGTGAGGATATATGAAGGAAGAGTAGAGGTGAGACTCCAAGATCAGGGAATGAGCTTTGATTGCAAATGAGAGGGGAAAATCAAAAGAAAGAGGAAAGAGCCCCAATAGATCATGAAAAATCATGAGGAAGGTCAAAATTCAAAGGAAGAGATGGTGGTTGCTAGTATCATGGCAAACAAGGGCACATCAAAAAGAATTGTTGGAACTATAAGAAAACAATAGATCAGCCAAAAGAAGAGGAAGCCAATGTGGTATACCAAGAAGATGTAGGCGTTCTTATCTTAACCAAAGAAGAAATTACAACCGATGTGTGGGTGTGTGATTCAAGAGTATCATTTCATGTCACTCCCTATAAGGAGTGTTTCAAAAATCTGCAAAACGGTGACTTCGGTAAGGTTTTTCTTGCTAATAATAGATCATATAATATTATTGGCAAAGAGGATATTTCATTAAAGTTGAAAAATGGAAATAGTTAGCTATTGAGAGATGTTAGATATGCTCCCCAACTCAAACAAAATTTAATCTCTTCTGGTCAATCGGGTTCTCAAGGTTGTGATATCAGTTTTGAATCCAATAGGTGGAAAGTAAAAAAGGGGGCCTTGGACATTTCTCTGGGCAACAAATTAGGTACCTTGCATGTAGTAGAGTGTCATACCAAAATAAAAAGGGGGCAGAGGAAACGTAAGCTGAAAAATGAAAAAGTAGACATTAGAAATTATGATTCACATTTAAAAAATTAAAAGGACAAATAGTGTTTGGTGAGGAAGAATGCAAAATTTCACCAATGGAAATAGATGAAGCTCCTGTTGAATATTTTGCCACTGAAGATCCTGAGTTGGTTGTGGTGGGAGAAAAGTGTAAAGATGGGCCAATAGTTGAAAAAGGCAGAGTTGATGTGGCAGCCTCACTGACAGGGAAGAGTGTTGTTGGCAACGGTGATTTTGATGTAGAGCAGTTTGAGATTAGATTTGAAAGGGACAAGCTTAAAGAAGAGAAAGAATCCTTGTCCAAAGAAGTTTCAAGATTGGTTGAGCAGCTTGATAAATTGAAAGCAGAGCTAAGTTGCAGCCAGATTTTATGGTTTGATGAGTGTGAACCATTTCTTCTCGCTAAAACATTTGATATGTGGCATTTATTATTAATGAAAGCTGATATTCCTAAGTGTTAGAAGTATTATTACACTTATAAGGATTGCTCTGAGCTCTTGTTAAAGGAAGTGCCCAAAATTGGCCACTTAATAGGGAGAGTAGTAAAGAAGGTTGATGCAGAGTAATGCAAGGAAGTGTGATGGTTATGGTCCTTTATGATGTATAAGGGAAATACAAGGTATTAAGATCTCAAACCCTACTAGGTCTACTAGCACCCAAATGGCTTAGGTAGGTCAAATGCAAACCAAAGCTTTTCCAAATGATTCTAAAGGTATGGAAGGTTTCCTTAAGTCCAAAATGAAAGAATTAACCAAGTTTTTCCCTTCTGTGTGGTTGGTTACTATCCAAACCCCAAATTCTGCCTTGTAGCCTGTTTGCCCCTATTAGCCCTACAGTGATGGAATTTAATTGTTTCCACTCAACTTTTACAAAGAACTAAACAAATAAATTACATATTCTGGCACCCTTTTGGCTTCATTTTTACATATCAAAAACTTACCAGTGGTTATTTTGGAAAGTATATGTTGTCCCACAACTGTGCACTGTTTTGAGACCCCAAAATGGAAAATCTACAAAGGAGGTATGTGATTTCTTAACTCCCTGAATCCCATACTCTCAATAGTCATAAAATATGGTGCAAAACCAAGGAATATGCAATTGGTTTCAAGGTTTGACCCCCCTAGATGCAAGATCCCTAATTTAGTCTTCCACAAACACGTAAAAGTAGGGTTTCACACATATCCCTCTTCCAAACACTATTCCACCTAAATGATGATGGAGTAACCTTTTCTTGGACATATCTCAACACTTCAAACCATAAAATATACCCCTCATTAAGTCAAATTTGCTACTACTACTCCTTAGCAAGCAATTTCTTCACTTTTCCACTCACTGCTTTTGGTGATCACCAGAACTTTATTGTACATGTTAGAGGTGTTCCATACCATTAATATTAGGCCTTTTACATTCATGGAATGACCATACTCATTGCAAACCAATCAAATCTTATGACTAACTACACAAATCTGTTAAAACGATCAATACAACTAGTCTAAGGTCTGAGACAAATGAATTATCAGTGCATCCACGATGTAAATAAGATGGTCAAATTATCTTCAATGCATTAGGAATTCAAATGTACACTTAAGACAAAGTTACCATGAGCAATGACACCAAAAAGTTGCAAAAACCAATGATTTGTTGTTATTGTTTGTCTCAGTCCATACAAACCAGATTACATCCATTCCTCCCCCTCCAAAATGTTTCTTTGAACATATATATAACCTTCCCAAACTCCTTCAATCAATTGAGATCGGTTTCATAGAGTAGTTAAGGTATGAAACTACCAAAACCAATTCCCACCAAAACCTACCTAGCCATTAAACTTCAAATTTTTAAATTTGTCAAGTATGCAAACATGACATTATTTGGTAAAATTCCTAAACTACTGACACTTAAGGTCATGAAATGACTTATTAAACTTTCCTAAACCCTTCTAGACTCTCTAAACCACAAAACTCCTCTTATATCTTTATGTTGGTCCTAAGGTCCTTACCAGGACCTTTAGGACAAATTACAAACTTATTACATTTTTCATCATTAAAAACCATAATGGGTCTCAATACATCATAGTTCATTGTTTTTTTCGCTCACATGATCTTCAAAGGTCTTTAATGGCTCCATTGAGTTGTTTGGTCTTCTAGGTGCTCCTGCACCATAGGCAGAATTCCCAAATTGTAAAAGCTTATTTTGTACTCAATGTGGGTTTCCCTGGCCGAATGCTATTGCAAGTAACAAAACAAGTTGCAGGTGAAGAGGAGAGAAAATGGGGACCTATAAGTATGATGAAGAGATATGGAAGAAGAAGCAATCGGATGTGATGAAGTTCTTGCAGAGGGTACGGAGCTGTGAATATTGAAAACCTCCTAGCATAGTCAAGGTGAACAGGATCACAAGGTCTGTGGCACACAAATCGAATTCTAGTACAACTTGAGACTTGGTATTGTATTACTTGAGAGTGGACGTAGCTTTCATGATGAACCATTATAAAATTATCTTGCATCTAGTTTTTTAATTCTATTTTTATTTTGTTAATATTGTCATGCCCAAAATTTAGGGCAAAAACGGAATGATATTTTTTTTTAAAAATACAAATCAATTAACAAGTTTGCTAACTCGACATGCATTATCATGTTTTCCATATCCATATTCGAGCTAACTCTGATACTAACTAAGTAACGAAATTAATTAAAAATTTATTTGCGGAAAACTAAACGATTTAATTTATTTTCTCATCAACATAATCAATAGTTTAATTAAAATGAACACACTAAAAAACTAGGAGATGAAGATAGTTTTAGTCTCCATTAAGACTATATTATCTAAAATCCCTTTTTAAATCCATAATTAAAATAATCATTTAAAGTGTCACTTAATTTAGATAATTTAATTTTTTTCAAAACTCCTCAAGCTAATAAAGTTAAAATAATTATTTACTTCTCATTACTTAATTTAAATCGTTTTGTATTATTCGAGAAATCAAATAATAACCTCATACAATTTTAACTTGGTCCATTTCTACCCATTCAAAACTCTATCAAAACCAATACCTATTCGCACCCCATTTTCTTTTCTTTCTTTTATTTTATTTTTATTTCCTTGTTAATTTAAAACTTCCCTTAGAGTAATTTACTTATTTTAACCTAACCCCAAGCTTTGGATTAGGGCATTACCTTTAATATATATATATATATATATATATATATATATATATATATATATATATATATATATATATATATATATATATATATATATATATATATATATATATGATTTATTGAACCTTTCATATTAACCTTGGTTCGTACTGTGCAGGGCCGAAACCCATCGAGTGGCGGCCATCGAGGAAGTTCGGCAAAATGGGGATGAGCGGCCGTAAAGGTGGAGGCGGGGGATAGCAAGCGGCGCCGCCAGTGGGACGACCCATTGTGTGGGTCGCGGCCCACATAGCGGCCTTGGCCGTTGTGTGTGTCGCAGCCCGCACAGTGGCTGCGGCCACTGGTGCGCCCTGCAGCCCACACAGGGAACATAGGCCCTGTGCGTTCCACAGCCCGCACAGAGGCTATGGCCTCTGTGTTGGTCGTGGCCCACACAGGGTCCACATGCCCTACGCGGCCCTTCCCAAAGGAATCTGCTTTCTCTTTTTTTTTAATTTTTTTTTTTAATATATATATATTCAAATATATTTTACATGCAATTTAAAAAAAATAAAAATATAAAGGTAATTCAATGAGTTAAATAAATCTATATAGGTATTTTTATATATATATATAAATGTGTATATACAGTTTCACATATATATATTCATATATATATATATAATGGTATATATATTATTAGGTTTACATCATCATTGGTTTTGTAGGTAATTTTTATGATATATTTTATATATAAGTATATATAAATATATATACATGAAATCTACATGTATATGGTTATATATATTTATAAATAAATTATATTATTGTTTCATTTCTTAAAATAACCCAGAATCATGGAAGATTTTGATTTTTCAATCGTAGGAAAGGAAGTACAGTGTTAAATCTATTTAATGTAAGGATTTTTTTTTTTCCAGAAATATATTATACTATATTCCTTATTTTATATATTTTTTTTTTCTTTTACAGAAAACAAAATTATAAAATTATTTTTAAATCTACAATATGCATGCAAATCTAGTTAATGCCTTTCCTATTTATTTTTATTTTAAATGCTTAAAAATGGAATAAGTTTACTACTAAACTATTTATCATAACACATCGGAAATATATATTTCTTTTTCTGAACTTAGGAAATACTATTTAAGGAATACATTATACTTTTCTGCAATAAATACATTCATTGATTTTTACAACTAAATAAACACTTTTTTTTTAAAACTTAAAATCTAACAGCAAATAAAACTCATATTTTATTGCAAGTAGAATGAAGATAAAAATTCTCAGATTTAAGAAGAACATAGATTTAATTAAAACTGATTTTTTCCATATTACAAAGACTATTGCATGCAATACAAAAGTAATCCCTTTTTAAAAAAAAACAGAAAATAGAAGTATAACTAGCTTTTTACAACTCTAAAGATATTCTGCAAAATTACAGGATGTTTCTTTATTTAACTACAATAACAAATCTCATGTCTATATTTCAAATTTACAACTTGCCTCTCATTTCAACGAATGAGGGTGTATCTCTCCTATCAAAACTAATAACTGCAAATGAATTTAGATTTCTTCAACAATAATCTTTTGTAACTTTTCACTTTTCCTATTCTTTTTTTTTTTCTCGACATCCCTGCATAATTAATCACAAATATGACCATGGAGTGCTCACCTCCCAGCCTAGGCTAATTGGTAGCCACCCCCGAGCTCGGAGAACCAAGCCCTAGACAGGTAACAAACATGCAAACACATAGAAGGCAGGAAGCACACAATTTTCAAACACACTCCCAACTTGGCTACACTGCACCACACTTAGGTGATGACCTTTTCAAGGGTGGTAGTGGACCAATACCCTGAGGAGAACTGCACGTATGGAAAACCAGTAGCCACCTCATGACACAATAAATACATCAAGAATTTCAACCCCTTATTCCTTATGCCCCCTAAGGCATTCTAGCCTTATATCCCTCCTTATGACCCCCATTGCACAAACAGGCCATGCAGCAAGGGTCACACAAAAATCTCTTGTAATCACTCTCAAACGAGAGTCTCTCACTCGAGGGTTGTCACTGCTACCACCCACAAGATCCTCTTCTCTCCCAAGAGTAAGAGGTCTTGAGAAAACTCCCAAAAACACAGACAAAACGTAATGCAAAATACCAAAAGAAATTCCTAAAAAGGACATACAAGAAAACAGATTTCTTACACCAAATACTTTCAAACACATGCAAAGAAAATGAGATATTTTTAAAGAATAATGAAACCAACCTTAATCTGCCCAAAGGTAGGATAATATTTGAGGAAGAGCTGCCCAATCCACGGATCTTCTTCTTCTACTCTTAGCCAATTTTTCTATTCAAATCTTTTCTATTCTTTTCAAAATTTATTTTGTCTCCAAAAATGGAGAGTGGATGATTACCCTCAAATTTTCAAATTCTTGCTTAAGAAGCTCATTCTCCCAGTTCTCACAAGTTCCTAAAAACTAAAGAGGAAAGTAAGACATAATGGGAAAAAGACTCTCATTCGAATAGGAAAGTTTACAACTAAGTTCAAACTTCTAATTTCCATTTTCGCACAACTCAGAAAAGCCAAATTTAAAAGTGTCAAAAAGGTCACTTAGGAGTTGAAACTTGCCTAAAATTACCCCTAACCCTTAGGTATACTTTATGGGCTTTAGGAAACCCTATTAAACTACCCCTAGGTGTTCATTTAACCCATTTTAAACCCCTCTGAAGTTTATTTTCGGGTCAAACATATGTTGACCTCTCCAAAGATTCTTTTCCTAAGGTATTTATGACATCATGTTACATTAATTTAAAAAGCTATAGTTGAACACTTTCCCACCAAGAGACAAAAATAAAACATTTAAACTTAAATCCACACGTGTCAAGTGACACAAATAAAACACTTTTACAATTTAAAACATGAAATCGTCTCTTGTGGATTTTACACAATAACTTTAAATAACACTTAACACACATGCAGCATATACTGTCACGAATAAAATATAACACAAACGGGGTGTTGTCTCTCCAAATAGACAACCCCTGGCTTACGAACATACATAAGTCTAGGTTTGGTTCTCTGTAATTTTCCATAGTCACATGGTCAACTTCCTGCGCATCTCAATTTACACATTAGTACTTTCAAATATCCACATATAATATAATTTCAAAAGAATAACAATACACATCATTACTTGCATACAATTTACATCTGCACAGATTAAATACATCTCTTATCAAGCAATATCACATAAGCAATTTCATCCTAATTCACATAAACTTAAGCATACATCATAGTTCTATTATCATAGTAAAGTCCTGCAAATTCAATAACGACCTCTATCATCGCAATATCATCTTATCTAACAATCATGTAGTGTTCTATCTCATAAAGCATATAAGTAAATCATCAAAACATAGCAATGTTATCCAAATCCTGAAATCATATAAGTTCTAAGTTTCAAAATGCATCAAAATAAAGTATCCATAATAGTCTAAATATAAAATCCACCGAATGTCAGACTGAGTCGAGGTGACGCCTCACAAATATGTTATTTTATTTAATTAATTAAACAACCACTGAAAATAAACATTACAAAATTTTAAGATCTAGATTCAAGCGTGTATGTTTTGGAATCTCTCATTAGCGAGAGAAGACAATCTTCCTTCGACTCTCCATTGATGGCTGCCTTGTAATAAATACCTCGAAGAGTTAATGTAATTGCCTTCTGATTCAAAAATAAGTATGGGAAGGTAAATGTAATAAATACTAAGTGTGAAGTTTGCGATTGATGGTTACAACCATCGTCTTCTTTCTCGTATTTTTCAGTCGGTATATAATATCTGATTTTGAGTCGTTGGCAGTAGCACTAGCCACATATTATATGCTCTCGTGGAACGTCAACTTTTCACACATATTATGCGCATGCAATCTATCACATGACGGCAGAAGACCATATCACATCAATTTTGAAATAGAAACTCATAAAACAAAATATTGATCTTAGGCTCCATTCACAATCTGAGTTGATCTAGAAATGGAGAATTTGTGTTATTTCTTTTTTTCTTTCTTTAGCGAGAGAGAACTAATTAGTAATTGACATTCACATGTATTATTAAAATAATTATTAGATTGTGAATGTTTAGAATATCATCATTATGGGTCAAAATGTTCCTTCTTGGACCACTATCATTCCTACATGAATTAGGTGGTATTTCTAATTCAATGGATCTTTGTCACCATAAATTAACAATGAGTATATACCTTCATCATTCATGATATTCTTCGTTATCATGGAGACCTAAAATAGACTGCATAGGATTGATCGGAAGAGAATGGATGTGATTAGAAGTGATTTTGATTTACTGTTTCATTTTTATAAATTATTTTGAAAAGTGTAAAATAGATTCGAGGTTATTGTGAAATTTACTAATTATCTTCTGCAAATTTTAATGTTTGTTGTTGCTCATAGTAAGTTCATAAAGGTAAATTACCAATAATGCATTGTGAAATTCAACCTTGATTTCTATTGCTTGACCATTTGGGTGAAGGTTGAATTTTTAATTTAGGATTGCATGCTAATGTTAAGAGTAAAGTGGAACCATTTTGTGCTCACATAATTAGGGATGTCCCATTAAGTATTTTATAGGTAATTATAATTAATATTAAATGATTTCTTTGAATTATTTCATTATATTTTTATGTTTGATTAGATATTATATGTGAAATGGGATCTTTTGTTATTCTCTTTGTTGATATATTGCATAGATGTATTTTGATATCCACATTTTGGCTTCAATCAAGAGTCTAGTTATAATCTTGCCTCTTGGGAGCTTGGATGTCCTTTCTAGTAGTTCCTATTTGGTCAACATAGAGCTTAAAAAAAATCAATTTTTTTATCTATCAATTTTAATCAACAAAAAAATCAATTAAGTTATGTAATATTGCTTGCAAAAAATTAACCTTATTAATTTTATTCTTTTGTACTTTTCTACATGTTTCAGTTACAAATAATAGTACACAAAATAGACTAAAAGAGGTTGAGGGTTTATGGTTTTATTACATTTTCTAATATATGAATATACATTGAAATCCAAATTTCTAAATTTCTCATTATCCCCACAATTTTAGAGTTTCACTTAGTTATTACCAAATCAAATTATTGAATTTTCTTAATGGTTGGACATTTGCCAACACAAGATTGCATTTTTATAATGTATTTTTTGCTTATGAAATTGTAAAGTGTAAGATGCATGTCGCATATTTGCATTCAAAGTCTAAGGTGAGTATTTGACAAACTCAAGCTTGACCTTGTTAACACCTATTGTTACACAATCCAAATCAGATCATGAAGTCTAAAATATATAATATAGAACATTACTCAATACTCCAATTGTACTTGCTAAGTGTATGATTGACTTTACATTTTGAATATTCAATTTTCAATCAAACACTAAATCCTAAGGCGTATTTCTAAGACTTCAATGTTCAACATATAGACCATTCATGTAGTTTGTCATTTGGGATCATAGGTCTAAACTATCAATTTTCTAAGACTTGATGTTAAGGAAGCATTTTGAAGTTTAATTATACAACCTGGAATCTAAAGTCCAATGTGTTGCAACACATAACATTCTTAGTGAATCTCAAAGCATGAGCCATGTAAATTAGGATTAGTAGTTCAAAACTATTGTAGCTAGACCTTAAATTCTAAGCCAATGTAGTATTGTCCCACTAGTTCTTATTTTTCAAGATGATAGGAGAGTGGCTTGCTATTCAAGTTGTTAACATTTGTAAGTTTTATTGAGAAGCTAAATTTTCTCCTTATCTTAATATTTGAGTTGATCATGGAATTTTGTCCTAAGTGTTGTAAGTCCTCCAATTTTGTAATCTCACTTTGTGTATTGGTGTGTGTGTAAATTGTTCCATCACATTTTATTGTGACACCTTGTGCATGAGACAGTGCATTGTGACTTATTGCATGCCACCCTTGAATATCAAAAATGAATTCAACCTAATTTTTAATATTAATATATTTTTGTATAATATCTGGGCATTCCATTTGGTGTCAAGTCCCATGTTACAAGTGTAGGATCTCTAGGTTGTATGTGTGTGTGTTGGGTCTTTTATTATCCATGTGTCTTCATATACATATAATAGTTGTCCCTTGTAATCTTCTCCATGTGAAATTTTGTTGGAGTATTCTAGGATCATATAAAGTAGAACTCTTATATTATTTTTATTTCATCTTCATACCATGTGTGTGTTAGAGCTTATTAATGTGTTGAGTTTATTACCAAAAGAAGTCGGGAGTCATAAATTGGGGCTTTGAGCCCCAAGCATTCTCTAAGAGTTGTATTTATGCCTCAAACTTGGTACTAGCAAAAGAATAGGATGTTAGAAGATAATGTCAAATAGATAGGTGTGTAGGGGAAAAAGTGAGAATAAATATGGAAACCCTAATCCCACTCATACACACTCATGGAATATGATAGAGCCTAGGGAGGTAATGCACTTCGGGTACTTCTTATGAGAAATAGAGAGTCATTGATTACCTCTTAGGTTTTCTATTCCTTTGTTGTAAATGAGAGAGAGTAATGATGCAAAAATGCAATCTAACCTAGAATGCAAGTAAGCAAGCAAACCCTAATGTGAGAATGCAGATCAAAGAACAAATGATATACTACTGAAAAGTACAGATCATAAGGAAAAATCAGAGGTGAACCTATATCTGAAATCTGAGAAAAAATGTCTGGGACCAAGGTGCCATGCCACTGTCTTGATTTTGTACTTCTGGAGTTGCAACTAACAAGAGGGGTTCTGAAGCTTGCAAAGTACTGTCCTGCCAAATCATGTTGGCATAGGGCATGACTAGGGCACCACGCCACTGTCCTGGGAAGGACCAGGGCACCACACCCCTATCCTTGGTGTTCTTGCTGAGATCTACAACCCAGAATTATCCCTGTGTGCTCTTCCGGTCCCAAAACTTCCAACGACACTCGGATCTGAACTTGTACTTGAAGCTAAAAAAGAGGGTTTGGGTGGCTATATAGGGGTTTGTCTTAGTCAAACCCCCATGTTGGTGATTTAAACCTCCATGAATAATGGATAATGTACTGAAAATGTGTGTGCAAGAACCTTGTGTGTGTGCAAGATCCTAAGATGAAAGCAAACAATCTAGAGCAACCCTAAAGAGTAAACCCTAATTGCTTATAATTGATAAAGTAAATGCTCTAAATCCACAATGCAAAGTGATGTAAAGCATGAATATGAATAAAAAATGAAGCTTATGCAAAGACATGAAAACAACATGAAACCATACCCAACCCCAAGGGAGAGGTACAAGCCAATCATCAGTCGGTGATCTCCTATTGTTCTTCTACATCTTCAAAAGCCCCCAATTGATAAAATGATTCTTGATGAATGTTTGATGGATGAATGTTGAATGTTGTTGAAGACTTCATAGATCTACTCTTTCGCTGCAAAGAAGGCTCTAATGCTCCAAAAAATTGTTCTTATATTCTCTGAAGAAGGCCCCTTCAAATGAAGAAAGAGAGCTCTTAAGTATGAAACCTTAGATCTTAATTTCATGTTTAGGCCGACCTAGGATTTGAATTTCCTGCTGATATTTTGGGGTTAAGAATTTTTATATCATGATTTTAATTTTCCGCTCTAATATTTTGGGGTTAAGAATTATTATATCATAGGATTGTGCTCCCAAAATTTCGGGGAAAAAGTCGCGGACCATGTGCATTCCCGCCACAGTCCGACCAAATTTTCACCAAATTTTTAGTGCCGTTAGATATGATGATATTAGAGCGCATCCAAAAGTTATAGCTAATTTTGATATGTTTTGATATGCGAAATCAAGCCTAAATGGTCAAAATAAGACATAATTAGGGTTTATGATTAAATGATTCATTGGAGGAATAAGATGAAAAGGGTCAGGCTTAGGGTAAAGGGCCCAACTTTATAATATGTGAAGTGATGAAACATGACCTTTGATTTAATTAAATTAATTAATTAAATGCTTAAAGGGGAATTAGAAATGCAAGATGCAAGACACACTAAGGCAGGTGTTAACCTAAGTGTGAAATTGTACCACCCTACCAAGGGTGTATGATTTACGACACTACAATAGACACATTCTCTTATTTCTTTCTCCATTTCATAATAGTCTTCTTTTTAGATTCATTTGATTTTGTTGAAGCAATCACATTCCTGCATCTATTCTAAAAATGTCCAAACTTGTTGCAATTGTAACACTTGATATTCCTTTGTCCTAAATTCACTGAAGTTGTTCTAGATTTGCACTGATTAGCTTTATGACCAAAACCATAGCATATGTGATAGTAACCATGAAAGGGATTATTCATCATGTTCATAAGTGATCCATTTACTCTATTTATAAATAGTCTATAGCTTCTATTCATACTTTGATTACTGCAATTATTAGCCTTGTGTCCAAAACTATTACAATTAAAGCATTGAGTATTCTGATTTACTTTATGCCTACATTCTATAGCCTTATGTCCAAAACTTTTGCAATGAAAAAAATAATCATTGAATGATGGGTACCTTTGAAGATTTGGTTGATGGGTTAATAGTCTATTTTTAGTAGGTACTTGATTCCAGGCCTTGTTTGCATCTTCAGGTTTCTTTTCAACTTCCACCTTCTCTTCTTTATCTTTTCCTTTGTCATTCTGATTTGAGCATTCACTAGATTGAAAACCTAATCCTTCTTTATCTTTATGAGATTTTTGCATGGACAAGAGTTTATCCAATAATGCACTAATTTCAATGTCTTTTGCCTCTGACTTTAGCTTCATTACTTCTTGTTCTATCTTTCCACATTCTTCTATTTTTTGATTGATTGTATCCTTCAAATTTCCTCCCACTTTCCTACTTTCTTCAATTTGTAGCTTTAGACTCACAACTGTCTCATTTTCTTGTTTAAACTCTTTGTTAACTTCTCAATGCCTTGCTTTGAACTTTCGGATCTGATCTCTCAATTTATTAGCACATTCATTTGCTACCTTGACATTCTCTTTCAATTCTTCATCCTCAGATTCCACACTCTCAAGATCTTCAAGGGTTGCCTTCAATTCTTCTTCTTCAGATTCCACACTCTCAAGATCTTCAAGGGTTGTCTTCAATTCTTCATCCAAATAGTATTCTCCTACCATATCCATAGGAGCCATCTGTTCAAATAACCAAGACCTCCCTCAAGAAGTTAAGATAACAACAAGGGACCAAGCTTTGATACCAATTATTGAACATAGTGAATTACTAAGAGGGGGGGGGAATCAATATTCCCTTTTGAAAAATAAAAAACTGAACTTCTTAAACATAGCTTATTATTATTTAACCTCATTTTAAAAGAAATGCTTGTAACATAATTCAAATACAAGATATACACAACCATAATAGAGACAATGAATTTTTATACGTGGAAAACCTAAATCAAAAAAACCATGGAGAGGGTTAACTCTCAAGATAATATAACTAGTTATATGAGATTGCAAGGCTCGTTGTCGGATTACAACGAGTTACTACTGGAAGACTCGCTACCAAGAATAGAGACAAAAATAAACTGAGAAAATTGCATCCACATATGCATAGGTTCAATTCCTGATAAGCTTAGATATCCAAATAACTGCTTGAAGAAGATCTGATCAAGAATATCTTCAAGTCTAACACAATCTGCCTCCACCAATTTCGCCTTTCTTCTTAAATACACGAACACACTCAACAAACACTCTCACACACTCATACTTCCATAACATATTGATCATATTATCATAACATATATACTATTGGTATAAAAATAAAGTCGGCCTTAAGAACACTTTCCCCAAGAATACTTCTTCATCGGTCTTCTACATCATTTCTTTCAAGAATATTCCAATGGTCAAATCACATGCTATAAGCACCAGAGAAAAAAAAAATAGAAAAACATTCAAGGTCAACTAGACCAAGAATGATCATATCCTCAAACTACCACAAGCATATTTCCAAAGCATAAGAACATGATCCAACTTGACATAAAGAAATTTAGACCATGAACAACATATCTCCAAAAGATCATCATAAGAAACCAAAAAGCGGAGGAATGCAGAGCACTACAAATACTGTCGAATACCATCAACACTGAATACACTTTCGAGGCACAACTTCTAGAGCACCAAATCAATTTTCACAACCAAGTTCAAAACTAGGCCAATATACATTTTCGGAGAAATCAACCTTTTGAAAAACACATTTGCAACAATTGTAACATATATGCAACCTAACATATCAAAAAGGTTCATCATCTTCATACATACATACCTATCTTTCACTATTTTCATATCTTCATACATACATATCATTGCATTACAACACCTATACACTTTACACTATATTACTATATCTGGATGAATCCATATCAACGAGTTTTACATCAATGACAACCAAACATATATTTCTAACATGATAAACAAAACCATCTCCTAGGTCCTATGTGTCATGGATGACTCTAGCAAGCACCATTACCAACATTTACACAAATGCCATTTACACCACTCAGCTCACTCTAAACACCATCAAGACACCTAATAGGTCTCTAAAAAACCAAAAGCCCAAACAAGCATCTTCAATGAGGTGAAATAGATCCTTTGGACCTATAAAGACCTTGTAAAACTTAACCATTAGACAAGAGTGCCAACTAGGAATCATGACATCCTATCAAGATGCTAGCATGTCTAGAGGGCACTGGTAAAAGTGTCCAATTTTTGTGATGGCATCCTTGGCACTAGAAACCCATGTTGTCATCCTTTGAGACACACACTTGTCTAAACCAATGAGCTTCTTGGTTGAACTGTTTGGTCCCATGACCACCTTAGACATGCTGGTGAAGTCCAAATACATAGATGACACCCAAAGACAAATAAATTGACAAAAAGGTGTGGAGATGAAATGTCCAACTACACCTCCAGACACTAGGTGATACCAGCAAGTAAAGGCAAAGATCCAGTGGACTCAAACATATCTAATCCAATCCCATAATTCCCAAATTTATCCCATTCCTCTTGAAAAAGGCCCAATTACACTTACACCTCATTACAAGGTTTTAGCGCCTTCCATATTGTTTTGAATGGTCCCAAATTGACTCCAAAACCTTATGAATCCACTCAAACACCATCGAGGATACATAAAAAACACTAAGATGGGATAACAACACCCTCCAAGCCACCACATAACTCAACTAGATTCATTTTAAGCTTTGTGTTACACTGTGTTACATTTTTTGGCTAAACATGACACTAAAACTAGCATTTTTCACCAAATCTTCACTTTCTAACACTTATAGCAACTAAACCACTAAGAATTTGAAGATGAAGTAAACTACTGATTTGTAATATTTTTCATGTTTATTATAAATATATATTTTTTTTAAAATGAATTTTTCATATTTTCACATAACTTTTAATAGCATAATATTTATAGTAATCAACATTTTTTAGAAGTGACATTTACTATGTAGAGCATACCATTTTTTATAGCAAGAATAAAATTCTAATTTTTGAATTATAGATTTATCACACTAATATCTAGTGGATGGATATTTTTTCATATTTTTTTGTTACATATATTACTTTTAGTTATTTTTTAAGTCGGAGTAATTGTAATTTGGACAGAGGTGTGCTATGTAATGCACAACTTTTTTTGTATACATTTGAGTTAACTTCTTTATTTTGTATTGAAATGAGGATATCAATACCTAGGGAAAGTATACTTCTTACAATTTTTTTTCTATATTTTTTAATTTTTCACATGTGTAAAACATGGTCCTTAATGCTCGATAAAAAACCTACACCCATAAGAAATAAAAATTTAATATATTAATGAAATTAAATATATATAAAAAATATACTTTCTGGAATGCTTATAATAATGACTACATGTTTACCAAATTAAACTTCTAAATAAATTCACTTGGCCCCCCAAAAGATAATGTAAAAATGGACTTTTGTTAGCATTTTGATAGGTGTGAAGAAGAGTCCATTGTAGGTTTGATTTAAGGGCAAAGAGGTTCTATCCAAGGGATTTTGATCTAAGAGGCTTTGGTATAACTCTCTTCAATTAATTACTTCAAAGGGGACCTCTCAAGGCTTAAATCATTATATTTCTTAAAACTGTGTGATTTTAGAAAAATCAAGATGCACCAAGAAGTGTAACCCAATATGATGGGATCACCTCCCAATTTAAAGGTTCATAGATAATTATTTGTGATACCTCTAAAACATAAAGAAATTAAAGCAGATAATTTGTGTTCAATATCAACACCAACACATGTAAAATTAATATAACCACATGATTACATCATCCTCCATGAGGAGTGTCTAATACACATATACAACATTACATAAATTGGATTGAAACATACATATACATAAATTTACATCACTTAAGGAGCTACATGAAATAATAATATGAGAGGAAGGTAGGACAAACTCAATTCCATCCATGAAGCCATGATCTTTGGTCCCTAACGGTGGTTGGCAATGCCACTTGACCATGTTGAATGCATCAGTCCACCCCATCATGCTCATGGAGATAGATACATACCCCAAACACTCAAGAAAGAATCAATAAACTCTATATATCATAGAGAAATTTAGTGAAGACGGACACAAAATAAACTCTAAACCTAAATTAAAACATTTTGTATCTGACAATGCAAATAAATACAAGTAATAATCACTTGAATCAATAATGAACAATACTATGAGAAGTAGTGTTTCAAAATTTACACATAAACTAAAAATTAAAGGAACTCTCCAATTATTCTTCTCAAATAAAAAGTCTCACTACCATTATTATTTTTAATGATATAAGGTCCCAAAAAGAATGTTTCATTAGTTCCATACTTTCCCTTATCCTTTTAACCTTCTATTCCAAATTAACACCAAATCATTTATTTAAATTGAATTTCTTATGATTTTTCTTGGCCAATTAAAAATTTGAACTAATTTTTATCTTTGCATTTCTGTCCTTGGTAGTCTTTATTTAATCTAATTATATCAATTTTTTGAGGTTAAGATTAATCTCATTACCATCTTCACTCATTTATTCTATAAATTAATACATAGGAAATTGAAATTTTGTATACAACACCAAATCAATTCCATACTTCAATTCATAAGGAAATTTATATGCAGATTTGTTCAAAGGCTTTCTTAAAATTTATGAAGCAACAAAAAGATTTCTCACTTCAAGTGTCCCATATTTTTTCAATCAAGTGTATGAGGGCGAGGTAATGATGAACTTTAGAGTGTCTTAGTGTAAAGCCAACCTGCCCTTTTGTTATTTTTCCCTCTTGTTTTACCTAGCTACTGATTCTACATTCTATCATTTTCAAAAAAAAGGTTTCCAAGAGGATTAACCATAATAGTACTTTAGTTAGATGGGTTATTGATATTTTTGTTTTTATAAAAAGGGATGACAACACTAGTCATCCACTTTGCCAGGAATCCATCATTAATGATGCAATTGAGAGAAAAAAATCGCAACTCCCCATTTTAAAAATTCAGCCTACAATCCATCTATGTTATTTGTTTTACCACTAAATTCTTTATTCCTTGTCTAATATGATATGCTCATAAAGAGCCCAGTATACTCTAACTAATTTTTTTTATTTGTTTTCTCCTTTTGACATAATTCCTCCAAAAACCTTTAGAATTACATTTTCCAGGAAAAATTAACTTGGTATTCATCATATATAACATGTGTAATTCCCTCCAAAAACGTCCGGGATTGTGATTTGTTGCAGTCGTATTCATCATCTATAACGTCGGTTACGCTGCTTATTTTGAGAGTTATTATTTCGGGCTGAGCGCTGCTCTCAGTCTGAGTTGTGTTTGCCGAGGTCAATTTCGTACATATTAAGACAAGCAGACATAAATCAAGTATGGAGTGTGAGAGATAGGACGAGGGGCCCAAGGGAAATCAAGTATGGAGTGTGAGAGATAGGACGAGGGACCCAAGGGAAATCAACAGTTTTTGTTGAGTAGTATGACAGATTTGATTGCATGCGTGTAATATGTGTGAGAAAGTGGCCTGCCACGGGAGCATATACCTAATATAATATAATACTAGCCAGCAACTCAAAATGAGATACATATTTTCTTCCATTGAAAGTGGGCAACTGCCAAATCCAGAATTGATGGTTAGGTTTGCCTTTATAATGACTGCCGTTATGAACATATCAGAAAAAAGACGGCGGTGTAATCCTCGGCTTTTACCTTAGATAAACTGTATAAGGGTTTTATCTATAAAAATAGCTTAAATCATACACATTAAGCTTATATTTTTAGGTTTAGAAGTGTTCAACTTTCAGAATTGATTGACATTTTTTAGGTTTAATATGTTGTTTAATGTGTATTGCTATATTAAGAATATATTTCAAGACTTAAAAGTATTAAATATTCAAAATTGATTAACATTGTCTAAACTTAATATGTTACTTAATGTATGTGATTTAAGACTAACTCATGGGCAACAAGAAGATAACTGAGGATAAAGAGTATCCAGCACTGTGAATAGTACGTAACACTGTTATTTTGTACTTATAGATTATCAACCCATGTGAAGTTTCATTTTTTAGGGTGTGAATTCAGCAGCAATAAAAAATCTATGATGTGAATATGGTTTATCCCTGTTACTCCAATTTCCCCCCTAATGATTGCTTTGCCGATTTCAGCGCGTGAGTACTAAAGGCTTGGCAATTTTTATCTGCATTGCCTAAAACTGCTCAATTTTACTGTCAAATATAATATACGGAATGCTGTATCTTTTGAAAAAATCTGCTCTAGAACGAAGAGCTTCAATGAATGTCATGTTTTACTGTCTCTCTTCTCTCCATTTTTGAGTCAACATTAGAAGTCTCGGAGAAGATGTGATTTTACTCTCACTATCATTCATTCATTTTTCTCTACATTATTAAATGAGGTCATCATTCTGGGGAGTGGATAGACTTTTTCTTAATAATTCTTCTGGAAGAATTGTACTGTCGCCTCTTAGTTCATTTTTATGTTTATTATTTTTCCTTTCGCGAGATGGGCTGGATTTATCCTTCAGCCAGCTGTCAAACCTCCATCTATTTAATAAATGAAAGTAAAATTGACTGCATTATGAGGTGAAATACCCTAAAAAGTTGCTTCCGAGCGTCAAATGTTGGCCTAAAGGTACTTCATTTGGAAGGTTTCCTAGTATTATTGATTATCTTTATCCTAGTCATCACATGGGCATTTTAATATGTGTATTAGAAGTTAAGTAAGAGGTTTTAGGTGTATTATTTTTTTTGATCAATAGGTCTTTTCTATTAATTAAAAATATTAAATTACATATTCACAAAAAAGGTCGGGGGATACAAGATCACCCGGCGAGAGTCACTCGGCCGGAAACAAAAAAAACAAGCTATTCATAAAAAAACTTCCTCAGACAGCCAAAGCAGTGGCAGCTAAGGGAGGAGGATCAAGGTCATCTTTTTTGCCCCATACATCAGCGGGGCCAGGAGTCGGGTCTAGCACAGACCACCCATCTTTTAGATCTTTTTCAATTTCTCCTTCCTCCTGCCTGGGAGGTGAGATCGCCAGAGCCAAGCGAGGAAACTTGGAGGTGGTGGTAGAGGGCCACCCAGAATCAACAACAACAGGAGGAGCAAAGGCCACAGGAGTAGCAGAGGGCCACCCCAAGGCAGAGCCACGCTGCGGCGGAGAAGCCGAGCGACGTCGTCAAGCATCATCTCTCCCGCTCGAGGGGCGGCGGGGAGGCTGGGACTACGAGGTCTGAGAGCGACGGGCAGAGGAGTTGCGACCGCGGTGACGGCCATGGGGCAGACTACGGTCGGCAAAGACAGAGTCCAGCGGTACTCGGGCAATCGCACAAGTGGCATTGCCCCAGTGTTGGAGGAGCTCCTGAAGGTGGGCCACTTCTAGGGGCACCTTGTCAGCTTGTACCTAAATCTGCATTAATATATTGTTACAAATGCAAGCTTTAGCATAAAGCGAAATATTAATATCCAAACAACTGTGAGAAAAAATAACAGCATTTCTATCTGTTTATGGTGAAAATGGAAACAACAATATTGAAAGACTAAATGAATTCAACCACAAAACCCTAGCCTAACAACAACAAAGATCCACCATAACATATGAAGATTACCTAAGATAATGCAAATCAAATGAAATCACAAAGATTATACCATCACATGTCCAATAGTGTTTGGATCTCCATTCTTCCTATTTCCATTGATCTTGCTTGATATGTTTGCTCTCAGATTTTATGTGCACAAGAGCTCAACAAAGAGTGGAAATGTGGTTGCAAGTACGCTTGATTGCATATGAAAGAGTGTAGTCAATTGATCAGGATGCATAGATTGATTAGAATGATTGATTAGGGTTGATAATGAAGGAAGTATCTCCTTATTTAGAAGACACCATAAGAAATGGAGGGATAAGATTGAGAGGTGTAAAAGAGGTCGGCTATGATTAGAGGGTAGGTAAATAAAATAATAAAATAATGAAAGGGGTAGGTAGTGTATGAATTAAGAGATGAATGACATGTGTTAGAGGTAGAAAAGGTTAATGAATTAATTAAATAAATAAAGATTTATTTAATTAATAGAAGAAGTGGGATAATTAAATAAATAAGATATTTATTTAATTTAGGAAAATGATAATTTAAATAAATAAATGTATTTATTTAAATGAGAAATAAGGCTAGAAGAGGATAAATGAATTAATTAAATAAATAAATATTTATTTAATCAATAGAAGAATTAGGCTTAGATAATTAAATAAATAAAAATATTTATTTAATTAGACTGGACAATTTTAAGTGTCTACATTTTGCCCCTCTTTGAGACAATGCATCTTGTCGCGTTGTTTCAAAGAAGATAATATGAACTGATACAAAGTTGCCCCAAGATGGGAATGATATGTCCCCTCGAGAGATTGAATGAAAATGTCTGGAAAGATCGCAGACAATCGCTCGATAAGAAAGAAAGGCTAGAAAGGACTGACCGGATAGGACAGAGTGACAGAGTCACGAGATAACGAAGACTGACTCGGGCTAGGGCTAGGGCTAGGGCTAGGGTAGTCTATAAGATAGACCATGAGGGGAATACATCCTCATTGTCATCCACACATCCAAGAGATCAGAGTGCAGAGAGAGAATAGAGTAGCAGCAGTTAGCAGCGATGGCATTGATGCATAGATTCGATCGCGTTCACCGATTTCAGAGGCCAGCAGATGCAGGAAAGCCAGTAAGTACCGCAAAACCTCCTTGTACTTTGTTGTAATAAATGTTGTCATTAATGCATGCTAGGTAATGTAATAAATGCCCGTTTTTGTCTTCTAGGCCGAATCGACAGTTTTGTGATGAACATACGCTATCGATTGGATAAGCTGCCGAGAGGATACACTCAAGCAGAGACGCTAGGATAAGATAGATTGAGACACTTTGTGATGAACAGGGAGTGCAAATATAAGCAGCACTTTGTGATAAACAGGGAGTGCAAATATGAGCAACACTTTGTGATGAACAGGAAGTGCAAAAACACATAGTACTTTGTGATGAATAGGGAGTACCACTAGGATAGAAGCAACACTTTGTGATGAAAAATGAGTGTCACTAGGATAGAAAGCAACACTTTGTGATGAACAGTGAGTGTTACTAGGATAAATAGCGCCATATGATAAATATAAGAACTAGGATAAAGAGCAGCATTTTGTGATGAACAAGGAATGCCACTATGATTGACATGATTGATTTGCTTGATTGCAGGAGCACTTGCCTATGCTAGAGTCACAGGAGAGATTCCCATCGACTTAGAGTTTACGACCAGAGCTGACATTTGAGGACAGAGCCGTGATTGAGGTTATGGGTTTGCGATTTATTCTGTATGTGTTTGAATTTTGGGCGAACATGCGATTGTTGACTATGCTGGCTGAGAGATGGCACTCAGAGACTTGTACTTTCCATTTGTTGATGGGTGAGATGACAATCACCTTAGAGGATGTGTATAGGATTTTGAGGATATCGATCATTGGGGAGTTGATACCCTATGATCGAGATGGAGACAGGGATGCACTGAGATGAGTGTTCCAGGATCCGGGACTGGAGATGAGGGCAGGACACGTGGCTTGGGACACGATGACATAGACAAGATTAGTGCTAGTGGTGGAGCTAGTAGGAGTGATCAGTGGGTTCCTTTGTTCGGATAGGGTGACGCGAGGGGTGGCTGCAGAGGGCATAGGGGCCACAAGGGATGATCTTGGGGTGGGTCCTTCCAGGGCTCAAACTCTGTTGAGGCTAGCCGGCTCTGAAGGAGGGAGTTCATCATAGCCGTAGAGGGCTCCCTATGTATCAATTTTGTACCATTTTGTATGATGATGTAGACACCTTCGGGTGATTGTAGCCATATGATTTTGACATCATTGTATCATGACACTTATGATTATATATATGAGATGATTCATCTTTGCAGCATCTATATGCATGCGTACCTATGTGATGAGATGTTTCATGATGTATGTTTCTATGTGATGGTTATGATATGGATGCAAATATGTACATGATGAAATGCAATATTTTTTTTGTTCTTTTATGTTTTTATATGTTATGCCAATGCAAATGTGAATGTATTAAATGCCAATGAATATGATAATGCAAATAATTATTTACATGATGAGAATATAAAATGTGCTAACATGTGTTGTGTGCAAGATGTGATGCAATTGTGATATCTATATGTATATATGAAATGCTTAATATGTGGTAATGCAGATGCAACTACATGAAATGCAAATGTTTTTGGTGTGTCATTATACTCAGTCATGTGATAGCAGGCTACATGGACTCAAGAAGGACGATGGAGGTCAATCAAGAAAGGGGGATGGAAGATAGAAGATATGAAAGTGAAAGAGCTTCTTGTGCGTTATCATCATCGAGCTTTATTATGGCAAGTAGGTTATGACAATCGAGGCATATGTTTGACCCAGAAAGTCATTGTACTTGTTTGCATGGAGATCAGACAATCACAAACAAGGAATGCCCCAGTTCACAATAGACTCACAGTGTCCTCATATCCTTGGACAAGTCATAGCATTACTAAGAGACAATCCATAGACAGCAAAAGAAAAATAGGTGACGATACCCCATCCTCGCCTTCTAATCAAAGACATCCTGGAGATAGAATCTCTAGTCAGAGACATCTTGGAAAATCTAAAAGACATGTCACCAGAAAGATAAAATCAAAAGAAAACCAAGACTCGACACCAACATCCACTGTAGTCCTCAAGTTTAGTGTCTCTTGTCACTTGTATAAGTCTTATTTGATTGTGGTCACAATGTTTACTTTCACAAAAAGGATAGATAGCACTGAACCATAATGTTGTCTGAGTTTGTTGAAAGATTTGATTTGTTGGAGCCCGTTGTTGTTGTTGTGTCTCATCTGAAACTGACTGAATCCATGAAACTGATTCTTTATTGTGGAGAAGACAAAACTTTATTGTGGATTGTGCACGGATAGACTGAAGAAAACTGGAAGAAACTGTAATCCTCGAAACATGTGATGCTTTCAGTTCCACACCCATCACTAGACGTAGGATTTGCCTTAGCCACAAATAGGATCTGATATATTATGCATGAAAAGGGATGAAAAGGGATGAAAAGGAATGTTTATTATGAATGGCTAACCAATCTTAGGTAGATCAATAACAAGCCATGATGGGAATGGGTAAGTTTGTTATGAATGATAGGCTGTGAGTGTGTGCAAAGTGAAAGGATGAAATGGAATCTTGAAGGAGGGAGGAGCAATGTCTCTACGCATGGCGCCGATGACCTGGTTTTCACCATGGTACTTGCCCAGGGCACCACCGGAAGTGGTTTTCACCATTGGACGAAATGTTTTTTCTTTACTTTTTTGATTTTTTTGATTTTTTTGTTGTCACAAGGCCCCTGTTTGCCAAGTTTTCACCAAATAACGATTTTTATGTTTTATGATTTTTTTTTGTATTTTTAATTTTTTTTTTTTTTTTTGTATTTTGAATTAGGATACTCTGAAGAGCTATGTGTAAAACTTGCGAAGGTGCATGCTATTGATAGGACCCTCCAAAGGTTCATCACCTAGAGTTGAAAGCTGATATGCTCCAGATCCATATGCTACTATGATAATGTAAGGACCAAGCCAGTTTGGTTCGAACTTGCCCTTCTTCTCTCTGCCTTGCTGATTTTTAGGATTTTCTCTAAGAACTAAGTCACCCACCTCAAATGTGCAAGGCTTTACCTTGTGATTGTAGCTGCATTGTTCCTTGACTGAATGATGTGTAGTTCGAGTGACTGTCTTCCTTGATAAAGGAACTGAGATAGAATTACTAGTGTGTGGACTACATAGGCCCATATGTGTGTCACCTGAAGAAGTTTGGGCATCCCTGATAGCAAATTCCATCAAGGAAGCTCCATTAAAGGTCCATGATGTATCGCCAGAAGGGAAAGGATGTGTGGAACAAGTGGATGAGTGATGAAGGCTTGTGATTGCAAAAAGAAGTGAAAGTATGATAGCATGATGGAGACTTAGGATCAACAAGTATGCTTTTTGACTTAAAATTGTAGAACTTTTGCCCCCAGTTATTTTGGTATTAGGGGAGATCAACTCTTGCTCTTTTTGCTTCATAGAATTTTTATCCTTGACTTTGATTGTTGTAGAGTCCAATAGCTTTTGATTTTGATTTGGACTAAAGGACTTTTCTTTAGTTTTGACTTTTAGATTTTTCTTTTCAAAGCTTGATTTTTCATCCCCAATGAGTAAGGGCTTTTGTAATTCTTGTTGATCCAAGTCTAGGAGAGGTCTGGAAATGGAATGAGTGGATGATATGGTAAAGCTATGTGAGTTCTCAAGAGGGCTGGTGATACACTCAATAGATTCTTTGTTGGAACCACTCTTAGGACTATTGATATCAAGAGTTGCTTGCACCACTAGTGGAGATTTACATTCAAACTTAGTAGCTACAACACTAGGTGGTTCATACCCAATTCCTTGATATGGCAAATTGTTTATAGATTGTTCTTGTCGACTAAATCTCTTAGGACATAGTGAGAGTTGATCAACATGAAAGATATACTCACCACATCCCATGTCTTTAAACTTGAACATTTCTTTGAGCTCTGCTTGCTTTGATGTAGAAGGTTTCAAGGATTCTGGATCCACATATGCTGATGAAGGAATAGCTTCTCGTTTGACTGGGATTGTTATTTCTGATCGAAGTTGCAGATTGCTGCAATATATGAATGGATTTGGATCTGCTTTGACGGTCACTTCAACTCCATTGTGTGGAAACTTGATACATCGATGATATGTAGATGATATTGCGCTCATTTCATGAATCCATGGACATCCTAGTAATATACTGTATGTGAGATCCAGGTCTAGGACTTGACAAACCACATCCTTTGTAACTGGCCCAACTCTGAGAGGTAAGGTGACTGTTCCCTTGGATGAACGCTCTTCGTCATCATATGCCTTGATGGTTATTTTGTTTGTAGCATTCACAACCCTTTCAGAATATCCCAATTGTTTAATAATGTTCAATGTACATATATTAAGATCAGCTCCTCCATCTATCAGGACTCATTTTATTCGATGTTTGTGTAGGAAGGCTTCAATGTGTAAAGCTGCATTATGTGGTTGGCTCATGGAGGTGTCGTCAGCTTCTGTGAATGTAAGGGAGTGTGGAACGGAAAGGTATCCCACCATGGCTTGAAACTGGTCCACGTTTAGATCAGTGGGGACAATAGTGTCTCTCAAGATTTTGTCAAGAATGGAATTATGTGCGGGGGATATACGTAAGAGCTCAAGGATGGAGATTAGTGTGGGTTTCTTCCCTAACTGTTCTACAAGATCGTACTCAGGCTTGGTTGATGAGGAAGCTGTGTTTTTAGCTGGAGCACCTTGCAAAGTGAATTTACCTTGATGGGTTGTAACATGACATTCAGAGGTAGGTTCGGAAGAAGATCCAATGCCTTTTAGGACAATCTTGGGTCTTTGGGTAGAATTCTTAGGCGTTTTGTCCTTGATGATAATGGTATAGACATAATTGTCCATCGAAATGCGATTGATAGTTGAATCATAGTTATAGGATGCTCTGGTATAGTTGGTTTGGTCATCTGTGGCTGCAGCTTTTCCCTTGTCATGTTTTGGGAATGGTTCCTTAAACATCTCATGTTCTTGATTGGATGAATGCCCTTCAATATCAATGTCACCTCTATCAATGAGATCTTGTATGATGTTCTTCAGTCGATGGCAATTTCCTATCTTGTGGCCCTTGCTCTTATGAAATTCACAATACTCATCATCATTCCACCAATTTGTCTTAACCTTTGGTTCATATGGAGGAAAATCTGGAATAGGGATTACTTTGTTTGCCACTAGCTTCTTGAAAAATGACTCAAGTGGTTCTCCCAATGTAGTGTACTTCCTTCGTGACTTTGAAGTTGTTTGAGTATTAACTTGATTGTTTGTAGAGCTTGATCCTAAAAAAATGATTTTGGGTCGCACTGTATTGGCATCAACAACACCATCACTGACTGTGTTCTTGTTTTTGTTCCAAAATCTTGGTTTATCTTTTCCTTTATAGTCATCTTTGTTTTCCTTGAATATCTTAATGACTCCTTGTTCAATTAGGACCTTCTCTATTGCTAAGCCCTTTTCAATGACGTCCTTGAAGGTGGACAAACAAGCTTTCCTTAGATCATAGCTAATGTCTTTGTTAATATTTTGGGTGAACATCTCTACCATTTGTTTCTATGGAATTTCACAAGAGCATCTGCTAGCTAAATTCCTCCATCTTTGTAAAAATGATGAAAAAGACTCTCCATCTTTTTGCTTGGTGTTGCACAAAGTAGTGACTGATATGTTTGTCTCTATGTTATATGAGAAATGTTGGATAAATGCCTCTGCTAGATCACCCCATGACTTTATTCTAGGTGGAAGTTGGGAGAACCATTCCATAGCTTGATCACCTAAGCTTTGTGGGAATAATCTCATCAAATATGTCTCTTCTGAAGCTACCTCAATGCAAGCTGTGAAAAACTATCTTATGTGTGCCTTAGGATCTCCTTTTCATCTATACTTATCAAACTTAGGTGTCACAAAGTGTGTAGGAAATGGAGACATTGGAATGCTCTTGTCAAATGGATAAGGACATATGTCTCTCATTGTGTATGTTGGCTTCGATGTATTTATGTCCTCCATTTTCTTTTGTAAGTCCTTGATTTGTTTCTCCAAATTGTTCTTCGGTGGAGACCGACTTCTTGGACCATACCCCATGCCTGAACCACCGTGTGGAGGAGGAGCCTGTTGCATATATGGATGATATTGATCATACACATTTTCATATGGAGGAGGTCTATAGTGATGTTACATATATGGACCACTTGGTATAGAGTCATGATGAGGAATGGAATATCTGCTTTGTCCATGTATACCATACTCTACAGGAATGTCATAAGTTTGTTCTAGTGTGTTGCCCCCAAATTTGACATGGGGTTTCCTTGTGTCCAAATTTTGAGCATGCCTTTGAATATCCAATTGCCTTGGTTGTTGATCCTTAGCATTTGTATGTGATTGAGCATATTTTTCTGCATAAGACTTCCATAATGGTCTATGAAGGTGAGTATCATATGCTTGACCATGTGTATGTGGGACCTCTAGTTTTTGAAACAAAGATGATGGTGATTCAGGTACAAGATGTGGTCCTCTATTGCCTCCACTATTAGGCCTCCTTTGATCCATGTTGAGGTGAGTTTGTTGCAAAGGTCTATGTTCCATTATTTGAGACATGTCGAAATCATGAGGGATCTTGGCTCCACTTTGTGCCATCATTTGTAAGAATTATTGTCTATCTCTCCTCATTATTTCCTCAACCAATCGATTGAAACGGGGATCCATAATGGAGTCTTCCACTTCTGCTGAATGTATTGAAATGTTGTCCATATTGTCATTATGTGTATCATTGTTGTTTATAGTGTCCATGTTCTCAATATTTGGAATGTTTCTATAAGCATCCATGTTAGGTAATGTGGTATGATCAGAATTGAAAAAGACATCATTGTCATACTCATAGGCACTCATGTTTGTGAACTCTTGAGCCTCTTTAGCTTCTCTCCTAGATTTTTGGGAACGGGTTTCAACCATGAACTAGGTATTGATCAAGATGTGTGAGACTAGATGAAAATGGAAAGAGTATGGAAGACCAAGAGTTGGATGGAATGTAAATGAATCTGAGGTTTACTTGCAATGTCCAAAGTGTAAGACCAAGTATGTATGTAGTAGAGTAGGTGTGGCTTCCAAAGAGATGATGGTTTCTCTTGATGAGGTAAGTTGACCTTGACTCTAAGTAAGACCAAATGAGACCCAAAGGTGATAGACCTTGATGAGGGACCACTTAGAAAAATGTTGTTGTATGTAGTTGTAGATAGGAATTCGGAAATCATCAAAGCAATGTAAATTAAACTAGCTCAATCACGAAAACTAAATTGCAGTGATAACAATCCTAAAAACATTCAGTGAAAACATGAAAACAAGACATTCAAGATGAAATTTAAGCAAACCAAATGCAGATGTCTCCTTCATGTGGCTCCATTGTCCTTCTTTCTCCTTCAAATAGCTTTTGTTTTGTGGATCTCACCTTCAAGTGCATAAGCATGAGATGAAAGCAAAATTGACAAGACAAGACGACAGCATAAGGGTACTAGAAGCGTGATTGATTCGACCAACAGCCTTGATTGAAGAAATTCATCCAATTTATAGACAAATTGGAGAAATGACAAGATTAGCATGAGGAGATTTGAAAGGAAATTTCAAATCAAGAATGACAAACATGACAAATTATGACAAAATTGACACTTTCTATGTGAAATTGATTGATTGATAATTATGGCAAATTATGACAAATTGCTATGTCAAAATTGATTGATTGACAAACTATGACAAATTATGACAAATTTGCTATGTCATTCCCATGAAATTAGGAGAAAATAGAAAATTAGATGAATTAGAAATTAGGAAATTAGAAAAATTAGGTAAATTAATTAATAATTTTTCATTCATTAATTAATTCACAAAAAGGGAGGAATTAGTTAGCCAATTAAATAAACATTTAATTGTGACAAGAAGACTTAGGATAAATAAACTATTTAAGCTAGAAGGAGAAATGACAAACAAGGTTAAATGAATAAATCATGAAACCCTAGAAAATGCAAGGACGACAATTAGGTCTTGACAAAAGATAATTGATATCGATTCAATTTGATCATGATTCTGACTGACAAAGGACCAATGTTGATAAGTGATTTGATTGATAAATGCGCCAATTGACGAGGAACAATGACTAATTGATCCAAATTGACATGATTGAGAAGGACGACGATTGATGACGAATCGATCGCAAAATGACGAGATTGACAAGGACGAGGATCGATGACGAATCGATCACAAAATGACAAGATTGACAAGGACAAGGATCGATGACGAATCGATCGCAAGATGACAAGATTGACAAGGACAAGGATTGACCAAAATCATGACTGGAGATTGTTATTGACAAGACCAAATTCGAAAGCGAGATAAATGAAGAATGCAGAAGAATGACTCGATGCTTGCAAATGATAAAGACCAAGTGCGAATCATAGGAGAAATGTTAATGCGACGCAAAAACCCTGAAATAAGGCATTGCGTCAATGTTAAAGTATGACTCCGCAAGCATTGACCATTTTTAAACGTCTACAGTAGTGTGTTGACAAAGTAAGATGAGAACAAGCAAGTGACCTTTTGACTCAAGTTTAGACAAATGTGAATGTAATGCAAGGTGTAAAGCAATGATGGACTTTGTGAGACCTAAAGATAGGTTGAATTCTAGATGAAAACCTCAAGAGATAGCTTAGGAAGCTCAAGAATTCTAAAACTGATTGCTCTTGTTTGTTGGACTGTAAATTTTTCCAATTTGTGAAGTTGTTTGTTGTGACCAAATCTGAATGTTTGACTATTTTTCGTGACAAGAGGACACAATGTTGATGAGGACTCAATGTTTGCAAGTGTCTAGACTCAAATGACTCAAAGAAAAATGTGTTGTTTGATGTAAAAAAATTTTGCATACACTTGAAGACACAAAAGACACAATGTTTTGCTGTTTGGTCTTGAATGTTTGATTGTTCAAAATAAGACAAGCACAATTCTTATGGTTGGCCAGGCCAATAGTTGTTGATCCCACATGGAGTTTCCCTCGAGGCTACGCTATTCAGAGTGGGTACTTAGATGCTTGACCCCACTGGTTCCACCCTCGGCACTCACTTCTCTGGGCAGCCAAGCATCACTCCCCATGAAAACTCCCCATGGTGAACTTTGTATCTCTACTTAGAACCGTATGTGTGTGGGCCACTACCAGAGGTCCGACTTCTTGCCCCAACAACTAGAAGGATTTTGGCTTCTAAAACAAAAAGGTGCTAGTAAGGGCATCCGCTCGTGTGGCCATACATGCGACACTTTTAGTTCTGTAAATATAGAAGGCTCCCAACTGGTAGGGGTTATGCCCTACAACTGATCAAATAAATTTGATCAAATGGGTTTAAGGGGAGACATAGTATCGGTATGAACTAATCAGCACACGTTATCCATAGTTTTCACCATGAATACAGTTGTTTATAGTGGTTCGAAAGAGGTGGGTTTTCCTTGCTACCACTTGGATCGTTCTCTCCTCACTAGTAGTCCTAATGACCACACGGGTAGACAGGCCCTCTAAAGATTAGACAAAAAGAATATATTGCCCAAGACACAAAGGACACTGGTTCAATTTTAGTGCACCAATTGAAGTGTTTGATAATCTATGAAAACAAGGCACACAATAAAGATCAAAAGAACATCCTTGTCAAGGTCCTGTAACAAAGATTTGTTAGTAGTTTGGATTGTTTCAAATGATCACCCCTTCCTGCAAGCACACAAGTTAGGTAAATTTTAGATCCAAAAGACTTTGTGAAATAGGGGCCTTCAACAATGCATTTTGTTGACCAATTCAAAGATCTGATTCATCATAAAAAAAGGCCACCTATAAAATTTCAAGAGATTTCCAGAAATGTAAGAAAATCCAAAAAAATTGCTAATTTGCTACAAAAATTATTTTTTTATGAAAATCATAAAAAATTTATATAAAATGCAAAATCGATCCAAAAAATCTGAAATTTTTACTGAAGAGTCCTAATGGTCTTCCAAACTTGCATAAAAACATTTCTACAACAAATCCAAGCAGTTTGTGAGATATGAGTAAAATAATGCAAAACCCTAATTTTTAAAGATCTGATTTTTGAGGAATGATTTTTCATCAAATTTAAAATCACAAATAACAGAGCCTGTGTATAATTTTGAGAGATTTCCAAAAATCTAAGAAAATCCAAAAAATTCTCTAATTTGCTCTCAAAATTAATTTTTTATGAAAACTCATAAAAAATTCATATAAAATGAAAATTTGATCCAAAAAATTTGACATTTTTACTGAATCCTTATGATACTTTTCCTGACCTGCACAAAAATTTGATGCGAAAATTCAAAGCTGTTTGTGAGATCTGATCAAAATAAGGAAAAACCCTAATTTTTTAAGATCCGATTTTTAGGGAAATATTTTGCATCAAATTTAAAATCACAAAGAACAGATCATGTGTATAAATCAGAGAGATTTCCAAAAATATAAGAAAATCTGAAAAATTTGCTAATTTGCTCTCAAAATTAATTTTTTATGAAAAATCATAAAAAAATCATGAAAAATGCAAATGTGCTCCAAAAATTCTGAATTTTGGACTGAAATCTCTTAATGTTGTCTTCAACCTGCAAAAACAATTTGGTGCAAATTTTCCAAGCCGTTTGTGAGATATGATCGAATCTCTCCAAGATCTTGATTTTGTGTCCAAAACCCTAGCTGCACAAGGTTATTCTCCAAATTGTTTTACAAAACAGCAATATAGAGTTAGAAAATCTGCAAAAAACATAGATATAACAAAAATCCATGTCCCACCGAGCGTGCCAAAATGTTTATGTTGAAAATGGAAACAACAATATTGAAAGACTAAATGAATTCAACCACAAAACCCTAGCCTAACAACAACAAAGATCCACCATAACATATGAAGATTACCTAAGACAATGCAAATCAAATGAAATCACAAAGATTATACCATCACATGTCCAATAGGGTTTGAATCTCCATTCTTCCTATCTCCATTGATCTTGCTTGATATATTTGCTCTCAAATTTTATGTGCACAAGAGTTCAACAAAGAGCGGAAATGTGGTTGCAAGTAGGCTTGATTGCATATGAAAGAGTGTAGTCAATTGATTAGGATGCATAGATTGATTAGAATGATTGATTAGGGTTGATAATGAAGGAAGTATCTCCTTATATAGAAGACACCATAAGAAACGGAGGGATAAGATTGAGAGGTGTAAAAGAGGTCGGCTATGATTAGAGGGTAGGTAAAGAAAATAATAAAATAATGAAAGGGGTAGGTAGTGTATGAATTAAGAGATGAATGACATGTGTCATAGGTAGAAAAGGTTAATGAATTAATTAAATAAATAAATATTTATTTAATTAATAGAAGAAGTGAGATAATTAAATAAATAAGATATTTATTTAATTTAGGAAAATGATAATTTAAATAAATAAATGTATTTATTTAAATGAGAAATAAGGCTAGAAGAGGATAAATGAATTAATTAAATAAATAAAGATTTATTTAATTAATAGAAGAATTAGGCTTAGATAATTAAATAAATAAAAATATTTATTTAATTAGACTAGACAATTTTAGGTGTCTACACCATCCTTCCAAAGAGTGTAAAGGATCTTCATTCTGAAAGCATGCCATATCAGGGAGAACTTATAGGGGATTCTAGGTGAATCATCCAGAAGAGCCATATGCCAGGAAAATGGCTCAAGCCAAAAAGGCTGAAAAAAGTCATGAATCCAGCTCCAATACTGCTGAGCTCTTCTACAAAACCAAAAGATGTGCATAAAAGTTTCTGGGTGACCATAAAAAGGACATCGAGGATCAGGAACTCCCAAATGCTTGAGTCTGGAACCCAAAGGAAAACCTTGAAAGAGAACACACCAAGCAAAGTGTACAATCTTAGGTTTAGTGATGGTGGACCAAACAACCAAAAACCTGAATCTCCAGGAAGTCTGAGAAGACTGCGAGTGCCACCACTGATTGAGAATATGAACCATAGGAAAATGAGGAACCAACCAGAGATAACCCATTTTGGATTTGTATTTGGTGAAAGTAGTCCAAGGATACCACTTCCAGTCTTTCCACCAAGGTTTGACAGACCAAATACCAAGCTTATGAAGTAAATTTGAGGGAAGGGTCGAGACCAAAAGGTCATAAGTCTGTCGATCTAGCCGAGACAGGCAAAATTGGACCTGGAGGTCCTCCCATGACTGGAGACTCATAGAAGATCTGGAAAAAAGATCCTTATGTGTTTGAATGTCGTGCTTGTGAAAGCACAGAGCACTAACACCTTGAAGTTTGGCTAGAGGTAATCCTTGCACCTAAAAAAGAGGTGACCACCAGAGGTTGTGCTGATTCATGAATAAGTCATCCCGAAAGCCATCATCAGCCCATTAAAGCCAAGGCTTGATAGCTTCCTAAGAATGTCAGATACTTTTGACCACAAAAGAACCCTATATCTGAACAGGGTCTTTCATGGTGAGCAAGGTTTGCAAGCCAATCCCCTTCCAGGCTGGCCTTTTAGAAGGAAAGCCTAAAGAAATGCAATGCCAGAGAAGAATTTTCTAGGCTTCGTCGCCAGATAAGGCTCTGATAACCCATTTAGCACATAAGGCCAGCCCTTGGTTCTGGGTAGAAATAAGGCGAAGCCCTCTGGACTCCTTAGGGAGACAGTAACAATCCCAAGCAACCCTATGAGAACCATGATGGTCAGACCTAGAGAAAGGCCCGTAGAAGTCTTTCCAACTTCACGTAAGAGGCCTTTGAAGGAGCCCCACATGAGGAGTAGTAGACATGGGTGACGACCAACACTTTGGAGCAAACTTGGAATATACCAGCCAAAGAGAGAGACTTGGTGATCCAATAGGCAAGCTTTTTCTCGAGTTTGGCTAAGACTGCCTTCTAGAGATCCGAAGGCGAAGCTTGGAAGGCAAAAGGAATGCTCAGAGAGCAAAATATTTCACCATGCTGAAGCCACTTCCAGTCATATTGAAGGATCCAAGGTGGAGTGGGAAGAAAAGATTGCCTATAACATTGCGTCTTGTGCCATTGAATGGCCGAACCGGAAGCCAAGCAAAAAGTGTTTAGACACTGAAGAGCAGTCTGCACATTATCTTCGTCCTCAATAAGAGTGAGAAAGGAATCATCCCCAAAGTGGCCATTGACAAGCTGGGAAAGTGACTCAGGCAAGGAGATACAATAGACACGCCCTCGAGCGATAGCATTAGAAAGTAAGTAATCAAATCCGTCCGCTGCAAGAACATATAAAGCAGGAGCCAGAGGGCATCCCTAGCAAATGGATCTGCAAAGGCCAAAAGCCTCAGACTGCCGACCAGTAATGGTGATGCAAGTTGAGGCATCTCTGAATAACATCTGAACAAACTGGATGAATTGGGGACCAAAGCTGAGGGCTTTGAGAATAGCCAAGATAAAAGGCCACTCAATGCGATTATACGCTTTAGTGAAGTCAATCTTAAGAAAGATTGCCCGTTGTTGAGAGTGTCTGGCCCAATCCATCCCTTCCCAAACAACAATAATATTATCTAGAATAAACTTGGATTTAATAAATCCAATCTGTTCCGGGCGGACAATAAGTGGTAGGAGATAGCGAATCTTGAGGGCCAAAGCTTTGGTAATGATCTTATAAGAGACATTAAGCAACGTAATAGGCCACCAATTGCAAATGTCCTCTGGGTCCCTAGGCTTAGGGATAAACTTGATGTTTCCCTAGTTAATCATTTTTCCCAAGGAGCGGGAATGAAAATATTCCAAATAGACCTTATGAAGATTAGGACCAACACAAGGCCAAAGAGCTTTGTAGAATTCACAGGGAAGCCACACATCTCGGGGCTTTGTCATCTACCATAGAAAAGGTGGTTTCTTTGCGATCATCAATGGTCAGTAAGAGATCACAAAAGGCTTGTTTCGAGTCAGAGAGCCATTGTGGCTAAGAAATATTGCAAGGCTTGGGTTCTGGTTGGAGAATCTCCCTGCATTATGGACACCTTCTCATAATGACGGATAAAGGCTTGCAATATGTCAGGCAATTCGGTGAGAAGAGCCTGTCCCTCTTTTATTTTATTAATCCCTACAGAGGTATGATAGGCATGTAGAGCCAAGAAGAATTCCTTAGAAGCCCTATCACCCACCTTGCGCCAATGCAATCTGGCTTTGATTTGAGCTCCTCTAACAAAGTGACTATCAACAACTTGTTTCTGATGGCAAAGCTAGGCTAAACAAAGTTACAGGGTAGAATCAAAGGGATTCAAGGCCAAAGCTTCTATGACAACACATAGAGCTTTGGTGGTCACATCATATGACTTCTTGTGGTAGATGGCGAGTTGGCTACCATAAATGTGCATAAACCTCGCAGAGTGGGAAATGGTGTCATGCCACCACACAATCCAACCAGTGTGATGATGAGGCCTTGGCTCAAAATTCCAAACTCTTTGAATGTGGACCATTGTGGACTGATGGTGCAGGAGAGACGTGTTGAGGTAGAGCTATGTTTTGGAAGGACATTTCCTAGCTGTCTGCCATTCAATGCTAAACTTTATGGGGAAGTGGTCTGACAACGTCACATCAACAAGAGGAGTGATGGACAGATCATGATCTTTAGAGAAAGAGAAAAAAGATTGCTTAGATACCATAGCATGATCAAGCCTTTTAAGAATTCTATTAGAGCCAGCTCTGAAATTAGACCAAGTGTGCCAAACCCCACCAGGATGGTGGCAGTTGGTGTTGGGGTCGAAAAGACCCAATTTATTGCACATATAGTACCAGGATTCTCGCTCACCAGTTGTCCAATGGAAAGGCAAAAACCCATCCTTATCGGAAGCCACCTCAACCATATTGAAGTCCCCACACAAGACCCAAGTGGCAAGTGGTAGATTATCTGTGATCCATTGCCATAGGTATGATCTTTCAACCGAATCATTGGGAGCATAAACATTAATGATCCCAACAAAATGATTATCAATTGAAAGCAAAACCCAGACTACACGCTGCACAGGATCAAACCCATGAGAAATAACTGTAGAGCACCACCAAGGTGAAAGAGAGTAACAACTCCACTTTGACCAAATTCATGCTGGGAAGCAAAAACAAGGCTATCTAGCCAAAAAACACGACATGTAGCATTGAGCATGAAATTTGCAATTTTAACTTCCTGGAGGCAAAGAACATCCAGGCCTACAATACGTTGACAAACATCTCGAACAGAATATTTTCTGGCGAAGTTTGTTAGACCTCGAACATTCCATGAGATGTAATTCATGACAAAACTAGCATATCTTCCTCATCCCCAAGAGAGGAGAAGCTATTGCGCAAAAAAATTGAGTCCCCACTAGAGATAACTCGTCATTTTTCCGAACCACCATCTACAATCTCAGCACACCCTGGAGGACTACGAGAGCGGCGTAGAGAGTGTGGAGTAGAAATCGTAGACACATCCTGAGGAGTGTGCACCCAAGGAGGCCGAGCAACACCCTTAGAAGAAGCATTCCCCTATTGAGCAGGGTTTGAAACTGGAGTAGAAGCCGCCTAGGAGGACGAAGACTGTACAGGAGGATCCATCGTTGGTTGAGAACTGGAACCGACATGATTCTTTTGGGCTGAAACCGCAGGGGTTTTACTTTACGAACCACAGTGGTCCACTCATCCTTCTTGGCTTCCTCCACAAGTCAAGATCCAGACTCGTTAACAATGGGTTTTAATTTTGGAGTTGCCAAGGGATAATCCCTAATCTTATGATCCGCCGACTGGCACCGATAACAAGTGTTGGGTAGGTTCAGATAAAGCACCTTCTAGGTGAAGGTGTTACCTTCCACTTGAATATAAATAGTTTCTTTCAGGTCGCGAGAAAGGTCGACTTCAACACATACCCTCTTTTGAGGGCTAGCATTAAAAAAATGGTCTAGCTCAAGGTAAACAACTTTGCCAACAGACTGAGAAATGGTTTGCATGAAAGGCCAACAAGGCAAAGGAAGACTAGGGAACTTAACCTAGGTTGGAACTCACAATTTTTTGTCATTTGAGACAGAAAAATAGTGAGACCAATGTTGGAAAACTAGAAGGGACAACCTAACAGTCCATGGACCATGGGAGAGAATAGCCTCCACATGGGAAGGGTTTGAAAAGTGAAACAAAAAAAAACCTTTCATGAGACTTTGGACACCATCAAGCCTAACTCCATGAGGACACCAGGCTTTGGTGACCCAATCACAAAGCATGCTTTCAGGAGGGATCCTACCCACAAAATAACCTATCAAAGTACATTTTTCAAGCCAGTCACAGGATTGTCAAAATCCTGAATAGGAAGTACAACATTAGGCGAGGACATACCTCGTGAAACACTTTCGGAACAAATTTGTGAGGGCATTTGCTCGGGGATGCCATGAGTGTCTGTTGCAGTAACTCCAGCACCATCATCAACTACTGGGCTAAAGTTGGCTAGAGCCATAATAAACACAAAAATTCTATAGTAAATGCGGGTTGAAACAAGAAAGATGTAATATGCAACCTCAAACCCTAGCAGAGGTCATTCCTCAGACCCCTCATTTCCAAAATGTTTTGATTGAGGTTTTTTAGGTGTATTATTATTATTAGATCACATTAAAATTGAATGAAATATGTATATCATGAAATATCTTGTAATTTATTGTGAACTGTTATTCAAATTTTATTACTTAATCATATATTCAAATAGTATAAGAAAGAGAACTAATTATTAGTTGACATTCACATTTCATAGTAAAAGAATTGTTGGGTTCTAAATGCTTGTGTGTATCACAATTATGGACTATCCTTAATAGTTAAAGTAGATTGAATTTTTAATTCACAAGAACCTTTGTTGTGATAGGTTGGCAATGATTGTTGTCTTGATGAGGATTTTTATTGCTACATATAGTGTGTTGTTGAACACAACTCAACAAACTCCATGTAGTCAAGGAAGAGATCAAATGGGAGGATTATACATGTGTCTAATAAGAAATGATTGAGAAGGATGGAATAGAGGACCATTGGGTTTCACTACCTATCCTCTCACATGTTCCATACAAAAATAATTATTGATGCAAAGTATAATATGTGGACAACCTCTAATTTGACCAATCCAAGTTGTCAATGTTAGGTACTTCTTGCATCCAAGTAAAGCCATTAAAATGTGCAAAGTCTTTATGCTTCCACTATACTCCTTGTTGGGGTTTCTTCTCACATTAAACCTATACCCTATCTAGAAAATATCTTACGAATAAAGGCTTTCAAGAATTTCAAACTTCATGTATGCAAGTGGACAATTCAAGATCAAATTTATAGTAAAGAAAATACCAACATATGAGAGAAGAATCTTCTTTCCTTCTTTGAGATCTATAAGGTGCAAAAGGAATTCCCTTATAAATCCCTTAGGGAACGAAACAAGACAAGCTCTCTTTAAAATAAAATATCCTTAAAATTATACTAAATGATCAATTCTTCTAAAACTATTTAGTAATCAAGTGAGGCCTTTTTGACATAATTTTGAGTGTATTTTTTTTGTCACTCGCCTAAATCTACCATTAGCAAATAAAAGGATTAAAAATTCAAAAATATGTAGAACAAAAAATAATGGAACATACCATAATTTATAATATTTTATTGTTATAAAGTATTTTGAATGAATTATTGAATTACACAAGTTATTTGTAATCAAAGATTCATGTTAAATGTGCATTAAATGAATTAAAAACTAATTACGATTGGCACATTGTATCTTGCGTGTAGAGTCAACTATAAGATCTTAAAGATAAAAGATAAATGCATGCTTCTTATATTGAGCTACCTAATGTACTTTAGCTTGTCTTGCAAAAAAAAAGGTTATTAAAATGCTTCTTAATTTGAGACAATCAGACTCTACTACCAATCCATTATAATAAACCTTCACTCAACATGTTAGATGTAGTTTTCCTATCAAAATATATATACAACAAGAAGTTCTACAATATTGTTTAAAAACAAAATAACATAATTACAAGAGAATAACAAATATAAACAATAAATAATATTTTTTTAAGTTATGAGTAACACAATAGTTTCATATTTATAATTAGTATTTTTTACATGAAAATCTTAGAAAAATAAGATATAAAAAATTCAAGTATGGAATATGCATTTGTGATAATCTTTGTATCTTCTATAGGACTTGAGAAATACAACCCCATAGTAGCCTGAAGATCTTCTGCAAGCCGAATAACCTGTTACAAGGAGAAGCAATGAAGCAAAATCTGAAGAACAAGAAAAACACAGGAAAAATATTCTCTAAAAGAGAGCTCCAATTCACCAGAAATGTATTGTGAAAAGATAATACAATGAAAAGAAAAATTAACCTCTAATAGGTCAAGAAATCCTAAAAAGGGAAAACCCTAGGCTTGCACATAATAATTAATTAAATGCACCTAATGTTAGCTTAAGTGTAAAAAGATAATTGGAAACTTAAAGAATTAAACAAATAATGTTTAATTAATCAAGTAAAGACCCAATTACTTTAACACCCCGCCTTAAGCTAGACTTAGGGAGAAGCTAAAACCTAGAACAACTACTGAAAGCATGAAAGATGGGTCCCGGCAACAAGGCCTGATTAAGTACTCAAATACAATGAAATCTCTATGAAATGGAGACAAAGGAGAAAACCCAGTGGGAAAAAACTCCTCTCCAAAAAGAGATAAAAGAACATGCTGAAAGAAGAAGAAGGAAGGAAGGCCTCATAAAGAGCCCCCAAGGACAACTTCCTTCACCCCAAGCATAGAGCGCAACTGGAGATAGCGCGGAGATGCAAAATGTTTCGTGAAGATGTCTGCAACCTGCTCAGAAGTGGGAATGTACTCCAGAATGAGAACACCATCCTGAATCAATTGACGGATGAAATGCATGTGAAGCTCAATGTGCTTTGTCCGCTGATGCTCTATCAGGTTGCGGGAAATATGAATAGCACTCTGATTGTCACACCAAAGAACAGTGGGACTATTACGAGGAAAACCAAACTCAGTCATCAACTGTCGAAGCCATAAGATCTCTTGACTAGCGAGCACAGCAGATTGGTACTCAGCCTCTGTAGATGATAATGTATGAGCAGTCTGCTTCTTGCAAGACCATGTGATAGGACCAGAGCCAAGATAGAAAACAAAGCCAGAAGTAGACTTCTGATCAGTGAGATCACTAGCCCAATCTGAGTCAGTGTAGCCAACAATGTGAGGTTCCCCTAATGTATAATGAATGCCATGAGAACTAGTGCCCTGAATGTACCTCAAAATACATTTGGCAGCTTGCCAATGACTCTCATGAGGATCATGGGAGAATCGAGAGACAAGACCAACTGCAAAGGAAATATCAGGACGGGTGTGAGTCAGGTACAACAAACTGCCAACCAACTACCTGTAAAGTGTAGAATCGACTGAAGGAGTGGGACAAGCTGTGGTCAAAACAACCCCTGACTGAAATGGTGTGGGAGCAGGCTTGCAATCAAGCATGCCGAAGCGCTGAAGCATGTCAAGAGCATACTTATGCTGGTAGAGAGAGATCCCATCAGAAGACTGAATCACCTGAAGACCAAAGAAATAGTGCAACAGACCGAGATCTGTCATCTCAAACTGATCCATCAAGGCACGCTGAATATGCTGAATTATAGAGGATGAGCTACCCGTGATGAGAAGATCATCAACATATAGCACAAGAATCAAGACGTCACCCTCAAGAAGCTGAATGTAGACTATGTGATCAGAATGGCTGTGGGAGAACTCAATGGAGAGCAAGAAAGAGTCCATCTTCTCATACCAAGCCCAAGGAGCCTATTTGAGACCATACAATGAACACCGAAGTTTGCAAACCAAAGAACTATCTGCACAAACATCGGAGGTTGTTCCATGTAGATTTCCTCCTATAGATCCCCGTGCAAGAAGACACTCTTCACATCCATCTAAAAAATAGGCCAACGCTGAGAAGCTACAAGAGAGAGTACAAAGCGAATGGAATTCATCTTGGCTACAGGGGCAAATGTCTCGAAGTAATCAATACCCTCAACCTGTGAAAAACCCTTCGCAACAAGACGTGCCTTGTACTTATCAATGGAACCATCAACAACATATTTAGTGCGATACAACCAGTGACACCTAACCATCTTTTTGCCCTTAGGAAGAGGACAGAGATCCCATGTATGATTCCTCATCAAAGAAGAATACTCCTCCATAGCACAATCCCACTCAGGGTGACCTATCGCCTCTGAAAACATCTGAGGATCATCTGAAATAGCATGACTCAAAAGACTAGAACCCACTATATGAGAACGAGTATGACGAGTATGTGAAGGATCACCAGCCAGAGGACCGGCTACAACAATAGTAAGGCGAGCCCACTTGGGCATCTGAGGTGGAGCAGGTGGAGGTGGGGATGGTGGGGGTGGGGATGGTGGATCATCAGCACCATCATCAAAATCATCCTCAAAAAGGTCCTGAAGTGGTGCAGTGGCCAGAGTAGGCAGAGGAGTAGACACTGGAGTCGAGGTATCAACTATGGGAAGACGCTCATCAATCTGAACATCCCGTCAAAACAGGACCTCTCTAGAATCAGGATCAAACAACCTGTACGCCTTGACATCCTCACAGTAGCCAACAAAAATGAGTGGTCGGCTCTTCCGCTCCACGACTTTCCTTTGAGCACCAGGAATAAAGGCCCATGCCTCACTACCAAATACTTGAAAAAAGGAAACATCAGGCTTGTCATGAGACCAAGCCTCCTCAGGAGTCATATGTCGAATTCGATTCTAAATATAGTTGGCACAATTGATTGCCTCAGCCCAAAAAGACAAATCCATGGACCTGGACTGAATCATACAATTCACCATCTCCCATAAAGTTTTGTTCTTGCATTCAGCGACACCATTCTACTGAGGGGTGTAGGGAATAGTAAACTGATGCTGCAAACCATGCTCAGTGCAAAAATCTTTGAAAGCTTGATTCACATACTCCCCCCTATTATCTGTACGTATCCGCTGAATAGAACAACCAGACTGCTTCTCGACATATGTCTTGAAGATTCAAAATGAATCAAAGACATCAGACTTGTACTTAAGAAAGTACACCCATGTGCGTCTGGAGAACTCATCAATAAACGTGAGTACATACTTGGCCCCTGAAAAAGAAGGAGTGGGAAATGACATGAGGTCACTGTGAATCAACTCCAAGGGTGCTAAAGCACAAGAGGCACTTCCCTTCGGAAAGGGATCTCTATGATGCTTGCCAAGAACACAACCATGACAAACACCATCAGTGCAGGAAATCTGTGGGAGCCCAAGAACAAGTGCCTATGTACTCATCTGCTGAAGATATCTGTAATTGACATGGCCTAATCGCTCATGCCAAAGCTTACTCACTGAATCTGCATTTGCTATGAGAGATGAACCTATACCTGAAGAGGGCTCAAATTCGTCAAATCTGTAGAGATGAGATGCAGAATCCACACTACCAGAAGCCACAACCAAATCAGGGTCATGGAGGTCCCGAATAACCACATCATGTGGTGAGAACTCAATTGTCTTACTAGAGCCAGAGTGGCAAATCTGATAAATGGACAGGAGGTTTGTCGAGATGTCAGGGACAACTAGAACATCCTATAGAGTACCCCCATCCAAAGAGACAGAACCTAAACCCAAGACGGAAAGCTGAACTGAGTCACCCACTGCAATCTGTGAAATACCATAAGAGGCAAGAGAAGTAACCAACTACTGAGTGTGTGTCATATGGTGAGAAGCACAAGAATCTAGAATCCATGTGGACCCAGAGATCGAAGCTCTAGCAGTGAGAGCATGACCTTTCCCTGTGGAAGGAGAAGACGCCTGAGGTGAGGAAATGTGATGCTACTGCATGGCTTCCTCTAAAGCCTCTAATCGTTTCCAACACATGGAAACTGGATGTCCGTCCTTTCCACAAAAACTGCAAGTGTCTGATGATTTCTTCTTAGTCTTGGAGAAAGACTCACTGGACTGTGAAGATTTTCCTTGTTTGGGAGGAACTGGTTTTGAATCAGACTTAGGAGTAGGCTTGGAGGAATTCTAACTACCTGCAGAAGGCTTTTTCGGTTTCAGTTTCTGATTTTGTTTGTCCTTCTCCTTAGAGGACTGAGCAACCAATGCTTTGTTCTTGGAGCTTGAGAGCGTATCCAACTGAGAAAGATGAGACTGCTCACGAGACAAGTGCTCACAAAAGACATCAAAGCTAGGCATGGTGAAATTAGTACCCAAACCATCCATGATGGAGTAGAAAGTAGAGGCAAAAAATTGAAAGGGACCCTGAAGCTTCAAAAAAATCAAATGAATGCACTCTGTATCAGTCTTGTTCTTTCCACATCCCTGAAGAACAGATCTGGTAGTCTTGAATTTGTTCAAATTATCCTCAATAGTGGGAAAGGAATCAGGTAGCAAAGAAGTCAATTCTACCTCAATCTGTAATGCTCGAATCTCATTGACCCTCCCAAAGAGAGAATCAAACTTCAACCACATATCCCAAGGAGTAAGCAACTCATCAAGGTGAAACAGAAGACTATCGGAGACATGCAAAGCGATCAAACCCATGGCCTCATCCAGCTTGTTCTGGTACATAAGAACCTCATAAGGACATTGTAGGTCTAGCTGAACCTCATCCAAAGTAGCCCACAACCCTCATGACCTGAGAAGCCTCGTGATGTAGGGCTTCCAGGTGTGATAGTTGTGTGAAGTCAACAACTCAACTGAAGGATCTGCCATGAGAACAAAGAAAAAAACTCTGCACCTACACCTGCTTGTTGGTTGTTTTTATTATGTGATCTTTCAGAATAGACAGAAGATGCAGAAGGGTTTGTTTGTTTTGAGAGTTTAGGTGTTCTTGATTTCTGATATAAATGACAGAAAGCGAGAAAAAAAACACCCCCCCACAATGTAGAAACCCAAACCCTAGTACATAGTAATGAGAAGGAAGTAGTGCATAAGCAAAAAAACTTCAAATTGATATCTCATGAATTGGTAAAAATTCTGAGAAAAAATATCACAAATCTAAATAGATCATGCTGAGAGCTTTCCAATGCTTATTTGTTTTCGAAAAACGGAGTCCATTTGCCCATTCTATGGCCCCGGAAGTGCAAAAAAGAAGCCCAACTTTGACTAGTAAAAAACACAGTCAAATAGCAGATCTAAGAAGAAAATCCACCACCACGAGATCTGACTCGGAATCACCTTTCCAATACCTATTCATTCGCCAAAATCCAACTCCGGATGCACGATCGAGGCCCAAAAAACCAACCCCCTCTCAAAAAGACTAGAGAGGAGGGGCTGGTGGTGCTCCGGGCGGAGGTGGCGCTCGTGCGGAGCTGGGTGAAGGAGGTGCGACCCGGCAGTGGTGGAGCGCTGGTGGAGGAAGCAGTGGCCGGCGGCGAGTTCTTTGCCGGAGCGTCGCCGGAGCGAGAGCGGAAGCCGATGGCGGGAAGCGGCCCGGAGAGTTCGTCGGCGGTTGACGGAGCAGAGGCTGTGATTGCCGGCGACGGGAGGTTTCGGCCAGTGGGTGTTGTCGGAGCCGGAGCTAGAGCAGAAGCCGATGAGCGTTTCCAGACCTGAAGGCCTGCGGCGCCAGGTGGGGCCGGCCTGACAGGTCCGTACAGCGCTGGACTGTCAGGGCCGACACCCTAAAAATTGTGTTAAAAAAAACTTCTTTTTTGAATGCGTTTTTTTGATTTGTTTTATTTTTTTTTTAATATCAAAACAATTCGGCCTGCATGCCGTAAAAAGGCAATTTTTTTTTTTTGCAATTTTTTTTCGATTCGCGTGCCAGGGTCGTACGGCCTGGCTTGGAGAAAAAAAATCACCCAGATGCTCAGGGGTCAAAAATGGACAAATTTTATGTAAATATAGGGGTTTTTGGGTCTTCTGAGTATGATGGTGAGGTCCACTTAGGCCCAAAGTGCTAAAAAAAAAAACCTTAACCCTAAGCACACAAAAAATGCCTGAAACCCTAGATCTGCTTCAAGTGCAAAATTCTCAAAAAACAGGAACAGGTAGCTATAGATCTAAGCTTTGATACCATATAGGAGTTTATAAATACAACCCCATAGTAGCCTGAAGATCTTCTGCAAGCCGAATAACCTGTTACAAAGAGAAGCAATGAAGCAAAATCTGAAGAACAAGAAAAACACATGAAAAATATTCTCCAAAAGAGAGCTCCAATTCACCATAAATGTATTGTGAAAAGATAATACAATGAAAAGAAAAATTAACCTCTAATAGGTCAAGAAACCCTAAAAAGGGAAAACCCTAGGCTTGCACATAATAATTAATTAAAATAATTAATTATATGCACCTAATGTTAGCTTAAGTGTAAAAAGATAATTGGAAACTTAAAGAATTAAACAAATAATGTTAAATTAATCAAGTAAAGACCCAATTACTCTAACATCTTCCTCTTAAATTTAGGATCAAATTTATAACATCTTTGTAGAATTTTTCCAATCTTTTTATAATGTTTCATTTTCATCTTCATAAGGAGTCGTGATTCAAATCTCGTGGTTGATTGAAACTTATCACCTCATTGTACAATGTTGAGTTTCTTAGGAAGTTAACACTTCCAAAAGTGCACTACAACCAACTTCTCCAACAACCAAGGGCTAGTTCACTAAATAAAGAATAATGAAATAGTTTAGGAACACATTGAAAATTGTTACTATCTTGATTCTCTTAGCTCCTAATTGTTGTTTTATCCTCCAAAATAATTAAGCATCTATTATAATAGCATACCAAGCGCAATATCTCTAGTTGATAGATAAGAGATCGCTTAAATTCTTCTAGAGGTATTCTCAAAAAAGAAGGTATTTTTAAAATTTAGGGTGGATAGCCCTCACATTCTATAGTTTAAAATCTTTCGATAATCCTCTATCCACTCTATTTATGCATCTATATATGAAGCAACAAATTTTTTTTTGGTAACATCTTGCACGTTAAGAAGGGTCATGTAATATTAATTTTCATTGTTACATGACACCTAACCATTAGAGATGAAGGGAAGAAGCTAAACTGGCTCCAAAAACATAGTACATTTGCACGAAATGCACATAAAATGAAATTTAATCACATATTTTACACTGTTGATCGTGAAAGCTATGGCTGCAATTTTCCAAGTAGTCAATAACACGATGTACGACTGCACTGTTTTGGAGCCAGAATAACTGCATCCAAGATGAAGCTAGAGATTTTGGAAAAATTCAAAAAAAATATTGCTACTAGAAGAGGAGGAACAAAGGTTTTGAAAAAGAATAAAACCTAAAATATACTAAGTATAGCATGATTCTCTTCCTACAATGTCTCATTTTGTAAAAAAAAACACATATTTTGAGAGCCCATAGTTACATAAAAATTTGTGTCAAATACACAAGTCTCCATTCCATATATAGCCCAAAACAATCTAGTTACTATTACCTTAAAGGAATTGCCCAATTTAAACGAGGCTTACAAATGTAATCATGTAGAATTTATTCATTTAAAAAAAAAATCCCTCCAAACCCCAAAAGGTAGGCATTAGTCGTCAATGGTAGATCCAATAATAGCCTACAAAAGAATAACTAATGCTTACTAGCAACTTTTCTCCTAAAATAATTTAACTTTATTCATATTATTCTAACATATCAAGTGTCTAGAGTTAATATTACTTAAGAAAAATATCTATATTATTTTCTAGTAGTGATGCTTCATCAATCACACAACTATCCAAACTAGGCTTATTATTATCCCCTTAGAAGATAGTATTTATCCACATAGGTATGAATTCTCTAAAGCATCTTTCCAAATATTTATTTGTTTTATTATGTCATTAGAGTTTGTAATTTGACATTAATGTCATGATTAATAAATACTTTAAAACCATCCTCATCTTTCAAAAGTGCCTATCATTTGTTCAAAAAGGATGAAATATCATTTAAAAACTTCAAGAATTTAAAAATGGTTGTGATTCTATTTGGGTTATCTATATCATACTTGGCATTCTTGTAGATGATTTTATGATTATCATTCTAGGGATCCACTTAATATTCAATATGATAACTTGGCGCTCACACTATGCATAGTATTTATAACTTTTCTCATTTGTCATTGTTATAAATATATGTTTGGTTGTCATTTATGTCAAACCCAGTTATCCAAATTGGTATGGATATAGCTACTTAGTATACAGAGTACAAATGTTGCAGAGTAGTAGTATGTATAAGTGTTGCAGAGCAGTGATACATATGTATGATGCATATTAGTGGAAGATAGGTATGTATGCATAGAGGTGAAGAACATTGTTGATATCTCGGTTTGTAGATGTGTTGCAATTGTTGTAATCATTGAAGATATTGCACATGCGTTGCTCTAGAAATGTGTGTTACTAGTATGTAGATATGTTTCTCATTTGTCTAAGTTTTGGTGTTAGATGTAGCAATTGTTTTGGTGGTTCGAAATTTGTGCTTGGGAAGTGTATTCAACATTGATGGTGTTCGACAATAATTGTAGTGCTTTGCATTCCTCTGCATTTTGGTTTCTGGTGATGATCTTTTGGAAATACATTGTTCATGATCTCAATTTCTTTATGTGAAGCTAGATTGTGTATTTGTGCTTTGAAAGCGTGCTTGCAGAAGTTCAAGGATATGTTCATCCTGGGTCTAACCGGCCTTGAATATTTTTGCTCTTATTTTACGTTGGTGCTTGTAATGTATAATCTGACCATTGGAATATTTTCGAAGGAAATCATGTAGAAGACCGGTGAAGAAGTATTCTTGGGGAAAGTGTTCTTATGGCCGACTTGGTGCATATAGCAATAGTATATATATTTTGATCTAATTTGGTTGTGGCATGAGAGGATGAGTGTGTGGAAATGCAAGTGCAAGTGAGAGTGTTTGTGAGTTTGTGTGTTGAAGGAGAAAGGAAGAATTGGTGCGACAGTAATTGTAGAAGGTAGATTGAGTTAGAGTTGCAAAGATTCTTGACAGGGTTTGTTGCAAGCAATTGTTTGGATATCTGAGCTTATTAGGAACTGATCCCATGCATGTGCAGATGCAATTTTCTTAGTTCATTTTTGTCTCTATTTCTTGGCAGTGAGCCTTTCGACAGTAAACCGTTGTATTTTGGCAGTGAGCCTTGTAATCTTCATATAACTAGTTATCTTATCTTGAGAGTTAACCCGCTTTATGGTTTTTCCCATTTGAGTTTTCCACGTATAAAATCTGGTGTATCTATTATGGTTGTGCATTTTTTTCATTTCAGTTATGGTGCATGCATTTCTTTTGGGCTAAAGCTAATTGATAATAAGTTAGGTTTCAGAAGTTCAATTTTAATCCTTTCAAAGGGTAATGCTGATTCACCCCCTCTCAATATTCAGATTTGTTCAATAGTCATTACACCCAAATTAGAGATCATAAATTAACTTGATCATGTTGGATACTCTGTAATTGAGAATTCTCTTTACATGATTTTGAACTTATCATCTAGCTTAAAAGTTCTACTAATTCTCATCGTGAAAATCCATAACCTATTTAAATAATAAATTGGTGTCTCTTTGAGATGAGGAAACCTCCTATGTTGTAAATTTTGCAGAGGAATACATGTTTTATGAATTTAATGATTGTATTAGTTCTCCTTTTGACAGAATTCATCCAAAAACCTTTAGAATTATATTTTCCAGGAAAAATTAACTTCGTATTCATCATATATACAATGTGTAATTTCGTCCAAAAATGTTCAGGATTGTGTAATTATTTCGGGCTCAGCACTACTCTCAGTCTGAGTTGTGTTTGTTGAAGTCAGTTTCGTACATATTAAAACAAGCAGACATAAATCAAGGGATACGTCTATTCTAGCTCCAAAACGACAGTACAGATTAACTAACATGTGTGTCAGTCGCACGTTTTACACCATCGATTTTGCAATTAACGGCTGCGATTGACTAACCTGTTGCTAACACGCTGTACGAAAGGTCTGTTTTGGAGCCAGAATAGCTTCGACCTAAATCAAGGGTCCCGCGAGCAATTAGACGCGTCTATTCTGGCTCCAAAAAGACAGTACAGATTGACTAACACGCATGTTAGTCGTGCATTTTACACCGTCGATTTTGCAATTAACGGCTACGATTGACTAACCTGTCACTAACACGTTGTACGAAAGGTCTGTTTTGGAGCTAGAATAGCCACAGCCCGAGCAATCAGAGGATAATGAGAGCTATTTATTATTGCAATGACAGTTCTATTGAGTAATATGATAGAGGACGCGTCTATTTTGGCTCCAAAATGATAGTACGGATTGATTAACACGTGTGTTAGTCGTGCATTTTACACCGTCGATTTTGCAATTAATGACTACGATTGACAAAAAGACAGTACGGATTGACTAACACGCGTGTTAGTCGTGCATTTTACACCGTCGATTTTGCAATTAACGACCGTTATTGACTAACCTGTCCCTAACACGCTGTACGAAAAGTCTGTTTTGGAGCTAGAATAGCCACGGCCGCAATAGACACATCCATATAATATAATATAATATAATATAATACCAGCTAGCAACTTAAAATCGGATACCTACGGATACCTATCCTCTTCCATTGAAAGTGGCAACAGGCAAATCCAGAATTGACTATTTAAAACCCAGATGATCGGTAAGTATGCCTTTATAATGACTACCGTTATGAACATACCAGAAAGAAGATGGTTAGGTTTTATACTTGAAGGATGGATGGTGAAGAAGAGAATCCAGCGCTGGTATTTTGTACTTGAAGATTATCAACCCATGTGCTGTTCCATTCTTTAGGGTCATGTGAATCCAGCAGCAATAAAAAATCTATCATGTGAGTATGGTTTATAATGATTGCTTTGCCGATTTCAGCGTGTGAGTACTACAGGCTTGGCAATATTTATCTGCATTGCCGAAAACTGCTCAATTTCACTGTCAAACATAATATACGGAACGGTGTATCTCTTGAATAAATCTGCGGTGGAATGAAAAACTTCAATGAATATCATGTTTTACTGTCTCTCTTCTCTCCAACCACGAGTCAACATTACAAGTCTCGGAGAAGATGTGATTTTACTCTCACTATCATTCACTTTTCTTTACATTAATAAATGACGTCTTCATTCTCGGGACTAGATAAGCCATTTTCTTAGTAATTCTTCTGCAGTCCCTCAAAGTTGTACTGTCACATCTGCCAGCTGTCAAAACTCCATCTATTTAATAAATAAAAATATAATTGACTGCATTATGAGGTGAAATACCCTAAAAAGTTGCTTACTAGCGTCAAATGTTGCCCTAAAGGTATACTTCATCTCGAGGGTTTCCAGTTACATTGATCACCTTTATGTTTGTCATCAAATATGTGTATTAGGAGTATTTATATATTCCAAGTGTTTCGGTTTTAAGTGTATTATTATTAGTATATTTATATTCAAAAAAATATATGTAAAATATGTCGAGAAATATCTTATAATAGAAGAAAATTATCTGTAAAATAAATGTTCTTCGAATACAAATCTATTAAATTGTTGCATGCAAAAAGCTGTGAATCTAGTTGGAGACAAGTGGCAAGGGTTCTATTTTATTTGAAGTAATAAAATAACACCTTCACAAAAACCGAAACATGACATTTCATGCATTTAGACGTCATTTGCATGTCAAATTGTAATTGTTTCAAAAATGGATTTTTGTTTACGGATATTTTATGTAATTGTAGATGCCTCTCGGCATAATTATATCATATTAATATTGAATGAGATATGTATTAGTGTAAACAGGTTTTCACAATTCATGTAATTATTTATTGTGTGTTTTTAGATATGCTTTTGTGTATAATTTTAGCATCAATATATTTCGAGTCACACTATGTAAATCATCATCAAGATGAGAGAGCTCAAGGAGGTGTAAAAAAGTGATGATAACTTTTCACTAAAAAGGTGATGAGAGAGAGAGCTCATTGAAATATACATCTCTAGGGTTTTCAGTTATGTTGATTACCTTTATGCTAGTCATCACATATGTGTATTAGGAGTATTTATATATTCCAAGTGTGAGAGGTTCTAGGTGTATTATTGTTGTATTATTATTATATCATATTATATTGAATGAGATATCCCTTAATGTAAACAATTTTCCACAATTCATGTAATTATTTATTGTGTGTTTTTGGATTTGATTGTATAATTTTTAGCATCAATGTTTTGGGTCACACTATGTGAACCATCATCAAGATGAGAGAGAGTTCATTGAAATATGTATATCATAAAATATCTTGTAATTTATTTTGGGCAGTTATTCAATTTTTTACTTAATCATATGTTTAAATGTTATAAGCAAGAAAACTAATTATTAGTTGACATCCACATTTCATAGTAAAAGAATTGTTTACTTAAATCATATATTCAAAAACAAGTGCCACATAGTGGCAAGTACTTGCCTTGTAGATTTGTAATAGTAGTTTAGCAAACAATTAGCAAATAGAAGAGATTAACAATTTATACTGTATTATTTAATTATAATGAATCGATAGGTAATAGAAGATTTCAATCAAACTAGAACATATAAATGGAGTAAACAAAAGAGAGGCTTAGACATCAAATTTTCACATCTATGTTTATCACCAAAGGGTATTTGCACAATTGTAACTAAGGAGCGTATTAATCATTTGTAATACCAATAATTTTATAATTGAGATATTTTAACAAATAAAATTATCTTAATATATATAAAAAATTAAGCTAAATCAAAATTAACATTGAAATGTAGCCATTATTAAATTTTAATCCCAATTTTACCAAAATGTTAGTTTTAATATAATAGTAGTTGTGTGCGGGGAAATGTGATGACGAAAATGAATAACTCAAATCCAGAATATCCACACATCAATGAGACTCTTGGTGCAAGTATATGAACTGATTCAATCAATTCAACTTCCCAAGGGGTGTCCCATTGTTCTCTATCTCACAGGATCCCTAAAGTCAATGTTTTGCACTTAGATCACTGAGCAAAGTGACTTAGAAATGACAACTCCAAGAACAAGTGATGTTTGATTTATATGCATGAATGCATTCTAAGATGTATGATATTGAAACTATGATGATTAAGCTAGCATAAAGATGATGATAAGATTAGCAAATTATCCTAGCAATGATATACTATCCTAACATGAATATTTTATGATATATCAAAATGCTTCTAAATGCTATTATGATGATTTAACAAAGAGAGACTAAATGTTTAGTAATTTAGGCTATAATGTAGTTACATGTAAACTTGGAGATTATGAAAATTAGGAATGAGAGCTCTAATTATACGGAAAATAGGGCAATGGATGGTTAAGATTGAATAATCTTAACAAGAGCCAAGATTGAAAGTTAATCAATCCATGTTTATAATTATCACCAATGAAATGGTGACAATTGTCAACAAGAGGTTGCTTGAGAGGAGATGTAAAAAGCATTAAATGATTGAGAATACATGAAGGTTACCTTATGATGTAAGGGTTAAGGTTAGGTTAGGGTTATCCAATGGATAAAGCTTTTACCGAAGGGGTAAAATCTTGTGCAAGGGTTAAAGGGATAACCAAGGTTAAAGCCATGAATGCTTGATGAGACCCTTGGGTTAGATGAGGGTTAAGTTAGAGAGAAAGTCTCTAACCAAAGGTCAAAGATGAGTTAACCATAAATGGTTATGTAAGAGCCTTTAATGGTTTGGAAGACTTTAGAGGTTAACCATTTGAAGACACAAAGCCTTTAATGGTTATTGAAGACTTTGGAGGCTTTGAGAAGTGACTTCTCTTTGCTTAGGAATGTGACAATAATTAGGAGATGAATTAGGCTAGATTGGAAGGGATTAGAAGAATCTAGAAGGGGTTTAGGAGGCAGGTGGGAGATGTAGGAAAATGCAAGTGGATGGAGGAGGATTTTAATTGAAATAAAATTACTTTATTTCAACAAAATAGATGCAATCTTGCATAGATAAAAGTGAGGGGATTCAATAAATAAATTAAATTTATTTATTTGAAAAGATTATTTTAATTAAATGTAAATTTAATTAAAAAGGAGAAAGGGGAATTAATTAAATAGAGTGATTTATTTAATTAAAGGCTAGAAACGGTTTAGGTGAACTTAATTAAATAAATTGAGTAATTTATTTAATCAAATAGGTGAATATGAAGAAATTAATTAAATAGGATTTAATTAATAGGGGGAATGGGGTTAAAATAAATATTAAATATTTATTTAGGAAAGTGGTCAAATTTATACGTCTACATTTTGCCCCTCTTTGAAGTGACTTGTGTGCACATGTTGATTCAAAGAAAATTTGTCGGATATGCTGTCAAAATTTGATCGATATGATAATGTGTGTCAAAATATCAATATGATGCCCCAGATGTAGATTTGATGAGCGATATTGATGATGCCCCCTCGGGAGATAAATTGAGAAAATTATGATTTTCGGGGCAGTTTCCCGATGTAGGACATTTTTTGAATTTTTTGATATTTATCTGTCGATAAATTCTATTAAAAAGGATATTAAAGAAATGAGGAAGACTAATGTGGGCATAGCGCGTACATGCCCCACACATCCACCAAGGTTGTGTTGGTATGAATCCTGATTGTCGATATGGGTCAAGTGTTGATATGGGTCCTGATTCGATATGGGTCTTGATTTGATATGGGTTTTGATTGTCGATATGGGTCCTGATTTCAATATGGGACTTGGATTTATTGATTTCGATATGAAACTTGGATTAATTTATTTTGATATGGAACTTGATATCCAGGACCTTGGATATTTATTCGTTTTGACTGACGATTGGTTCTGACTTGTGTCACTGATTTTCCTTTGGATCAACATGTGGTCACGCATGTGCATGATGATATGATATGGATGTAGTGATTTTGATTTTGATGAGCTATATGATATGCTCTTAATCTATATGACGTTTGAAGATGATGATGCAAATGATGTGATGTGTGTGTTTTTTTATTTTTTATTTACATGCTTATATGATGTTTGTAATGTTACTATATGTTTAGAAGGTGATATGCAGATGATGGTTGGATTTGATGAATGTAGATGTTTATAACATGTTGTCAATATGATATGCTCATGTAAGGGGATAATGATAAGATTGAGGTCAAGTCTGGTTTTAGGAATGACACCTCCTGTATAAGACAAATATGATCAAAGCGTCTGGTTTCAGGAATGATATATCCTGTATAAGACATGATCAAAATGTTTGGTTTTAGGAAAGATACATCCTGTATAAGACATGATAGAATGGATCAGATGCAATGGATTGATAGAATTGATAAGATGGATTTTATTGATAGAAATGATAAGATTGAGATCAAGCCTGGTTTCAGGAATGACATCGCCTGTATAAGACAAAAATGATCAAAGCATCTGGTTTCAGGAACGATATATCTTGTATAAGACATGACCAAAACGTCTGGTTTCAGGAAAGATACATCCTGTATAAGACATGATAGATGAGAGTTGTATGAATGATGAAGATATGAAAGTGAAGAAAGATTCCATGATGATGAGAGGGATGCAATGATGAATGTGACTAAATGATGATGATAAGATGTATCTTGAAAATGATGTGTATGTGGTGCTGGAGCACCCTTCTAAGGTCTTCCTCCTTTTGGTTTTTGTTGGTGTTTTGCTTCTTTAAGAAGCCATTGTAAATGTAATAAGAGCCATGAGCTCATTAGTCTTAGTTAGGTCCTAATTTAGGTCCTAGGTTCTCATTTCTTGTGGAGGATAGGTTATGTGTGCCATTGATGAGTTTGGGGTCCTTTTAGCATGGTGGTGTCCATAGGATAACCCAATGTAGGCCTAGGAGTTAAGAAAAGCAACTTTGGAAAAGTTGCTCAAAAGTTGCAAAAAGTTGCATGACAACTTTTCAAAGTTGTCAAGCAACGTTTCCACCTAATAGGTCAAAAACCTTAGCTTAGCATGGAAAACCCTAATTTTGGCACATAAACCGAGGAAAGGATACTATATATAGTTTCAAACCCTAAAATGATGGGTTGAATGTCAGATTGTACGACCAAGAGACAAGACCTTGATTGTATAGTGTTGTGAATCTTGCATTGTATGTATACTTTCATTTTGAGCACTTATGGTAGGTTCTTGTGCAGGTTTTTGTGTGTTTGTAATTATTTTTGTGAAGTACTCTGTCATTGTCTAGTTTTGGACTATTTTGTGAAATGGAATGATAACTCCTATCCCCATTGTGGAGACACCATGAAACCATGGGGAATAGGAGTGAAAACCTTGTAAAATATTCCAAAGCAAGAAGGGCCCTTGAAGATGCAGGGGAGCCATCCAAAGACCCACTCCTAGGCGAGACTGGACAGTGCCCGGCTAGGAAGGGTCAGGATTGCAGAGGTCCATAAGAGAAAGGAAGGTCAGAGGAGGATGCATCCTTTGGAGGAGATGTAGAGGGGTGTGTGGAGCACCTTTGGTGAGAAGGAGAAGCTTCCACCAATCCAGACAAGGTGGTAGAAACACTAAACCTTGATTAAAAACCCTCTTAAAAACCCTTAAAAACCCCAAAATTCACCTAGGGTAGTGTACAGACACTTGGAGGCCTAAAACCTAGGAAATATTTGAGCTTTTTCCAATTGAACAACAGTCCTTTTGGGGAGTTTCATAAGTTGGTTTATCGTTTGCAAGAGGGAGCCCTAAAAGTCCGGAATGGAGGCCTAATTGGGCTCATTCCTTATAGCCCTATTTTGCAAGATAGAGGCAAAATGGTGAGATCGGTAATAGATAGGGAGGCCTAAAAATCTTGGGGGTACATGAATGGTTGGAAAATCATGCTTAGAACTAGTCCTAACCTTGCTAGGACCTAAGAAGGTGTAGGATAAGACAAACCCTTATGAGCCTAAGTAAGGGTTCTTTTGAATCTCATGAGTAGGTGAGACCTTAAGACAAGTATTGCAAGTTGTGGGTGGGTGGATTGGGCAAGGTCAGGGGAATTCCATAAGCAAGGAAAGTCCTAGAGACCCTAGGGTGTGGTTGAAACACCTGGTGATCCAAGGAAAGGATCAAAGAGCATAGACTAGATTAGTCTACCCCATACCCATTCCCATCAGATTGGTATCAAAGCAAAGTTAAAGATTTGGTGGACCATGCATGTCTCTATATTTTGGTGAATCAGTAGGGGAGAACATAATGGTCACTAATGCAGAGCTAGCTAGGGAGGTAAAAGAGCAGAAGGAGAAGAATAGACTCCTTGAAGAAGCTATGAGTGAGATAAGGGACAAGCTGCAAGAAGTGGTTGATTAGAGGACACATGGATCCTGGGGTGAGGACACCAGGGATAAAGGCAAGAAAACCATTGACATAGATGACATTATACCTAAACCAGACCCCTTGATCAATGAAGAACCTTTTGTAAAGGCCATTAAGGCTTTGAATACCAAAGCTTTTGAAGGATTGTCACATTTCAGTGGAAGGATGGACATTGACACTATCATGGAATGGATTGAGGGTATGGTGAACCACTTTGAGTGTGAAGGTGTGACAGAAGCTCAAAAGGTGAAGGTTGCTAGATCAAGACTAAGGGGAGCAACCTTGACATGGTGGAAGTACCTGCAAGAAGAGAGAGTTAGCATGGGGAAGCTACCTATTGCAAATTGGAAGGCCATGGCGAGTAAGATCAAGGAGAACTACCTACCAGAGGATTATGAAGTCCAACTTCATAAGAAGAGACATGGATTGAAGCAGAAAGACCTTGATGTGACCTCCTACATAGAGGAGTTTCAAAAGCTTTGTCTTAGATCCAAAGTCCAAGAAGAGGAATCTATCAAGGTGGCTAGGTATCTAAGTGGCCTAAAGTGGAACATTCAAGAGGAAATAAGCCTTTGGACTCCTACCACTATCCAAAAATGTCATCAGCTTGCAGCTAAGGTGGAAGAGAGGAACAAAAGGAAGGGAGACTCTAACAACAGGGGTAGAGGCAGAGGTAGAGATCAAATGAATCACTGAGGTGGTTACCAAAGCAAGGCAAATGAGCAAAGGAACCAAGGAGAATCCAAGTTGACTAAATATAGCAGTGAAACCAATCTTAGAGGAGGCCATTCTAGAGGAAGAGGTGCACAAGGGGGTCTAAGTAGGGGTAGAGGTACCGGTAGGGGTAACTCCTACTTTGCAACCATGAAATGCTACAACTGTGGTCAATTGGGACACTCGGCCTATAGATGTCTTGACAAGCCTACCTCATCAAACAGTGGAAAGAGGGTTGCTTATGATCATGAAGACACATCAAGCAGCAAGACACTTGAGGTGGACCATATTGAATCAGAGATTGGGGAGAATCTGATGTTCAATAGAGTCTTGATAAGATAGTCAGTTAAGGATGAACCTAAGCATAGGAGAGCATTGTTTAGGGTGAGATTTAAGATCCTTGGTAAAGTTTGCAAGGTGATAGTTGATTTAGGGTCAATTGATAACATAATATCAGATGAGGCATATAAGAAGTTGAAACTCACAAGGATACCCCACACTAGCCCTTACAAAGTGACATGGTTGAATCAAGAGCAGAGTGTGCTTGTCAATGAACAGACTTGGGTAGAGTTCTCTATTGGAGGATACAAGGATACGATCCTTTGTGATTTGTTACCCATGGATGCTTGTCACCTACTGCTAGGTAGACCTTGGCAATTTGATAGGAAGGTGATCTATGATGGAGAGGAGAATTCCATTTCCTTCAAGAAGGATAGCAAAACCTTTAAGATTCAATCTCTGACAAAGAATGATGAGGGAACCTCAAGAACACCTTGTGTCTTATTGACTACTAGTAAAGAGTTCTTACACTTGCTACATGAGGAGGAGATAGTGAGATGTGCCATCTTTGTGAAGCCAAAGGAGGAGGAAGGCAAGTTGCAGATAGAGGTACCCAAGGAGGTGAAGCAAATGTTGCAAGAGTATAAGGACATAGTGAGTGGTGGTGCACCTGCAACACTTCCACCAAGAAGGTCTATAAGCCATCAAATAGACTTTGTTCTCGGTGCATCCCCACCCAATAAAGCTGCATATAAGCTCACACCTGACCAAAACAATAAGGTGGCAAGGCAAGTGCGGGAGTTGTTGGAACAAGGACTGATCAAGAAGAGCATCAGCCCATGTGCAGTCCCGGTAGTGCTAGCATCAAAGAAGGGAGGCAAGTGGAGACTTTTCACTGATTCAAGGGCAATCAATAGGATCACCATAAGGTATAGATTTCCCATTCCTAGAATAGAGGATTTGATGGACTGTTTAGGAGGTTCCATGTATTTTACCAAGTTGGACCTTAAAAGTGGTTATCATCATATTAGAATTAAGGAAGGTGATGAGTGAAAGACCGCTTATAAGACCACAAAAGGGTTGTATGAATGACTTGTGATGCCATTTGGACTTACTAATGCCCCAAGCACCTTCATGAGGTTGATGAATGAGGTGTTGAAGGACTTCACAGGCAAGTTTGTGGTAGTGTACTTAGATGACATACTTATCTATAGTAGAACCAAAGAGGAGCACCTTGAACATTTGAGGTTAGTCCTAGAGAGGTTGCATGAAGAGAAGTTGGCAATCAACTTAGGGAAGTTTGACTTTTTGAAGCAAGAGTTGGTCTACTTGGGATTTTTGGTGTTTAAGGAAACCTTGAAGATGGATCCAAGAAAAGTGGAGGCAATCTTGAATTGGCCTGCCCCTAAAACAAGGACTGAAGTTAGGAGTTTCCATGGTTTAGCCCAATTCTATAGAAAGTTTGTGAGGAACTTCAATGGCATATGTGTAGCAGTACTTGACACCATAAAAGGAGGCCTAAAAAACAATTTCAAGTGGACTAAATAGGCTGATAAAGCATTCCAATTATTGAAGCAGGAAGTAGCCACAAAACCCATCCTACTCTTACCTACTTTTGACAAGCTATTTATATTGGAATGTGATGCAAGTGGCATTGCAGTAGGGGCTATTTTGAGTCAAGAGGGAAGGCCTATGGCATTTTTCAGTGAGAAGCTTAATGAGGCAAATAAGAAGTACTCAGCCTATGACCTAGAGTTATATGCACTAGTTCAGTCTCTCAAGAAGTGGAGGCATTACCTACTCCCAAAGGAATTTGTGGTGTTCACAGATACCCAGGCTTTGAGTTAAATTACCACTCAAGAGAATTTTAGCAATAGACATTTGAAATGGATGGAATACTTCCAATCCTTCACCTTCACCATCAAGCATAAAAAGGGGCAACTCAACAAGGTGGCAGATGCTTTAAGAAGGAAGTTGTTGACTATTCAAGAGTTACAATTGCAGAGCATATGAATAGAAGGTTTCAAGGACCTCTATGAAGTAGATGAAGAATTCTCATCAGCCTACAAGGTTTGCAAGGAGTTTGAGAATCATTTTCATGGTGAGTATGCAAATTACACTCTCCAAAATGGTCTCTTGTTCAAAGGCAATCGGTTATGTGTACCTAGAGGATCCATGAGAGAAAACCTCATCCAAGAAAAACATAATGGTAGTCTAAGTGGACACTTTGGAGTCAACAAAACTTTGGATCTAGTACAGAGGTACTATTATTGGCCCAAGTTGCCAAGAGATGTGAGAAAGTATGTGGAGCAATGTGGTGTGTGTCAAAGCTAAAAAGGAGGATCAAGTAATGCAGGCCTCTATCAACCATTACCGGTCCCAAATAGGCCTTGGGAGTGTGTGAGCATGGGCTTTGTAGTAGGACTCCCCAAGACAAAGACAGGTATGGATAGCATCTATGTGGTAGTAGACAGGTTTTCTAAGATGAGCCATTTCATTCCATGTAAAACTACTCATGATGCTAGCTATGTTGCACATCTCTTCTTTAAGGAGATTGTAAGGATTCATGGACTCCCACTAAGTATTGTTTTAGATAGGGACAACAAGTTCATGGGCCATTTTTGGCAAACCTTATGGAAAAGATTAGGGACCAATTTATCATTTAGCTCAGCTTACCAACCACAAACTGATGGTCAAATTGAAGTCATTAATATGGTGTTAGGCAACTTATTGAGGTGTCTAACCAAGGAGTATGGGTAGACATGGGATCTAGTCATTCCACAAGCAGAGTATGCCTATAATGACAGTGTAAATAGGACCACTGGGAGGAGTCCTTTTGAGGTTGTCTATGGTAGACATCCCAGGGGAGTGTGTGAACTCAGGAAACTTGGTTCCATGGAGATGAAGAGTGGCCAAGCAGAGGACTTCACTCAAACCATCAAGGAGGTCCAAGAACAAGTCAAGAGGGCCATCCTAGAGTCTACTCAAAAGCTGAAAGCTAAAGTGGATGAGAAAAGGAGAGAGGTTCAATTCAAAGTGGGTGACTATGTGATGGTCCATCTGAGCAAAGATAGAATGCAAAGTGGAAAGCTTACTAAACTGTAAATGAAGAGAGTAGGACCTTGTATAATTCTATCCAAATATGGTGAGAATGCCTACAAGGTTGATCTTCCTTCAGATTTGGCTATATCACCAGTCTTCAATGTTGCTGACCTGATACTATACAAGGGTGAAATAGTAGGACAAACTAAGAATCAAGCCAAGGTACTACAAGAATTGGATGTGAATGCTTTACCTCAAATGAAGTAGCCCATAGCAGAGGAGATCTTGGAGTCAAGGGTGAAAAAGTCTACTAGACACCAGGTCCATATGGAACACTTGGTGAAGTGGGTAGGTCAACCTGAGTATGAAGCCACTTGGGTGGAAGAGGGCAAGTTCAAGAAACTTGGTATTGACCCAGCTCTCATTTCTCCCTCAATTCCTTAAATTTTTGTGTAGAGGGGGAGTATGGTGCAGGATCACCCTTCTAAGGTCTTCCTCCTTTGTGTTTTTGTTGGTGTTTTGGTTTTTTAAGAAGCCATTGTAAATGTAATAAGAGCCATGAGCTCATTAGTCTTAGTTAGGTCCTAATTTAGGTCCTAGGTTCTCATTTCTTGTGGAGGATAGGTTATGTGTGCCATTGATGAGTTTTGGGTCCTTTTAGAATGGTGGTGTCCATAGGATAACCCAATATAGGCCTAGGAGTTAAGAAAAGCAACTTTGGAAAAGTTGCTCAAAAGTTGCAAAAAGTTGCATGACAACTTTTCAAAGTTGTCAAGCAACTTTTCCACCTAATAAGTCAAAAACCTTAAATTAGCATGGAAAACCCTAATTTTGGCACACAAACCAAGGAAAGGATACTTTATATAGTTTCAAACCCTAAAATGATGGGTTGCATGTCAGATTGTACGACCAAGAGAAAAGACCTTGATTGTGACTAGGTTTTTGTTGCCAGTCGGCACAAATGAAGAATTAACAAGTTGATAATGGATTGTTTTATGAACTAAACAGTGTTGTGAATCTTCCATTCTATTTATAATTCCATTTTGAGCATTTAGGGTAGGTTCTTGTGCAGGTTTTTGTGTGTTTGTAATTATTTTTGTGAAGTACTCTGTCACTGTCCAGGTTTGGACTATTTTGTGAAATGGAATGATAACTCCTATCCCCATTGTGGAGACAACATGAAACCATGGGGAATAGGATTGAAAACCTTGTACAATATTCCAAAGCAAGCAGGGCCCTTGAAGATGTAGGGAAGCCATCCAAAGACCCACTCCTAGGCAAGACTAGACAGTGCCCGGCTAGGAAGGGTCAAGATTGCGGAGGTCCGTGAGAGCAAGGAAGGTCAGAGGAGGATGCACCCTTTGGAGGAGTTGTAGAGGGGTGTGTGGATCACCGTTCATGAGAAGGAGAAGCTTCCACCAATCCATAAAAAGTGGTAGAAACACTAAACCTTCACTGTGACCCTGACAGGCCTAAAAACCCTCTTAAAAACCCTTAAAAACCCCAAAATTCACCTAGGGTATTGTACAGACACTTGGAGGCCTAAAACCTAGGAAATCTTTGATGTTTTTCCAATTGAACAATAGTCCTTTTGGGGAGTTTCACAAGTTGGGTCATCATTTGCAAGAGGGAGCCCTAAAAGTTCGGAATGGAGGCCTAATTGGGCTCATTCCTTGTAGCCCTATTTTGCAGGATAGAGGCAAAATGGTGAGATCGGTAATAGATAGGGAGGCCTAAAACTCTTGGGGGTACATGAATGGTTGGGAAATAATGCTTAGAACTAGTTCTAATGTTGCTAGGACCTAAGAAGGTGTAGGATAAGCCAAACGCTTAATAGCCTAAGTAAGGGTTCTTTTGAATCTCATGAGTAGGTGAGACCTTAAGACAAGTATTGCAAGTTGTTGGTGGGTGGATTGGGAAAGGTTAGGGGAATTACACAAGAAAGGGAAGTCCTAGAGACCCTAGGGTGTGGTTGGAACACCTGGTGATCCAAGGAAAGGATCAAAGAGCATAGACTAGATTAGTCTACCCCATACCCATTCCCATCAGTATGATAATGATAATGATGTGAAATGAAATGTGTTTTTAAGATGATATGCAACTAAATGCAAGTTGAAAATGATATGCAACTAAATGCAAGATCAAGATGATATGTAACTAAATGCAATTTTAAAATGATACGCAACTAAATGTAAGTTTTAATTTTGTCATTGTCATTCCTATTTATTCACTTGTTTGTGCTTTGTTTTTGTCATCATCGAGCTTTTGATATGTTAGAAGTTAATACAAGCATCAGGGTATAATTGAACCATAATGACCTGAGTATAACTTACATGGATGTTTGATATTGCAAGACAACAAAAGCGTCGAGGTATAATTGAACCAAGATGACCTGAGTGTTACTTGCATAAAACAAACAAGAGTTAACCATTTGTATGTGAAAAGTAGAAAATATATTCAATGGTATGTTTCCAATCATGTCTCAAAAAACATTGGCACTATACGAATGATTGCCCCACAGACAAAAAACCAAAGAAAAATATCACATTCCTTCGTTGCTTCTCTAGCTCAATGCATCCTTGAGTAGCTCAGGAGATCTAATGATTCAGAAATTAAGATACAAATGGTCAAAAATTCATGCTAAAAATGTAAACAAATCATAATTCAGAAAATCATCCATCATGTGTGTGCTAAAGTTGCAGTTGGATAATGGTCTTGTTTTCTATTCTGATGAGCAGTTTTTGACTTTGGTTCTCTAGTATGTTGCGATCCTTATTTGTTGTTGAGAGTAATGTTTCCCCTAGTCATAGATATTTATCTATGTGGGTATACACGTTGATCACCAAGCCATGGTGGGATATGATATGGATAACTATTTTTGGATAGTAAAGGATAGTGACTACGCTAAGTATGTCTGGGATAATGATGTGTATATAAGTGTGTTGGCGATGGCTATTAGATGAGACTAAATGGATCAAAAGATATAAGTAATGATAGATAGAGGAGTTTTTCTCTCATAAATAGTGCCTTTTGTCAGGTTTTCACTACTTGTTTTCATTGCACTTTTTGGTTTGTTTTTTATTATTTTATTTTTTTGTATTTTTCTGATTTTTTTATTTTTTTGTATTTTTTTCTTTTTCCATGCATTGGACGACTCAAGTGTAGAATTTATTCAGATGGATATTGTTGGTTGGTTCATCAAGCATGTCCCCTTCTAAAGTTGACAACTAATATGATCCTGAGTCATAGGCTGATATGATGACAAAGGGACGCAATCAGTTAGGTTCAAACTTCCCCTTCTTTTCTCGATCTTGCTGATTTCTGGGATTTTACATTAGTATGAGATCACCAACTTTGAAAGCCCTTGGGATGACTTTGTGATTATAGCTTCTACACATTTGCTACTGATATACCTTGACATGTTTATAGGCATGTTGTCATTTTTCATCAAGAAGTTCTAGTTCATGCAACCTATTTACTCGATATTCCTCATCTGGTATGAGGCCCTTCAAAGATACCCAGAGAGATGGGATTTCTACCTCAAGAGGTAGAATTGCTTCTAAACCATACACCAATGAATATGGTGTAGCCCCTGTAGGTGTCTGGATACTAGTCATGTATACCCAAAGTGTCGGATTGAGTTGTACATTCCAATCCTTGCTCGCATCATTTACTATTTTCTTGAGGATTTTTAGGACGGTTTTATTTGATGCTTCCGCTTGGCCATTCCCCTGCAGGTAATATGGTGTGGACAAGTGATGTTGGATTTTGAATCATTCACATAGCACTCGTACATATTGATTCTTGAAAGGATGCCAGTTGTCTGTGATGATGGAACTGGGAATGCCATATCTACAAATGAGATAATTGAGAATGAATGAGGAGATCTGTTTTCTAGTTACAATAATCATCAGGACTACTTCAATCCACTTTGTGAAATACTATGTTGTAGTGATAATGAACTTATGTCCATTTGAAGAAGGATGAATTTTCCCTACTAAATCAAGTCCCCACTGACAAAAAGGCCAAGATGTGGTGAAGGGCTGCAGCTCCTGTGCTGGTGTATGGATAAGATTGTCGTGAACTTGACATTTAGGACATTTCTTATCAAATTGATAAGACTCTCTCTCCATTGTCGGTCAGTAATATCCTATTCTCAAAATTTTCTTGGCGAGAGTAGGACCACTTGAATGCATACCACAAATACCCTTGTGAAGCTTGTGTAAGGCAAAGTCAAATTTGTAATGATTGAGGCATCGAAGAAGAGTACCATCTAGACCTTGACGGTAAAGTGTGTCAGCAGTTAAAGTATAGCAGGCGACTTGTCAGATCAAGTTGCATTTTTGGTTGCGAGATAGGTCGTGTGGGAGTATTGTTTTTGAGATAATCATAAATTTTCCCATATAAGGTGAGTCTGAACTAGTTAGGGCATAGATGACTTAGGATGCAGAATTGTCATAGGCTGGGGAAAACAATTTCTCTACTAGGAACTCGTAACGACTCTATTTATCTGGAATTTGCAGCAGTGAAGTGATAGTGGCCATTGCATCAACAACTCTATTATCTAATCTTGGGATTTTCTCAAAGGTGATGTGTACAAAGTACTGTTTGAAATCATCCACCATTCTCTTGTAAGGCATTAGCTTATCAGCCTTTGTCTGATAGTCATCGTTGATTTGATTGATAACTAATTGAGAATCCCATAGACTCTCAATTCTGTGATTCTCCATTCCACAACTATTTTGATTCCTATTACCAGAGCTTCATATTCAGTGATATTGTTGGTGCATGAAAACATTAGTCTATAATATCTTGGAATTGTGTGCCCTTTTGGAGTGATGAACAAGATGTCGTCACCCGATCTATGTTCTGTATAGGATCCATCAAAGTACATGATCCATTGCTTGGATGTGACAGTGAGTACATCTATGTTTTGAAATTCCACCTATTGTGGTTGTTGGTCTGGTAGTGGTGCTTCTGCCAGTTGATATGCAATTACCTTTCCTTTGATAGCCCGAAGTTTTGTGTATTGGATATCAAACTCACTGAGAATCATGACCCACTTAGCCAATCGTCCTGTAAGAGCTTCCTTATTGAGTAAATACTTGAGAGGATCGATTTTTGCTACCATCTTAATTATGTGAGCTAACATATAATGGCAGAACTTTTGAGAGGCGAACACCACTGCTAAGAAAGCCTTCTCAATGAATGTATAATTTAGTTCATACCCATTCAAAGTCCTATTGATGTAATAAATAGCTTGTTGCTTGCCTTTCGGATCTTCTTATGCTAGCAGTTCCCCCAATGATACTTTTGTTGTTGATGTATAGAGAATTAGATTCTTGCCTCCTATCGGTGGTACCAAAACTAGTGGATTCATCAGATATTATTTGATCTGGTGAAATGATTCCGTACACTTGTCCTCTCATCTGAAAGGTATATTCTTATGAAGTAGATGATTAAATGGTAGATATTTATTTGCTAGTTGAGCTATGAATCATCTGATGGATTAAAGTCATCCATGCAGAGATTTGAGTTGGTTAATGTTCGTAGGAGGTGACATTTCCATGATAGCCTATACTTTTGTTGGATCTACTTCAATGCCCTTTTTTGATACAATGTAGCCCAACAGTTTGCCTGATGTGACCCCAAAGCCAAACTTCTTAGGGTATAGTCTGACCTTGAATTGCTCTAATCTTTGAAAGATTTTATCTAAGATGCCTAGATGTTTTGATCAGGTGAATGATTTAGCCAACAAATCATCCACATAGTCCTCCATGAAGGCATGCATCATATCATGGAAGATTGTCATCATGGCTTTTTGATAAGTTGCCCCCAAATTTTTTAAGCCAAAAGGCATGACATTCCAACAATACGTTCCCCATGGATAGGTGAACACAAATTTATCTTGATCCTCTGGGGCTATCGTGATTTGATTATAGCCATAGAAACCATCGATTAATGATAACAGTGTGTGGCTTGTTGTTAGATCCACAATTATGTCAATGCTTGGTAAAGGAAAGTCATCCTTTGGACATGCTTTGTTGACGTCTCTAAAATCTATACATATTCTGATGCTTCTATCAGGTTTTGAAACTAGTACAATGTTTGAGATCCATTCAACATAGTCTATAGGTCGGATGAATCCAACGTCTAATAACTTCATTATTTCTACGTTGACCAATAATGTCACATGCAAAATCATCTTTCTTAATTTCTACTTGACCAACTTAGTTCCTGCAATGATGGATAAGTGATGCATGATCACATTTGGATCTATTCCGGGCATATCAGCATAAGACCAAGTAAAATTGATTTTCTTTTATCTTGAAGAATTTGATAAAATTTGGTTGTTCCTCATCTGTGAGTGATTTTGCTGGGTGTATGGTTTTGATTGCTGCTTCAGTACCGATGTTTATTGATTGAGTTGGATCAATAAATATTGGTGATCTTTATTGATAATGTTCAGGAAGAGTGTCAAGTGTCCCATCTTTAGGTGCCTCAAAAAGGTTTTCACCTAAAGATGCGTCCTTTATTTTTACTATTTTGTGATCTAATACCACCATTGACTGGTTTTCACTATTAGATCCTTTGTTTATTTCATTTTTGTGACTGAGAGACTTGGCACTCCCTTGATTGCAGATATCATTATTTTATTCACTAGTAGAGCACGCTTCTGGGTTGACTGAACATAGATACTGGAAAATAGATTCATCATCTAGGAATATTGGTATATTATGGTGTTCAGGTTCTTCCTAGTCTATGAGATCAAGATATACGAGTGGTGAGGAGTCATTTGGTGGGTTAAGATCAGTCATGATAGAGTCATCATTATAGTTGTTTGGGATATTGGTTAGGTCTATGATATTGTCAAGGTATTCGATGGTATTATCTTTGATGTATCCTTGTTCATATTGTCGCTGCTCATTCTTACTAGCCTCGTAGATATGTCATGGTCCAAATTCAATTGGTCGAGATTCTGAGCCTTGTCTCTCTTGAGAAAGGGATGTGTATAAGTGGATGGTATCTACCTCATTATCTTCAGTAACATCTGAATAGCTACCCCACTCATATTCATTAGAATTGGTTTCAAAATTACTGTCGTAGATTACCTCATTGCTTTTAACATATATGTTGTATGGTGAGAAAAGATCTCTGATAATTGACACCAATTTTGTAGCTTTTTCTGATTTGGAATCAGAGCCTTCTTGTACTCTTTGCATTTGTTCATACACTGTTTCTCTTTGGTGAGTAGTAATTTCTTTGAGTGGTGGCTCCACCTTGGTTTGATCAGATTCTAGCAAATGATGTACTTTCTTGTAAGAGGCTTCTTCCCTTTGAATGGCTAGTTCTTCTTGTCATTTCTCATTTTCTTGATGTTCTTGATCTTTCCTTATCATTTCTCTTGCTTAGTGTAGCACTTCTTGCCATGAGTTTTCATTATATTTTTTCTTTTCTCTCCCCTCAGGTTTTTGATGGTTATTTTGTTTCTGCATAGGCGGCACATGTTGTCCATACCCAAGTCCTATTTTTGTCTCTTGAAAATTGTGAAGGAGGTTACAGGGGTTCTATAATGTCTTCTTGGCGCTTGCCAATAGGTCCTTTGTCATTGTATCCCATCTGTTGCATGATCGGAACCCTTTTCCATATTGTTTTGTTGGTACTGCCACTTCTATGGTAGTTGCTTTGACTTCTTCTTCGTCCTTATATAGCCAGCTAAGGATGTCTTTCTCTTCTGATTCATTGGCTAGTGTGCCCAGCTGGATAAATTTACCATCAAACTTGGTGATGGGTTGTGTTGCATGATGTCTTGATGAAGAAGCTTATCCATAAGTTTTTGGTAATGTTGGTAATTTTGATAGACATAGGGGTTCAAAAGAGTATTCCCCCATGCCTTGGTCCTTGATTTTCAATTTTTGCTTAAAGTCTATGGATAGAGACTTGAGTTCTTCTTGATGATGATTAGATGTTGAAGAAACTTGGGTCTCCCTGTTGTGTGGAACCAGGCTATCTTGAGTTGCCCCCATAGCATTGCAATGCTAAAAAGGGTTATTATCTGCAGATATGGAAATTTCTTGTCCATTGTACGGGAACTTGATACATTGATGGTATGTGGAAGGCAGTGCTTACATTTTATGGATCCATGGATGACCCAATAGTATATTGTATGTCAAGTCTATGTCTAAGACTTTGGCACATGGTGTCCCTTTGTACTGGACCTACCTAAATAGGCAGTATTACCATTCCTTTGGATGACCTCTCTTCATCATCATAGGCTTTGATGGTGATCTTTTTGTTCGGATCAATATACTGCTCAGAGAAGCCCAATGCATGGATAAGCTTTAAAGTACAGATATTCAGACCAGCTCCTCCATCTATTAACACTCTTTCTACTTGATATTTATAGACTAAGACTTTGATATGGAGCGGGTTGTTATGCGGATGATTCAATGAGACATCATCATGTTCGAAAAAGGATATGTTATGCGGCCCTGTCATATGAGCCACCATGACTTGGAAGCGATTAATGTCTAGATCATTTGGAATGTTTGTTTGGATAAGTACTTATTCCAAGATATCTTTGTGCTTTGGAAATAGTTTGAGGAACTCAAGTATGGATATCTGAGCGGGAGTTCTCCGTAGTTGTGGATGTTGATGTGTTCCCTTTCAAGACGTATTTTTGTGCTCTGGTTGTCACTTTTATCGACACATGTTCTTGTTTGTCCTTGATTTTTATGACATTTACTTGATTGTCATATGTCGATATGTGATTGATGGTGTTCTCATATAGGTGATTTTTACGAGCTCCTCTGGTATCATTTGATGTTGAAGCTACTCCCTTGTTGTAATTTGGAAGAGGATTTTTAAATGCTTCATGGTCACCATTCATTTTGTGACCATCAACTATTAAATCGCCCCTATCGATTATGTCATAAATGATGTTCTTCATCCTCATGCAATCATTTGTGTTATATCATTTGTTTTGATGACAATCACAAAAATGCGAGTCATTCCACCAAGGTGGTTTTATCTCGGGTTCAAAGTTGTTCATGGCTGGTAGTGTGATGATCTTATTCACCAAGAGTTCTCGAAATGCTGATTCTAAGGTTTGTCCTAATGGCGTCTTGATGAGTCGATATGGGAAAGTATTGGTGTTTCCTCTCTGGTTTCTGTTATTCCCTTGGTTAATGTTTTTACCTTGGTTAGTGTTTTTGCCTTGGTTAGTGGTGTTTCCTTGATGATTTTTGTTGGTGTTTGATGTTGAAGTTTCTTGATTGGTATTTTGTGGATAAGTGTTAGTGCCTTGATTAACACTTTTTTGATCTTTATTGGATGGTGGGTTACCTAATAAAGCCAACACTAGTTGTTTAGATTTCACATTGTTGGCATCAACTACCCCATCATTAACAATATTTTTGTTCCTTGTCCAAAATATGGATTTGTCTAAAGTTTTGTTATTGTTTTGATTGTTAAGGGTGTTAGTGCTTGATGAATTAAAACCTTCCTTAAAGAGTTTCAATGTTCCTTTCTTGATGCAAGCTTCCCCCACTTGGATTCCATTTTCTATGAATTTGGAAAAAGATGGTATGCATTGGAGTTTGAGTTGATAACTAATCTCACTATTTAGATTATCGATGAAGATTTCCACCTTTTCCTTCTCAAGGATATCTTGAAACCATGCGTCTCCACCGTTGAAGAAACGCCATGAATGTTTCATTGCTTTTTTGTTTTGTGTTACACACATCCAGCATGGTGATTGTGTGTTGAATGTTATAGGAGTATTGTGTTATGAATTTGTTCACCAACTCATCAAATGATCTGATGGGGGTTGTAAGTTTTGACAACCACTCCATTGTTTTCCCTCCCAAACTTCTTGGGAATAATCTCATTAAGTAAGTGTCATCATGAGAAAACTCTAGGCTCATGGTATAAAATTCCTGAATGTGATCACGGGGATCACTTTTACCATCGTATTTGTCATACTTTGGTATATCTAAATTTGGGGGAAAAGGTACCATGTTTAATCCCCTATCAAAAGGATAAGGACAGATTTTGTCCAAAGAGTATCATATTGTAGTTCCTTGTTGCATGTCCTGCATTTTCCTTTGTAGTGTTTGGAGTTGTTGTGCAAGAGCAACTATGGGTGCATTTGTCCTCTGAGGGATAGTTTCCCCCTATTCATTAAGATTGTCCTGATTGTGGGTATGGTCTTACTCGTGCATGTTTTTTTGTTCGTGGGTGCGATCTAGTTTGCGTATGTTTTCTAGATCATGTGTCTCTTCTTCTCTTCATTGTTCTTGATAGGCATAATTTCTTGACCTTGTTCTTTAAATTTTCTCATCTATATTCCTTAAGTTTTATGTATCAAAATCTTCAGGAATGTTGACTCCTTTGCTAGTTAGCATGAGTAGATATTTTTCCTTGTCTTCTTCGATAAGTCTTTCCATGAGTTTTTGGAATGCTGCCTTTTCTTGACATTCTTGGAGAAGTTCTTCGGTGATCTCAGTTTCTCCCATATTGGCATACTCATAAAAAAGATTGGACATTCTATGACCCATACTTGATTCTAGTTGTGATTCCTTTTGTTTGTTTCTTTGAGATCGAGTGACAACAGACATTAATATATTTCTATCATGATGAATTCTTCTTCTTCTATTGGAGTTCTTGGTGGAGTTGGTGGCTCAGGTTGAGCTTCGTTATAAGTGATAGGAAATTTTGGGAACAAAGTAGGGTTAATATTTCCCCCATGATTTAGGCATTGGTTGAATGCCGCTTTTTGAATGTAAGCCCTACTTCTCAAAGACTCCTTGTCAAACTCATTTTTTTTTCCTTCGATAGACAATTGCATGTGACACAAGAATGTGTGATGTGATGCAAAGAATTTACAATTGATATAGAGAAATTTATTCCTTTTAACAAGTGTCTTAGAACTAGGTTGTCTCTTCTTCAACTTATTTTTTTTATGAAGACTTGTTCTTCTCAAAATGTGAGGAGTGGTCATACATGAATGATCAAAGGCTGATGTTGATGTTGGTGTTGGATACAATGTTTGAAAACTTAAGTTTGCTTTATCAAGTAGAGGTTTAGTTTGATTCACCTCCATGACAAACTGTGTGAAATAATATGGATAAAGTCTCCCCACATGGAAACTTGATTTGACAACTTAAGGATCAAACTAGGTATTTGTTTTGATACAATTTGTTGGATGGTGAAACTTTGATCACTATTTTTGATACTCCCTAATTTTTTTGGATGAAGTCTGATCTCAAGCTAGTTTAATGATTTGAAAAACTTGTTCTAAGAGTGCTTTGTTGAATTTGAAAATTTTCTCACTAATGATCGAATTTGAAGTTTTGTTGCCGAGTTTGCAAGAGGACCTGAAAGGGTATTTGAAACTGTTGATAAAAATTTCCCAAAGTGATTGATTTGCTCTTTATTTTTTTTTAATATTGATCATGTGCTAAAACAAAGACCTTATGCACTAAAGATAGTTCCTGAAGAACTACAGAATATTCACAATGTGCTATGCTGCCTTTCCTATGCGCTACTTCAGACTGTTTGATAATGACTTGGCTGGATAGGTTATGTGCTAATATGTCCTGATTACATGCTAATGTTTGATATGCAAGTGCTATTATATAAATTGAATGCACTAGGTTGATGTTTAAATGTGCTAAAATGATGTTGATAAGCGCTATCTGAAATTTTACCAGTATGACACTGATTATGCGCTAGGTTGAGTGATGAAAGCACTATGTTTTGGTGCAGATGCATTATTTAATGCTTGTGATGCACTAGGATGTTTCTCTTATGCGCTAACTGTCCTAATTTATTTGTTTGATGTTTCTGTTGTGTTGAAAAATAACACTTGTGATTTTGATGGATGATTTTCTGAAAATGACTTGAAAACACGACACATAGAAGAGATGACAATATTGTCTATGCTAAACAAGTAGTATATGTTCTTTTGAGGATGTGTTCAAATCCTTGATGTTTTCACTGGTTTGGATTACAATGAGATAGATCAAGCAAACTCTTTATTGAAGGGTCATCAATAATATCATAGCCCACTAGTCTCGATACTTTGTTAGCTCATACAGCCTTGTCACCCCCTAGGGGGTGCCCATTTTTTTTCCTTTTGGCAGAAATTAACCCAAAGTGAATTGCTTCACAATTGAGTAGTTATCTTGGGAGATATATGGTGAGTGATCTTGGGGGCAGATTCTTCCCCACCCTTGCACTATGATATTGCCAATGTTTGGTGACTGACTCAGTTCAAAATTTCTAATGCTAAGGTGTGTAAGCAGGCTTTCGTTTGGTCTTCAGTGATAAAATCCCTCGAAAGGCTTCCCAACCTTTAAAACAAAGGCTTTACGTATCTTAAAGATACTGGGGGAAGACTAATGACTAAGCAAAACCATTGAAGGGGACTTTCGTCAGCCTCCACTTTTGATTATAGTGGGTTGGAACACTTGGCGATAAAGTCGTTTCCCACTTAGGTACATAGTTCCCCTCTTACCGGCCATTAATGGCGCCCTAAGGAAAACTCGGGAGGGCAAGCCTTCTAAAGGATTTAATTGTTTGAAGTACAAGAAAGCATAAGAGTGGTTTGGCTTTTTGGTCACCCAATTAAGGCGAGAGCATATACCCTCCACTTTCAAGACAAGGCAAACAATATTCTTTTTAACCTTCAAGATAATGATTTGCTAAAGACTATTTGGAGATGTTTCTCCAACAAGAATGGTGTTCTTTTTAACTTTTCATAGAAAAATGTGTGAAGGTAATAAAATTTTGAACTTTTGAAAGTAAATCCTTGTCAACCAAATGAATCGCCAATGTAACAACAACGATCTTAATTTTGAAAACTTCTGAAAAGGGAAACATGAAGATTTTTTTTAAGCATTCCAAAACAAAGGTGAAGTTTGTTTTAATGAGAGCCAAAGGAATGTGATGTTCAATTTTAACTTTGTACAAAACTTGGAAAGTTGTACTTGTTCTTTTAAAACCCTAAAAAAAATGTTATCCTAACTTGCATAAAAAGGATTAGATTTTGTTGTTCTTTTTATCCATGCAAGAAAGAAATGCTTGAGTCTTGTTTTAAGAACCAAAAGGATGTTGGCATTTTTTATGTTTATGTTGTGATTGTCATTGATGAACACACACTTTCATTGAGATCTCCTTTATATGTATGAGTTTGAGCACAACCGGTATTTGTTCCAACCAGTATGTTGTATTATAGTCTTTAGACTATTGGTGTTTTGTAGAATGTGTCTCCCGGTCTGAAGTGGCATGTTGACCCCAAGCGGTATGAGGGACTAAAGTGGCATAACACATTTTTACCAGTCTAATTTTTTGTCAAACCGGCAACCGACGTTTTGTATGAACCGGTAATACTCTATTATGAGTTACCAACCGACATTTTGTGATGAGTTACCATCCACCGATTGTTTGACAGTGCCGACACCTAAACGGTGCCTTTTTGTGTTGTGGTATCAAGTATGTCCAGGTTCATTGAACCTAGAAAATTGTTATGTAATCCTATTGGACCGACATGAAATCAAATTCCTTTATAAGGACATCATGTCTAGGGCTTTAGGTTGTTGATGTGGATATAGTGAAAGCTTATGTTGTTGCTAGGGTTTAAGGTGATTGAGGAGTTGGAGAGAATATGAATGTGTAGAAGACTGAAGTAATGTTGGAGTGCATTAAGAACAAGCTACCAAGGAGCTAGATAAAACACTTGTTGATTACTCACATCTTTAACAAGTCTGTAGCCCTTAACCAGGTAGGCCCAAAAGACTTTTGTAAATCCTCTAACAAGGTGGTTCACATCTGTGGATCTAAAATCCTCTAGCAAGGTAGTCTTTAATTGGACTTACCTCCTAACAGAGATTGAGATTCCTAACAGGATCTGTTCTAGTAAAGAACATTGTAAGACCTTAACCCGTTTGACCTTAACTGGTCTGGTTCCTATTCTGCAGATAGTTACTTGTGAGTTCCATCTCACCGTGGTTTTTCCCATTTTGTTTTCCACATCAAAATCTCATGTGTTATGGTGTTTGTTCTTTTGTGGGTGAATGCATTATTTGCTATTTGGTTTGTATGTGTGCTAACCGGTTTGTCTGCTAAACTATTTTACCAGTTTACTATCAGTCTTGTAAAGTGTTTAAGTGTAGAGATTTTTGGCATACTAATTCACCCCCCCCTCTTAGTATTCATCAATTGGTATCAGAGCCTACCTTTCTATAAGTTTAACCACTTGGAAAGAGATATGGGGGAATACTCTATAAGGGAACTTACTCATCAACTCACTTAGTCTGAGCAAGCCTATGATGATCTTATGGTCAAATACAAGGCATCTCAAGCAAAAAGGAGAGAACATGCAGAAAAGCTAATGGAGCTATCTGAAAATAGTTCTTCAAATGAAGCAGACATGGAAGCCCTAATTGCAAAAGTAAATAAGTTTAATGAACCAAACTCCAACCTGAGAAAGGAATTGGAAGGACTAACTATCCGGATGTGTCAAGAGCTTGAGAACCAGAGGAAAGTTGAAGATCTGGTGAGAGAAAGAGATCATGAGATCTCCAAGCTGAAACAAGAGATCAGTGCCCTAACTGCTCAACTCCATGCAAGCAAAGTGGAAAAGGAAGACATGCAAGGAGAACTGAACATTGCCATCTCTGAGAATGAAAACCTGTTGGAAACAAATGCTGCTATTTCCAAAGAACTCTCTAAGTCAAAGGAAATACTTGCTAAGTTCAACAAGAGCACTATCAAGCTAGAGTAAAAGCTTGAATCTGCTATTCCGGTCAAGAATACCAATGGACTTGGTTATTCCGGTCATGAGGAAGGTGAGACCTCTGGTACAAATGCTGGAACATCAAAGAAGAAACTGGCATCAAAGGATAAAGGTAAGCAAAAGTTTAAACCCGTTTGCTTTAACAGTCTTAAAGAAGGACATACTGCAAATGTGTGTAGGAGTAAGGCTTACAACAATTTTTCTTATTTCCTAAATGATAAGCATAGATCCTATAGATTTGATGGTAACTATTATGCATGCAACAAGTATGGGCATAGAGCACCTGAATGTAGGTCTGTTATGAATAGCACTAGAAGATATCCTCAGAGGACCCAAGGAGTTGGTCCTGAACCTTTTGTGAACCGTAATCACAACCGGTTTAATGCCTTCAATCATCAGCAAAGAAGCAGTGGCTATCAAGCAGCAACTGGATGGAGAGAAAACTATATGGTATGTTATGGTCATGGTCACACTGCTGCAACATGCAGAAGGAAGAATGGAAACATGAACAATGGACCTTGGAGAGCACCTAGATTGGTCTGCTATCATTGCAACAAACTGGGTCACATTGCCAGATTCTATAGATCAAGAAAGGACATATCTGATGATATACCGGTCACTCTGAAAGGAAACATTGATGTTGACACTATTCAAGTGGACATGAACAAAACCTAGAAGAAGAAACCAATAGTGTTACAAGAGGAATCGGTTTCTACACCTAGTGTGGAAATCATGGAACCGACAAACTAAGCTTCAAAAAAGCTTAGGGGGAGCAAATGGCGAAATTTTTTGAACCCCCGGTTTACACCGGTAAAAGACCTTAACTGGTATGTGATACCTATCATCTGGTAGAAGACTGAAAATAGTAAAAAGGCAAATTAGGGTTTATGCCCTAATTGAAGAGCATTAATTGCGATAGGTGAGAAATATGTTTAAAAGGATTTTTCAAATCATTTCTCACTATCAGTTTTCGAGTGAAGAAAAGTTTTTCAAAGAGAAGAGCAATGAAAAGGCGATTTGAGCTGAGATTTTGAGAAATTGAGAAACCGCGAAGGAGATTCAAATTCAAACTACAAACGGTCTAGTGGAGAACACAAAGTGGTGATTCAGCAACCGACAGAGTGTGAAGTGAAGGAGAATCGGCAAGCCCTAAATTCACGTGTTTCAAAAGGTATTTCTTGAGCTCTTGAAATTTCTATCATGGCTTTCGTATCTCATACCAGTTCTAGTGCATCTATTGAGTCTGCAAGTTTTATTCATTGAAAGTCTAAGTATAATGCCCTATCACAAGTCTCAGCTGGTGTGATAGTAGAAGAGGGAATTTCTGACTACATAGATTGCAAGATTGAAGACCTAGGGTCTCTAGCCATCCACTCCTAGTTAGGTTTATTTTGTGGAAAGGATAAGAAGATCAAACCGAAGTATAATATTTTGGAGAAGAAGAAGCTCCAAAATGTTGTTTACTTCCTAGAGGGTTTCACAGAGGATCATATAAGGATCATTCTAAGTAGATTCCATGGTGATAAGATGTACCTGGAGAGAACACATGACATCACGCCACAGGCAATTCATGCAGTCACTAGATTCTACAACATAGGGGAAGTTCTAGCCCTAAGGATGGTAAGGAAAACTGAAATGTCCAAGCTCACCAATTCAATGAGCGACTCATGAGGCATGATAGTCAATTCTATCAAGGATGATCTGGTGAAGTATGCATGTATGGTGATTGGATACCAGATATTCTCAGCCAACAGAATTAACTCTGTATCTGTTGCAGCAGTAAATGCCGCTTACCAGATGATAAAGGAGGATGCATCATTTGATCTATGCACCGGTATGTAGAGACAACTCCTATTGAATCTGAAGTCGATCAAACAGGATAATGCACTAAGGTTCAAGTTTGGGCAACTACTGGTTGGGTTGTTCTTCTATTTCCAAGGCTACTTTCCAAGAGTAGGAGATGTCCAGTGGTCTGTTGACCAACTGGTGACCAAGCAAATCAAGGAAAGCATTGAAGAAATTGGAACCGATTACCCTAATATTCTGAACAAGTATTTTGATGAGGTCAGACGGAAAATGAGCCAAAGAATGAGAATATCTGGCATCGTCAAGAAATATGAGGATGATATCTGTTTCACCATCAAGGTGGATCAATGCATAATGGAGGCTGTTGAGCCTAGATAGGAAGAAGTGGAGCCAATGGGCTATGAGGTGATGTATGATATGTTGGAAGGGTATGCCTCTACTCTTATTGCCTCACCTATTTATCCTAAGGCAAAGAGGACCGGAACCTATCTAGAAAGGGTTACACTGATCGAGGAACCTTCTGTAAAGAAAGGAAAAGAACCTGCAGTGAAGAAGGCAAAGGCAGTGCCTGCAGCATCAACACCGATTACTACTGTAACTCCAAAAGTGACCAAGCGGTCACTAGCCAAGAAGAAACCAAAAGTGGCACCGGCTAAAGTGTTCGAGAGAAAGAGGAAGACAAGGAATACCTCTCCAGACTCAAAAGAAACTATGTCTGAGGAAAAGACAAAGAAAACACATCAAGAAAAGAGAAAGACAAAGAATGAACTGGCATCATTTGCACCGGTAAATATAGATATCTCTTCCTATAAACCTTTGACACATTGTCAAAGAACAATAAAGAATATTAGGAGAAAAGTGCTACATGACTTAATTGAGTGTTTTGATGACTTTAATGATGATGAAAAGGAAATAATTCAGTATTTATGTATTAATGATCGGTCGCTCTCAGAGATTAAATCTCAGACACCGGATTCTTTATATATGTCATTAGATAATAGATGGCGCATTGCCATAGAAAAGGAACAGGAAATTAGTAAGAAATTTTTTGCACAATACTTTCTCGACCTGTCAAATTCTGAATTATTTGATGTTATTGAGCAAAATAAAGGAATCTTCTTCACTAGAAGAAGAAGACTTTGGCTGTTAGAAGGTAGAGTTGATGATGTCAAAAAAGACACTCATCACTATATGACAACTGCTATCCAGTCTCAAAAAGCACGTCTAGCGAACCGACAAGCTGAAAAAGAACCGGTTATATCCAAACCGGATGAAGTATTTGATGATGAAGGAAATTCGATTATTGAACCGATCGACACCATTGATGTCAATTCTCTGGACGTAGAGGATGTTACTCAGGAAACACCATCTAAGGCAAAAGGATAGGAGCAATAGGCTAAATAGGTTGATAAGCAAGCCGAGGACAGACAGGAAGCAGCAAAGGAAGAGACTGAGTAGAGGAAAAAGGATGAAGAAGAGAAGCAGAAAAGGGAAGAAGAAAAGAAGAATAAGGAAGAGGAAGATAAGAAACATGAGAAGAAGAAGGAAGCAAAGAGGAAGAAGAAGGAAGAGGAAGATAAGGAATAGGAGAAAAAGAAGGAAGCAGAGAGGATGAAGAAGGAAGAGGAAGATAAGGAACAGGAGAAGAAGAAGGAAGCAGAAAAGAAAAAGGCTGAAGAGGACAAGGCAGGAGAAGCAGAGAAGAGCACCCAGATGGAAACTCTGAAGGCAACTGAGAGTCAAGCCAAACTGGCTGATCTCACTAGTCCTATCGATCTCCAGTCTACAAGTGAAACAGAGCTAATGCAAAGCATCAAGGTTTCTCAAGAGTGCCTTGAAATTATTTGAAGGAAGAAGGAGCAGGATGTAATTGAATTGACTGTGGACACTCTTACCGGTTTGATACCTGGTACAAATATTCCCAACAGTGATTCATCACTAGCTAAACTTAAGCTCCTATGCACAATAGTGGATGATCAGGTGCTGAGCCTAGAAGAGGCAGCAGAGGCAAATGTCAAAAAGGAGCATCAAAAAGCTCTTAATATAGCTCTGGTGAAGAAGTTGAATGAGCTCTAATCTGAACTGAAGAAAGAACAAAAGGATATAAGGGATGCTCTGGATGAGGGGAATCTACTACTCAGCAAGATCTACCAACCCCATCTATTCTATGATGATGTGCTAGCTTAGAAGCAAAAGCTTCAAATGGACTTGCAGTCCTACATGAGCACATTCAAGCCTCCTTCTGATTCCTTTACACCTTATGGGCAAACCATTCACCGGTTTCACATCCAGTCAGCAAAAATAGAGCAAGAGATCAACACCTAGTCTAGAGATTTGCAGGAGCTACAACTGGTTCTACTCCCACAATCGCAAATTCTTCAGAAGTGCTATCTAAACCTGGATGCCTTAATAGTTACACAGGAGATAAGCACAATTGATGCCATGGAAGAACATGTCTCCCAGATGCAGACAAAAAAGGAAGTAGCCACCTCCCTACTTGATGATAACTCAATGATGAGCAAATAGTACCAAACCGGTACAGAGAGGAAGGGGTGAATCAGTACAGGCAAAATACTATTTCTAAACCGGTTCAACAACAATTACTCCAAATGGCTCACAAACAGTGACACCCGTTTGAAGCAGAGTGAAACCGGTAAAACCCAAAACAACTAAAACAATCATAAACCGGTTACTCACTTATCTTCCTACTCAACTCAGAACTACACTACCATTTCACCCTTATGTATGAATAGGTAATCAATCATCATATCTTCACAAAAGCTAGTTCAACATGTTTTATTGACAAGCATAAAACACATAACCATTATATGCTTAACAGGTAACATCAAAGCATTACAAGATAAAAGCATCACACATGACACACATATTTTTCATGTGGAAACCCAACTAGGAAAAACCACGGTGGGGATGAATACCCACAAGCTTGTTGTTGAACTCTTTAGAAGTCCACTCTGTTAGGAGCCTTGTTTGGTTAAAGACATTATAATAGGTTCTTCTAGGAACCAATCCTGTTAGGGATCACTCGGTTAAGGGATGGCTACAATACCCATTTAAGGATTAAACCCGCTTAGGGTTACCTTGTTAGAGGATTTCAAGAACTCAATAGCTAAAGGATTTGTATCAAGCCGGTTAAGGCTACCCTATTAAGGGATTTCACAACTGTTGAAGTGGTTAAAGATCAATAGGAATTACAATGATCTAGTAACAGCACTCAATGCTAATGGAGATCTGTTTTGGCTCCTCTTCTCCTTCTGCACATTCACTTTGCAGGTGTCTCTTCTCTCCTTTGGTCTGGCAAGAATTACGTATCACTTCCCTTGGATACACACATACAACTTTTGCCAACAACTTTTGAAAGAAACACAACATCGACCTTATAGGAAACAGACAGGTCAGTAGCAAAAACCCTAAACCCTAAACCTATTAGGTTAAGCAATTCAAACGGTTCAATCCTGACTGTTGAATCATACTGCATTAAATGCAACAATCTTGAATCAATCTCAAGACATTCTCCATCATCCATTATCCACCGATTTCATGGCAGCTGATAACCCGTCACGCGTTGTCACTGTTTGATAAACTTCGCACATTCCCAAGGTAGATAGGAATAGTCTTCTTCATGCAAGATCCTTCAAGCACATAAGGTTTACGTGGCAGCATGATTTGTTCTCTATTATACTGCTAACTCATCACACAAAGATCACCGATTGAGTCACACAAGCTTGAGGTACTCCAACCGGAAATCCTGAAGTGGAAACTACCTACCAACTAGTAGTCATACAATGCTTCTATGTGTCGGTTCCGGTTCTCTCTTCTCACATGTCACATGTGCCGGTTCACATCATGTCACATATTGACATCAATGACAACATACAATATCATTATGTCTTCATACTAGTTCACATAATGCCAACAATCTCCCCCTTTGGCATTGATGGCAATATACAAAGATATCTCTCTGCTTCACATTTTCTCCCCCTGTGACAACAATGCCAAAGTGGAGGCACAAGCATCCCTGTTCCATTATGTTGCTCCCACTGAGGAGTAGCATCCTTCAACACATCAATCAACAAAAATTTGACTATGCAATACTTGACTGATGTGGAACAAATACTTTTAGTTCACCTTCTGAAGGGGCAGTACCCCCAATTCACCTCTTAAATGCACAAATGTAGTCTTTGGGAGAGGCTTGGTGAATATGTCTGCTAATTGTTCCTTACTGGAAACATGTTCTAGTGCAATCTCTTTATTTTGAACCTTTTCCCTAAAGAAATGATACTTAAGCTCAAAATGCTTGGTTCTAGAATGTAAAACCGGATTCTTTGAAATATTGATAGCACTTGTGTTATCATAGAATATACTTACCGGTTCAGATACAGGGATTTTGAAGCCATTTAAAACATGCTTCATCTAGATTGTTTGAGTGCAGTTCATGAAGGCTGCAACATACTCCGCTTCTGCTGTAGACTAAGAGATACAACTCTGCTTTTTACTCATCCATGAGACCAGTCTACCGCCGAGAAAGAATGCACCATCGGTTATGCTTTTTCGGTCATCCACATTACCTGCCCAATCAGCATCTGTGAATACTTTCAGAATGAAATCATTGATGTATGGGTACCACAATCCATAGTCAACTGTTCCCATCAGATACCTAAGAATCCGCTTGACTGCAACCAAGTGGGATTCTCTTGGACTTTTCTAGAACCTTGCAGTAATGCCAAGTGCATGTGCAATATCCGGTCTGCTATGCACTACATAATGCAACTTACCAATCATTGATTGGTATTCTTTCTCATCAACCAGTGCAGAGTCATCCTCTTTTGACAATTTGCAACCGGTCACCATCGGTGTACCAACCGGTTTGCTATCTTCCATGCCAAAGGTCTTCAACACCTCTTTGACATATTTGGACTGAGTGATAAAGATTCCATCTTTCATCTACTGGATTTGTAGTCCAATGAAGAACTTAATCTCCCCTATGAGTGACATCTCAAACTCTTTCTTCATCTCATCAGCAAACTCATGACTCATCTTGTCATCTCCACCAAAGATAATGTCATAAAAAAAAACCTCACAGATCAGGATCTGATCTCCTTCGGACTTCAAGTAGATATTACTATCTTCACTTGTTCTCTCAAATCCAATCATCACAAGATGGGAATGTAGGCATTCATACCATGCTCTAGGTGCCTACTTTAGACCATATAAGGCTTTATGTGGCCTGCACACCATATCACTATCTTCAAATAGGGAAAACCCATCTGGTTGCTCTATATACACCTCCTCTTCAAGTACACCATTTAGGAATGCAGATTTTACATCCATTTAATATACCTTGAATCCTTTAAAAGCTGCATATGCAAGAAGCATACGAACTCCTTCCAATCTGGCTACAGGAGCAAAGGTTTCTCCATAGTCTTCTCCTTCTTCTTGAGCATATCCTTTGCACACCAATCTGGCTTTATTCCTAATCACTATGCCATCTTCATTCAGCTTGTTTCTGAACACCCATTTGGTGCCAATGACATTTTTATGTTCTGGTCTGGGTACTAAGGACCATGTACCATTTTTCTCTATCTGGTCAAGTTCCTCTTCCATTGCCTTGATCCAATCTTCATCTTTATGAGCCTCTTTGAATGATTTAGGCTCAAATTCAGAGATCATACATGAGTTTTCTCTGATCTTTTTTCTTGTAAGGATTCCTGCATCCTTATCTCCTATGATCTACTTAGGATCATGATTCAGCTTGACATACCGAGGAATGGTCTTTATTGGTTCTTCTTGCTTTTTCTCTTCATCCTCATCTTCATCAGTATCAGCATTCACCAGTTTAGGAATACTGTTATTGGTACTTGGTTGACTGATAGCTGGTTCCCAAAAGGTTGCAATCGATTCATTTACAGCTTGTTCACTACCGATTTTCTTAGTTTTCTCAGAGGACTCATCAACTCTTATATTGATACTTTCCATAATTCTCTAAGTCCTATTGTTGTAACACTTGAGAGGTTTACTCTTGGTGGAATATCCTAGGAATATTCCCTCATCACATTTAGCTTCAAATTTGCCCTGATGTTCACTCCTCTTGATGTAACATTTGCTACCAAATACCCTAAATTAGCTAACCACGGGTTTCTTACCAATCCAATACTCATACAGAGTTTTGTCCTTACCTTTCTTGATGAGTACCCAGTTCATTGTGTAGACTATAGTGCTCACTGCTTCTCTCCAAATGGTGTGAGCTACCTTTCCTTGAATCAACATGGTTCTAGCTGCTTCAACCACAATCTAGTTATTCCTCTCTGCTAGGCCATTCTGCTGTGGATTCTAGGGGGCAGACAGTTGCCTCTTGATGCCAAATTCTTCACAATACTTGTTGAATTCACTGGAAGTGAATTCCCCTCCTTGATCAGTTCTGAGACACTTGATCTTTTTACTGCTTTCCTTCTCCACTAATGCTCTGAAAGCTTTGAATTTTACAAAGGCTTCAGACTTGTCTTTCAAGAATGTGACCCACATCATTCTTGAGCAGTCATCAATGAGAATGATGAAGTACCTATCACCCTGTACACTTCTAGTTTTCATAGGACCACACAAATCAGTATGCACAAGATCAAGCAAGTTGTCAGTAGTGAAAGATTTACCTTTAAAGGTTGAGGAAGACATTTTCCCCAATTGACACTCTCTACACAGGGTATTATCCAGTTTGCTTAGCACCAACAACCCTATAACTGCCTTGATCTTACTAGCCTTCACAATGTTATCAAAGTTTACATGGCAGAGTCTCCTATGCCATATCCAGCTATCATCAAACTTAGCCATAAGACATGTACTTATATTTGAGTTTAGATGAAATAGGTTACCTTTGGTCTGCATGCCAGTGGCCACCAATTCACCATCTTTTCCTTTGATTCTGTAGACTCCATTCTTGAATTCTAGAGTGAGGCCACTGTCATTCAGCTGGGCAACACTCAGAAGGTTGTGTCTGAGACCATCAACCAAATACACATTGTCAGCACTACTCTTTCCATTCAGAGAGATGGACCCTCTACCTTTGACCATGCATGGTGCATCATTGCCAAAGTGAACCACACCACCATCATACTCTTCCAAGGATAGAAACTTGCTCCGGTCACCTGTCATATGGTGAGAACAACCAATGTTAATGATCCACTCATTGGAATTATCAAACCGAGAGATAAGAGCCTTCTTGTCTGCCACATCTTCTTTCACAGCAACAAACACAATATCTTCATTTTCTTCATCCTCTGATTCTTCATCTGTGGCATCTTCATCAACTGCCACAAAACAGTTTCTCTAGTTTCCTCCTTTGAATTTCCTGAACCTTTCTGGTTTGTCCTTGTTATCGCCATTAGGACAGTTTATAGAAATATGTCCTCTCCAGTTACAATAAAAGCATTTCAAAGGTAGCTTACCTTTGTATTTACCAGTTATTTAAGGAAGCTTTCTGGCAAGGAGAGCTTCAAATGCCATCAGAATCTCTTCATCATTCATTTCTCTGCTTTGTCTAGAGAGTGAAACCGGTAAAACCTAGAACAACTAAAACAATCATAAACCAGTTACTCACTTATCTTCCTACTCAACTCAGAACTACACTACCATTTCACCCTTATGTATGAACAGGTAATATATCATCATATCTTCACAACAGCTAGTTCAACATGTTTTATTGACAAGCATAAAACACAAAACCATTATATGCTTAATAGGTAACATCAAAGCATTACAAGATAAAAGCATCACACATGACACACATATTTTTCATGTGGAAACCCAACTGGGAAAAACCACAATGGGGATGAATACCCACAAGCTTGTTGTTGAACTCTTTAGAAGTCCACTCTGTTAGGAGCCTTGACCAGTTAAAGACATTACAATAGGTTCTGCTAGGAACCAATCCTGTTAGGGATTACCCGGTTAAGGGATGGCTACAATACCTGATTAAGGGTTAAACCTGGTTAGGGTTACCTTGTTAGAGGATTTCAAGAACTCAATAGCTAAGGGATCTCCAGAGCTATATAGCTTCCCAGAACTCAATAACTTTGAGTTACCCTGTTAAGGGATTTGTATCAAGCCGGTTAAGGCTACCCTGTTAAGGGATTTCACAACTGTTGAAGTGGTTAAAGATCAACAGGAGTTACAATGATCTGGTAACAACACTCAATGCTAATGCAGATCCATTTTGGCCCCTCTTCTCCTTCTGCACATTCACTTTGTAGGTCTCTCTTCTCTCCTTTGGTCTGGTAAGAATTACGTATCACTTCCCTTGGATACACACATACAAATTTTGCCAACAACTTTTGAAAGAAACACAACATTGACCTTATAGGAAATAGATAGGTCGGTAGCAAAAACCCTAAACCCTAAACCTGTTAGATTAAGCAATTCAAACGGTTCAATCCTGACCGTTGAATCATACTGCATTAAATGCAACAATCTTGAATCGATCTCAAGACATTCTCCATCATCCATTATCCACCAATTTCATGGCGGTTGATAACCCGTCACGCATTGTCACCGTTTGACAAACTTCACACATTCCCAAGGTAGATAGGAATAGTCTTCTTCATGCAAGATCCTTCATGCACACAGGGCTTATGTGGCAACATGATCTGTTTTCCATTATACTACTAACTCATCACACAAAGATCACTGATTGAGTCACACAGGCTTGAGGTACTCCAGCCAGAAATCCTGAAGTGGAAACTACCTACCAACTGGTAGTCATACAATGATTCCATGTGTTGGTTCCCATAACTACATGCCGGTTCACCTTGACATGCCGGTTCATCTTGAACAAATATACCGCTTCACTTTGGCATATATACTGGTTCATGCATATGTCGGTTCTCTCTTCTCACATGTCACATGTGCCGGTTCACATCATGTCACATATTGACATCAATGACAACATACAATATCATTATGTCTTCATACCAGTTCACATAATGCCAACACTTGAGTCTTGGTCTTTATCGATGAAACAATTCTTGCAGGATTTTAAATCTATTTTTGACAAGTATTATTCCCTATTGTCATAAACTTTTATTATTTTGAAAACAGGATTGTTTAGCTATACTTTGTCATTGTTGGCAAAGGGGGAGAAGAATTCTATTTGAGAAAAGTATTTGGTTATCAAAATTTTGATATATGCTCTGAATATCTCAATGTTTATGCTCTATATGCAAAAGTTGTATACATTGTATTGTTAAAAGGATAGTGTATATGCTTAGGGGGAGCAATTTTGCTAATGACATGATTTTGTTGTAAAACACTTAGATGTCAAAATTTTATTTTCCTAAGTGTTGCCATCAATGCCAAAGGGGGAGATTGTTGGCATTTTTGATGTTTATGTTGTGATTGTCATTGATGGACACACACTTGCATTGAGTTATCCTTTATATGTATGAGTTTGAGCACAACCGGTATTTGTTCCAACTGGTATGTTGTATTATAGTCTTTAGATTATTGGTGTTTTGTAGAATGTGTCTCCCGGTCTGAAGTGGCATGTTGATCCCAAGCGGTACGAGGGACTAAAGTGGCATAACACATTTTTACCAGTCTTCATTTTTGTCAAACCGACAACCGGCATTTTGTATGAACCGGTAATACTTTGTGATGAGTTACCAACCGACATTTTGTGATGAGTTACCATCCACCAATTGTTTGATGGTGCCGACACCTAAACAGTGCCTTTTTGTGTCGTGGTATCAAGTATGTCCAGGTTCATTGAACCTAGGAAATTGTTATGTAATCCTATTGGACCGACATGAAATCAGATTCTTATATAAGGACATCATGTCTAGGGTTTTAGGTTGTTGATGTGGATATAGAAAAAGTTTATGTTGTTGCTAGGGTTTAAGGTGATTGAGGAGTTGGATAGAATATGAATGTGTAGAAGACTGAAGTAATGCTGGAGTGCATTAGGAATGAGCTACTAAGGATCTAACCAAGCAGTCTGTGCTACTAGCTAGATCAAACACTTGTTGATTACTCACATCTTTGACAAGTCTGTAGCCCTTAACCGGGTAGGCCCAAAAGCCTTTTGTAAATCCTCTAACAAGGTGCTTCATATCTGTGGATTTAAAATCCTCTAGCAAGGTAGTCTTTAATTGGACTTATCTCCTAACAGAGATTGAGATTCCTAACAGAATCTATTCTGGTAAAGAACATTGTAAGACCTTATCCGGTTTGGTTCCTATTCTGCAGATAGTTACTTGTGAGTTCCATTTCACCATGGTTTTTCCCATTTGGGTTTCCACGTCAAAATCTCATGTGTTATGGTGTTTGTGCTTCTGTGGGTGAATGCATTATTTTCTATTTGGTTTGCATGTGTGCTAACTAGTTTGTCTGCTAAACTATTTTACTGGTTTACTATTAGTCTTGTAAAGTGTTTAAGTGCAAAGATTTTTGGCATACTAATTCACCCCCCCTCTTAGTATTCATCAAAGGAAAGCATGAAGTTTATTTTAAAAATATAAAAGAAAATGTGAGATCCATTTTAAACCTTTTCAAGAAAAGGAAAAATGAGTCCTTTTTACTAACTTTGAAAGAAAGCAAAGAAAACTAAATTAATTCCCTTCTGTTCTTGCACAAAATGTTAGAACATGCACACAGTCTGTTAGCAAAAAAATTAAATCAAAGATGATGGGCTTCACAAGCCTAAATTCTGATCCTAGTTACAAATTATCTTTTCTCTCTATCAAAACTACGCATTGGACTTTTGCATGGATGCGCTATAGAAAGGTACAAAAGCACTAAAAGATGATTTCTACGTGCTACGCTAATTACTTAATGCACTACACTGGTATCCTAGCATGCAAGAAAGAAACCGAAAGGGTTAGGCACTAACAATAAGCTCCAAAACACTACAAAAGGGTTTTTATGCGTTAAACAGTGCAATGAAAGCGCTATTATTTGCCACATATGCACTACAAAAAGTTCTCAACTCGCTAAAAGGGTATTCCAGCATGCTTGTAATCCTTGTCCTGCACAAAATATGATGTTATATATGGGGATGAGCCCCACGGTGGGTGCCAAAAATGTGTGTGGAAAAATGTGGTGATGAAAATGAATAACACAAATCTAGAGTATCCACACACCAATGAGACACTTGGTCCAAGTATATGAACTGATTCAATCAATTTAACTTCTCAAGGGGCGTCCCATTGTTCTCTATCTCACAGGATGCTAAAGTAAATGTTTTTCTCTCAGATCATTGAGCAGAGTGACTTAGGAATGACAACTCCAAGAATGAGTGATGTTTGATTTATATGCATGAATGCATTCTAAGATATATTATATCGAAACTATGATGATTAAGTTAGCATAAAGATGATGATAATAATAGCAAATTATCCTAGCAATGATATACTAGCCTAACATGAATATTCTATGATATATTAAAATGCTTCTAAATGGTATTATGATGACTAAACAAAGAGACTAAATGTTTAGTAATTTAGGCTATAATGGAGATACATGAAAACTTGGAGATTATGAAAATGAGGAATGAGAGCTCTATTTATAGGAAAAATAGGGCAATGGATAATCTTAACAAGGGCCAAGATTGAAAGTTAATCAATCCATGTTTAGAATACTCACCAATGAAATGGTGACAATTGTCAACAAGAGGTTGCTTGAGAGGAGATGTAAGAAGCATTAAATGATTGAGAAGACATGAAGGTTACCTTAGGAGGTAAGGGTTAAGGTTAGGTTAGGGTTATCCAATGGATAAAGCTTTTACCCAAGGGATAAACTCTTGTGCAAGGGTTAAAGAGATAACCAAGGTTAAAGCCATGAAAGCTTGATGAGACCCTTGGGTTAGATGAGGGTTAAGTTAGAGAGAAAGTCTCTAACCAAAGGTCAAAGATGAGGTAACCATAAATGGTTATGTAAGAGCCTTTAATGGTTTGGAAGACTTTAGAGGTTAACCATTTGAAGACACAAAGCCTTTAATGGTTATTGAAGACTTTGGAGGCTTTGAGAAGTGGCTTCTCTTTGTTTAGGAATGTGACAGTAATTAGGAGATGAATTAGGCTAGATTGCGATGGATTAGAAGAATCTATAAGGGGTTTAGGAGGTAAGTGGGAGATGTAGGAAAATGAAAGTGGACGGAGGAGGATTTTAATTGAAATAAAATTACTTTATTTCAACAAAATAGATGCAATCTTGCATAAATACAAATGGGGGGATTCAATAAATAAATTAGATTTATTTATTTGCAAGGATTAATTTAATTAAATGTAAATTTGATTAAAAAGAGAGAAAGGGGAATTAATTAAATAAAATGATTTATTTAATTAAAGTCTAGAAAAGGTTAATTAAATAAATTGAGTAATTTATTTAATCAAATAGGTGAATATGAATAAATTAATTAAATAGGATTTAATTAATAGGGGGAATGGGGTTAAAATAAATATTAAATTTTTTTTTAAGAAAGTGATAAGATTATATGTTTACAGTAGCTATTGTTAAGTTATAACCCTAATTGTAATATTGAAGAGGGGAAAAAGACCCGCGAGGTGGATTAGTTAATAAGCATGCAAGTCAAACATATAATTATATGAAATCAAAGACATAACTCCAAAACACATGAAAACATGAATAAGATGCATATACCTCTAAAACACCTTATACCTCTCCCTCGGATTGAGATTGATGAAGTGAAGGCACCCCTTGGTGATGCTCCACTTGATGTGCTCCTCTTGCTTGCTTGCTTGATGTGGATGGCTCTCCAATGTTGTGCACAAATGAAATGGATTTGGAAGATGATAAGGATGAGATGATCAAGTGTGGATGAGATATGATTTGAACATGATACGGTTGCCAAGATGATTTCCTGAGCTCAAAAGGACAACATAAGATTACTAAAATTGGAGATGAAAAATGAAGGGATGGAGTCCTCAATTTATAAGAGGAGGAGAGGAAGAATGGATGGTTGAGATGGTTTCGAGATGAAGGGCTAGGATTGCTTGTGAGCTCACACAAGGTCCAAGAGAGGGTGTGGAGACCAAGAGATATGTCTTAAAGATATTTCTTGTCTCCACACTCCTCAAGGTACATTAGGAAGACTTCCCAAGGTACCTTGAGAAGAGCAAAGTGCATTGGGAAGACTTTCCAATGTGCCTTGAGAGGAGCAAGGGATGTGACATTCCTTGAAGAATGGGGAGGAGGAATTTAAAATTCTCCAAAAAGGGATAATCATGGGGATTGGAGGAATAAGAAGTAATTAAAAATTCCTTGGGAGAGGAGATGTCTAGAGGATTGTGACATTTTGAAGATCTCACATTCACCTAGGAAAAGAGCATTAAAAGCTAGTGGTAGGATGGAAGGGACAAGGAGTTAACTTCGTGGCTAATCATGATGATTAGCCATTATCAACTCATTAGGAGGGGGATTAGAGGAAATTTTAGGTGGGATTAGGGTTTGTAGGAGGATTTGACTAGGAGAGAGAATGAGTGGAGGGAATTAAAAATTAGAAGAATAAGGTTAAGTGAGTTTACGGAGTTTCTAGAAGACTTTATTAGGTTAATGATGAATTAAGAAGATGGTTTGTAGGAATCATGTGGGTTAACTAATTAATTAGCCAAGAGGAAGATTTATGAGGATTTAATCTTTTAGAAGAATAAAGAAGGGGATTGATTTATTAAATAAATCAGTCACATACTATAGTGACAATATTAATTATATTTAATTAATATTGAGGAGAATTTGAATTAACATAATTAATTAATTAATTATGTGAGGAATTAAAAGTAATTAAAAATAATTACTTTTAGGTGTCTACATTCTGCCCCTCTTTGAAGCGAGGTGTAATGAAGCGTTGATTCAAAGAATAATCTTGTTTGATTCGATTGATAAGGTCTAGATTCAATTTGATTTCAGGAAGGAGTCATCCTGTATAAGACATGATCAGAGCATCTGGTTTTAGGAAGGATACATCCTGTATAAGACATGATTGATCACAATGTTTGGTTTCAGGAATGATTCATCCTGTATAAGACATGATTAGATCACAACGTCTGGTTTCAGGAAGGATTCATCCTGTATAAGACATGATCAGATCACAACGTTTGATTTCAGGAAGGATTTATCTTGTATAAGACATGATCAGATCACAACGTCTGGTTTCAGGAAGGATTCATCCTATATAAGACATGATCAGATCACAACGTCTGGTTTCAGGAAGGATCCATCTTGTATAAGACATGATCATATCACAACGTCTGGTTTGAGGAAGGATTCATCCTGTATAAGACATGATCAGATCACAACGTCTAGTTTCAAGAAGGATACATCTTGTATAAGTCATGATTGATCACAACATCTAGTTTTAGGAAGGATTCATCCTGTATAAGACATGATTGATCACAACGTCTAGTTTCAGGAAGGATTCATCTTGTATAAGACATGATCAGATCATTTGGTTTTAGGAACGATACATCCTGTATAAGACATGATCAGAACCAAAATTAATTATGTGAGGAATTAAAAATAACTAAGATAATTATTTTTAAGTGTCTACATTTTGGCGATGTGTAGAAGATAGAAGAATAAAAGGATGCCCCAGCAAAAGCATGGGAGGTGTATGCCCCCTCAAGATTTTTTTTGAAAAAAAGGATGAAAAATTCTTGAAAAAAAAAAGGATGAAGGAGCAGGGTGGAAGGGATAAATGAGGAAGAAATATGAAGCAGTCGTGAAGAATTTGGAAAGAATAATAGGAGAGGTGAGACCACGGGGGAAGATGGGCCCTCACGGGGGGCCCATATATGCCACAACGGACCCAATGAGGGGTCATTGTATCATGACGGACATATTTTCCTCTTTTTATATATATGTATACATGATTCGATTGGTGATAGATGATGTGTAGCATTTATTGTGATGGATTATTTTTGTTTGTCTTATGATGTCATATATGGATGCAATCATGGATGTGCTATGCTGACCTATTTTGTGATGTAGAGTGGATGCTTATGTATGTATGTTTATGATGTGTTGCAGACATAGTTTTTGGATGCAGGATGAGTGTTTTTTATGCTTTATGTATAAATACACATGTGTGAATGATTTATGATGTAGTCTAAATGTAATGCTATATAGATGAGTGTATCTTTTATTTATGTGATGCAATCTTATATGGTAAATGTTTTGTGCAAAAAAAATGTCTATCTAAGAAATGCACTCTACATGATGTGAATGAATTAATAAAAAGAGGGAATATGCCAATAATAACACAATGATCTTAGATAGAAGAATATGGAATAGATGGGAAGTGGGGGAAATTGAGAACTCCATGGGATTATTGAGTTTAGGATTTGATGGAATGATGGTGAGATTTTGTGCACAACAAATGTGGAGAGCCAACCTAGTTTGATGTTGCCCTGAGTGGCTTGCACCACTGATTATAGAAATTAGGATGCCATGAGAAACCCAGGATGTGGATTGACTCTATAGACAAACGGGAATTTCTTGCACACAACAATGCAAGTGTTAAGAAACACTAATACAAAGTTGTGGGTTCATGCAAGGAAACCCTCAAACACACCGATACCTCTTGTACACGAAAAGGTAAGTGTTGATAAACACTAGTACCAGGTCACCAGTTTATACAAGAGGGATCCAAAACATGCCATACTATGAAATATTCCCCAGTATGTGCCTATCATAACGTACCTGGATATGGAAGAACCTAGGCAGTCGTAAATAGTGGTAGTCGTAGGGCAAAAGATGCAAGTCTATATGAAAAGATCTAACAAAATCTAACATGTCACTTCCTTGCAACCAAATGATACCTCTTGCCAAGAGTAGAACTAGGATGAAGGATTATGTTGCCAGGCAAGGGAAGGAGTCATCCCTAGGGCAAAGTGGACTTTTGAATTAGGCAAGCGATTTAATGGTTTTGGAGAGTGACCTATGGACTTGGGATTGTTTCTCAAGACTTCTTGAAGCTTACATAGAGGCATAAAAGCTCAGTTTTAATGGGACATTCCTTGTTTATGACTCAAGCAAAGACTCATCATCATACGCATGTTTTATTGGGAGGCGGAAAAGAAGGAATGTTGCGCATGGGTGGGCTGGATGTCGGATGATTTGTAGTGTCGATCAGATAGATAGTGGATCCGGTTATTTACCTTGGCGCCTGCACAGAGGTTTTCACCAAGGTACTTGTCCGTAGTGCCACCAAGTGGTTTTCACTAATGGACAAATTGTTTTTCTTTCTTTTTCCGCTTTTTAAAAAAAAAAATTGTGTCATAAGGTGCCTGTTTGCTAGGTTTTCACCAAAGTGACGATTTTTTTTTCAGGATCTTTTTCTCATTTTTTTTTTTAATTTTTTCTTTTAATTTTATTTTTTCTTGATTTTTTTGACAATTTAAGACTTTCTAAGGACTAAGCATTAAATATTTTGAGGTGCATGATATTCATTGGATCATCCAAAGGAATGCCTTCAGGAGTAGCCAACTGATAAGCTCCTGATCCATATTTTGCTATGATTACATATGGTCCAAGCCAATTACGCTCGAACTTGCCTTTCTTTTCTCTTTCTTGTAGATTTTTCTGATTCTCCATGAGGACAAGATCACCAACTTGGAATTCCTAGGTTCTGACTTTTTTGTGATAACTCATATGCAAGCAGTTTTGATATACTTAGAGATGGTTCAAGGCCTTGAGGCACCTTTCATCTAACAATTCTAGCTCTTGTAAGCGTGCAATTTTGTATTCTTCCTCTGGTAGGATGTCTTACAGCGATACCCTTAGAGAGGGGATCTTGATCTCAAGGGGAAGGATGGCTTCGGAGCCAAAGACTAGGGAATAAGGGGTGGAACCTGTGGGGGTGCAGATGGAGATGCGGTAGGCCCACAAAGTGGGATGGAGTTGGAGGTGCCAATCGTGGCTAGCTTCATTGACTGTCTTTTTGAGGATTTTGATTAAGTTTTTATTACAAGCCTTAGCTTGGCCATTGCCTTGGGGATAAAATGGGGCGGAGAAGCGATGTTGGATGTTGAATTTTTGGCAGAGTTCTTTGACATCCTGGTTTTTAAATTGTTTGCCATTATCTGTGATAATAACTTTTGGAATGCCATATCAGCATATCAGGTAATTCAGGATGAATTTGGATATCTGCTTACTAGTGGTAAAAGTAAGAGGGATAGCCTCTACCCACTTGGTGAAATACTCGATGGTGGTTATAATGAACTTATGTTAGTTGGAGGATGAAGGGTGGATTTTCCCAATGAGATCGAGGCCCCACTGTGAGAAAGGCTAGGGTGTAATAAATGGCTGCAATTCTTGTGATGGTGCATGAATCTTGTCACCATGTTGTTGGCAAGGGATGCATTTCTTCACATAGTTGTATGCATCTTCTTCCATTTTAGGCCAATAGTATCCTATTCTTAAAAAAAAATTAGCCAATGTGAGCCCACTTGAGTGTGCCCCATAGATGCCCTCGTGTACTTCATGTAATGCCCATTCTGCTTCTTGTTTATCTAAACACCTTAGGAGGGAACCATCGAAATGCCTTATGAATAGGGTGTCTCCGAGGATGGTGTAACAAGCACATCAGCGGATGAAGGTTTGTTGTTGGATTTTTTGTGAGATGTGGGGGAATGGTGTTGTCTTTGAGGAAAGCAAAGGTTTCTTGGTACCAAGGGGACTTCGGACCAATGAGAACACACACCATTTCAGACTCTGGTAGGTCATATGCTGGTATAAATAATTGCTTGACCAAGAACTTGCACTTCTGACTGTGTGCTGGCATTTGAAGGAGAGAGCCAATGGTGGCCATTGCATTTTTAGCCCTGTTGTTTGTTCATTGGATTTGATTAAATATGATTGCTGTGAAATGTTGCCTAAGATCTTCAACCATGGTATGGTAAGGAAGGAGTTTATCATCTTTTGTCTGGTACTCATCATTGACTTGTTTTATAATGAGCTAAGAGTCACCATAAACTTGTAACTCCTTTATTTTCTAGTTGATAGCCAAACACAAACCTATGATGAGTGCCTCGTATTCTTCTATGTTATTGGTACATGCAAAGGCTATTTTGTATGATTTGGGGATGCCATCTCCTTGAGGTGTAACCAATAATATTCCTGCCCCCGATCTATTTTGGGTGCAGGAGCCATCAAAGTATAATTGCCATGTGGAGGATGTGGAAACAACCATAATGAAATCATCTGGTAATTCTATGAGAATAGGATGGTCACCGTGAAGTGGAGCTTTAGCCAACTGATCTGCAATGACTTATCCCTTGATTTCCTTTCTGTCCACATATTCGATGTCAAACTCACTTAGGAGCATGACCCATTTGGCAGTTCTACTAGTGAGAGCACCTTTTGATAGGAGATATCTAAGTGGATCAATCTTGGCAATCGGCTTTGTTTTGTTATTCAACATATAGTGTCGAAGTTTTTGTGTTCTAAACACTAAAGCAAAACATGCTCTTTCAATGGGGATGTAATTGAGTTCATATCCTACCAATGTCCGATTGATGTAGTAAATAGTGTGTTCCTTCCCTTGATCATCTGTTTGCACCAGTAATGCCCCCAATGCCACTGTAGTAGCACATATGTACAAAATGAGGGGTTTTCCAAGAGTAGGTGGCATCAAAACTGGAGGTGATGCTAGATATTCTTTTAATTTCTCAAAGGCCTTTTGACATAAGCAATCCCATTTGAATTTTGTGTCTTTACACAACAGGTGTGCAAATGGATGGCACTTGTCTGCTAGCTGTGAAATGAAACGTGTGATAGAGTGGAGTTTTCCCTGGAGACTGCATAGTTGTCTGAGAGTTCTTGGCGGAGGCATTTCCATAATAGATTTTACCTTTGTGGGATCAACCTCGATGCCTCTGCGGGAAACAATGAATCCTAGTAGTTTTCTCGATGTGACACCAAACACACACTTTTTGGGATTTAGGCACAACTTGTATTTTTCCAATCTTTCGAAGATCTGTTTTAGAAGAGGGATGTGCTCTTGTCTTGTCTTGGATTTGCCTAACAGATCATCCATGTAGTCCTCCATAATTTTGTGCAAGTGGTCATGAAAAATTGTTGTCATTGCATGTTGATATGTAGCTCTAGCATTTTTAAGGCCAAAAGGCATGACCCGATAATAGAAAGTACCCCATGGTGTTGTGAATGTGGTTTTATGTTGATCCTCATCTGCTATCCTGATTTGGTTGTATCCGAAAAACCCATCCATTAGTGATAGCATTTCATGTCCTCCTGTAAGGTCCACAATCATGTCTATATTGGGGAGAGGGAAATCATCTTTAGGACAAGCTCTATTTAGATCTCAAAAATTTGTGCAGATACGGATACCCCCGGTAGGTTTGCCGATAGGTACAATGTTAGAGAGCCATTCAGCATAGTCTATGGGTTTGATGAATTTTGCATCTAACATCTTTTGGAGTTCCGCCTTGACCAGGAGAGTAATATGCGGGTGCATTTTGCGTAGTTTTTGTTTTATAGGTTTTGCATCTGGGCGAATAGCAAGATTGTGAACCACCAAGGTAGGATCTAACCCTGGCATATCGGCATAGGACCATGAAAAATTAATTTTTACCTCTGTAAGGAAGTTGATGAAGTCTTGTTTCTCTATTTCTGTGAGAGATTTGGCAATGAGCACATTTTTCAGAATGACTTTGGTGCCCATGTTGATGCTGTTTGTTTCTTCTATCAGCAAATTTGATTTGTCCTATGGAAGGTAACCAATGGTAGGGAGGTCAAGTCCTTCATCATCAAGTGCCTTTTCCAAGTTTTCACTTTCGGATACGCCCTTTGTTTTTATTTTTTGTTCATCCAAAGGTGCCTTGGGGAGGTTTTCACCTAGGGAATCATGTCTTTTCCTTTTATTATCTTTTTTGTGGCTAAGGGCATTGACCTGACTACCAAAGTATCCCTTTTTGTGTAGTTGAATAACCTCGATTCTGTTACAATCTTTCAGGTTTCACATCATCAGGAGAGCAATGAGAGCATTATCATCGGTGCAGATATCTAAAGTGGGTTTGTCTTGTTGGCCCCAGTCAATGAGTTCAGGATGGACGAGATGTAGCTCGTGTGAAGTGGGAGGGGCTACGAGGGTGATGGTATTGATGTAAGTGTCAAAGAAGACATCTTTCTCGTATTCATAAGGCATTTCGTGGAATTCCTCTTCGTCAGCAGTTTTGATATCTGAAGAAGGACTAGAAGGGGCACCAATGATAGTAATCTTAGGCACCAGGGTGTACCCCAAGCCTATGTTGTATCTGTAGGAGATAGGATTTATGGGTTCTTTTCTTCCTTTTTCCTCTGGTCCTAGGCCATATCTTTTGTATCCGATTTTTTCAACTATGGCAGATGCTTTTGGGTACATTTTATTGGGTACTTTCACTAGCTCATCATCCTCTTCCCGGTACAACTAGGAAGAGACATCTACTTCTTCAAGACTCTCCTCATTAAGTGGGCCCCATTACTAGAAGGTGGTATATTGGCATTGTATGACTGGTTTTGGGTCCTTTTTGAGCTCCTTTGGTTTTCCAAATGACTTAGGAGAGAGAGGGAGGTTGCCTATTAATAAGACGTCCTCCAATTTGTATTCTCCACAACCATTATCCAAGATCTTGATTTGATTATCTAGGTGGGATGATATGGAGGTAACATTTGATGTGTCAGATGGAGGTGTTGGCGAGGGTCTATTTAATGGGCAATGATATGGATGGTTTTCCTCTAGGAGTTTGCAATACTGGAAGGGTTGTGGATCACTTTTGATAGTTATCTCTCTTCCATTGAAGGGTAATTTGATGCATTGGTGATAGGTGGAGGGTATGTCCTGCAAGGAATGAATCCATGGTTGCCCAAGGAGAATGTTGTAGGGGAGATCAAGATCTAGTACTTAGCAAGGGGTTTCAATTGTAATGGGGCCCACTTGAAGAGGTAAGGTGATCATGCCCTTTGAAATTCTTCCTGCATCATCATATGCCTTTATTGTGATCCTTCCTGATGTGTCTATCAGATCCTCAGAAAGTCCCAATTTTTTTATTAATTTGTATGTACATAGATTAAGACCGGATCCACCATCTATCAGGATACATTCGACCTTATGCTTGTGGATAAGAGCTTCGATGTGCAAAGGTTTGTTATGGTCTTCATCTGCGGGAGCATCTTTGGAGGTAAATACCAGGTGCTACTGGGTAGCAAGGTTTCCAATGAGGGCTTGGAATTGGGTGGCGTTGATGTTATCAGGAATGCATGATTCGAGAAAGGCTTGTTCCAAAATTTCTTTATGGACCAGGGAAGTTTTAAGAAGTTCCAAAATGGAGATCTGAGCGGAGGTCTTCCCAAGTTGGTCTAGGAGGTCATATCGGTGAGTGGAAGACATGGGCGGTAGATTTGGTGGAGGAGGGACTCCTTGGATGGTGACTTTACCTCGGTGTGTAGTTACATTGCAGTCATTCTAGAAATGGGAGGTGGAAAGCATGGCGCCTTGAATGACTATCCTAGCAGGATTTGGTCTGCTTTAGGAAGAAGGAGGATTAAATCCTTGGATGGTTATGACATTGATATGATTGTCTACAGGTTCAATGCGACCTACTAAAAAATCAAAGTTGGTTATATGATTAGCATAGTCATAACCCACTACCTTAGATGATGAGCCTTTTCCTTTATCATGCTTCGGGAAGGGTTCCTGGTACATTTTGAGTTTGTCATTGTTATTACTAGGTTTTGCATTTGCTACTTCAATATCACCTCTATCAATGAGATCTTGTATATAGATCTTCAGTTTCATACACTTTCGTGTATCATGTCCCTTCATATGATGGCATTCACAATACTCATTTTCATTATACCATCTTGGTTTAGGTTGATTGGGGTCAAACGGGAGAGTGATTGGAAAAACCACTACACCTGCTTGGACAAGTTTTTGAAACACCATTTCAATAGGCTCAGCCAGAGGAGTGAAGTCTCTTGGAGTCTGGTTATTCGATCAGGGTGGTCGTCCCTGGATTGAGACATTGTTGTGAGGTTTTTGGGATTGATTTTGATTGTTTTGATTATTGAATTGATGATTATTGGTGGTGGATTTTGGGGGAGCGGCCATGGTTTGGACCTTCTTTGCATCAGTTACACCATCATTGACCATGTTTTTGTTTTTAGACCAGAATTTTGGCTTGTTGTTATGATAAGAGGGAGAACTTTGTGTCAACTTTTGGTAATGTTTCAAGGTTCCTTCCTCCATCAAGACACGTTCGAGGGTGAGGCCCTTATCAGTTAATTTTTGGAAGGATTTGATACATTGGGATATTAAGAGTCTTGAAAGTTCAGGTACCAAGTTCTTTTGAAATAGTTCAATTTGATGTTGTTCTGGCATGTCCCACTAGAATTTCTTGATAAGATGTCACCATCTTTGTAGGAAATTGGCGAAGGTTTCTCCAAGCCTTTGTTTTGTATTGTATAGGTCCATCATAGAAACATCATTAACCATGTTGTAAGTATAGTGGGCCACAAATTTTTCTGCCAAGTCTAGAAAGGAGACAATGGAACCTCGCGATAGAGATGAGAACTATGCCAGGGCATCTCCCATGAGACTCTTGGGAAAGAGTCTGCGAAGATAAAGGTCACTATAGTAGACTTCTTGGCATAAGAGGTGGAATTATCAGACATGGTCGCAGGGGTCTCCTTTGCCTTCATACTTGGTGAATTTGGGGATCTCAAATCCTGGGGGATAGGGTGCAACTGATATAGACGGGTCGTAAGGACAAGGGCAAAACTCTTCGAATGAGTAAGTTTTCCTTTTATTAGTCCTTTGTTTCATGTCCTTGATGATATTTTTCATGTCTTGAATTTCTTTGATGAGGTCTTGTTGTGGACTTTGATAATGATGAATTGTATTTTCCCCAAGAATTGGGTGAGCCAAAGATAGTGCACCGCCACTAATGTATTGATATGATGAGGAGGCGGGAACATGGGATGTGAGGACCGATGTCACAGGGATTTGTGTGATAGTTGGTTGCGGTCCGCAAACTATTGTGACGGGATTCCTTATGGCCTGGATGAAATTTGTGACATTGTTGGCAGGAAGGGAAGTTTGTGGAATAGAAATATGTGGTTGAATGGAAGGAGGTGGTATAGAAGTGTGTTGGAGAATAGATGAGATCAGATTTGATAGTGGTATAGATGGTAAGGAGGAAGAAGGTGGGATGGAGACCACGGTGGGAGGTGCCGCGGGTGGCATTGATTGAGCTTGAATGATTGATGGGGCTGCGATTGATTGAGTTTGAATAATAGGTGAAATCCTTTGTGTGGGAGTGACCTCTCCTTGTGGTTGTTGGGCGAGAGTGGATCTACTAAATTCAGGTAGAAGTTGAGCTCCACTCTCAAGGAGAGTTTTCAGAAGTGCAGTAGGATTGTGTTTAATAAACTGTTCCATCATCTCTTGGTTATAAGAATCCGCTAGGAAATTTTGCACTTCCGAAGAGAGTTCATCTTGGCTAACCATGTTAGGATTTTGGCTTTGATCTTGATTGCTAGGTTGCCCACTTTATGTAGGATCTTGCGTGGGATCTTCATATAGGGCACTAATGTCTGGCATGCCATATTGTTGTTCAACCATCTTTCTCTTTTGGGATCGAGTTGTAACCATACACGAATAACCTTGGAAACATTTGGAGGGGGAAATTTGTGATGAAAGGACTTAGCAAGATATTTGTGGAATTTTGGATTTTGTCTTTTATGACAAGGGATTTTGTTGATTGGTATGGTTCTTGGATTAGAGCCCAGATTTGATTAGGATTTGACACCTTAGTCCTTGGATGAGGATTTTAGGTGGTGGATGCAACCACAGGTAAGGTGATGGCCAACTTGTGTAGAATTTAGAACTTGGATTGATGATTAAAAAACCTCTCTTATACCAAGGGTTGACTAATGACCCTAAGCAAAGTAAAGATGTGAGTTAAGAGTCTTGATCGACTCAAAAGGATTAGGCAAAAGGTACTTGGAGAGGATTCCCCTTCAAGTACGAGAGGAAATTTATTAATGATGAGGTCTAAATGTAATTTCACAAGGCATGTAACCTTAACGTGAGGTTAAATTGGATTAGAGGATGATTGGATTTGAATTTTGATAATTGATTTGATAGTGGAGGGAGATTGATTTGATGTGCTAAGTCCTTGGGAAATTTGAGGATGATTGATGGAGGAGGTATGGTAGTGATGGCTTAGAAGAAACTTGATGACTAGGTTGTCTTTGGCATGAACATGACTTAAGGATTGATTTGAATGGCAAGTTGTATGAAGGGATAAGACCACCCTGATTTGGACGATAGTAGGTGTTTCAAAGGACAAACTTGAATATTGATGGAGAGGATGAACTCTTAGCTTCTCTCTTGGACTTATGAAACATGGGACAGATGAAGTTTTGATGCAATTTTGGACTTTGTGTGGGTAATGACTTGGACAATTGTTTGTGTCTTGACAAGTGTATTTGTAAAGTGTTTGGGGATAGTGATGTGTTTTTAGTCTTCTCTTGGCAAGTATGTATCAAACAAAGAAAACACAATGATCAAATGCATATTATCTCAAAGACACTCATGCTCATATACAACATTCTTAAGGCTGGCAAGGACAATAGTCATTGGATCCCAATCGGTTTCCCAGCTACGCTTACCTAGAGCAGACACTTAGATGCTTGACCCCACTGGCTTCCCTCCATGGCACTCACTTCTTGGGGCAGCCAAGAATCAATTCCCATGAAACTCCTCATGGTGAAATTTGTGTCTCTACTAAGGGCCGTAAAAATATGGGCGGCTTCGGAGGTCTGACCTCCTGCACCAATGACTAGACGGTTTCTGGCCACTATGAACAAGGTGTTTAGTAAGTCTTCCCATTAGGAGCTACCCTTCAAAGTTGTGCAAGTGTAATTGAGGCCTATAGCCCAACGAAGCACCAAGAACTTAGTAGTCACGCAAGTGTGATTGAGATCTATAGGATCCTACTAAGCACCCAATGTGAGAGTGAACTCTCATATAGCCCCAACCATTGACCCTTTCGTAGTCAATGGCCTATTTATTATAGTGATTTGGGAACCCCAGGTCTGGGTGTACTCACTTGGGTCATTCCCCTCTTACCTTCCCAAAGAGCAAGTTGGGAGGGTAGGCCCGCTAGAGGTAAACACGCAATCAAACAAGAAAAGGTTGGAGGGTCTAGATTTCTGATCGTCTAGTAAAACGAGAGCATACTCTCCTACCATTAAGACTTTCTTAAAGACACATAAGATAATGGTTCATTCCATTTTAATTAATATCTAGGTGCCTAGTTTAAATAAATGCATAATGTTTGGTCGGATTTCTTAGGCAACCTGCAAAACAACTTGATTAGTAGTTTGAAAAATGGAGTCTTCAACAAGTGTCCTGCAAAAGACAACAAAATGACAAGCATATTAATTTTTTGAATATTTGGGAATAAGTAGAAAAACATGAATAAAAAACATGAAAATGCGCAGAGCGCTCACGCTGAAATACAGAGCCGCCAAAGATTTTTTTTTTCCCGCAGTCGCAATATTCCAGAACCTGCATCTCACAACTCGCAAAAACTCATAAAAAATATTAGTTCTTAGGGATGTGGGTCCCACCAGGCATGCCAGAATGAAGAGGGGAAAAAGACCTGTGAGGTGGATTAGTTAATAACCATGCAAGTCAAACATATAATCATATGAAATCAAAGACATAACTCCAAAACACATGAAAACATGAATAAGATGCATATACCTCACAAAACCTTATACCTCTCCCTCAGATTGAGATTGATGAAGTGAAGGCGCCCCTTGGTGATGCTCCACTTGATGTGGATGGCTCTCCAATGTTGTGCACAAATGGAATGGATTTGGAAGGTGATAAGGACGAGATGATCAAGTGTGGATGAGATATGATTTGAGCATGATAAGGTTGCCAAGATGATTTCCTGGGCTCAAAAGGACAGCATAAGATTACTAAACTTGGAGATGAAAAATGAAGGGATGGAGTCCTCAATTTATAAGAGGAGGAGAGGAAGAATGGACAGTTGAGATGGATTCAAGATGAAGGGCTAGGATTGCTTGTGAGTTCACACAAGGTCCAATAGAGGGTGTGGAGACCAAGAGATATGTCTTAAAGGCATTTCTTGTCTCCACACTCTTCAAGGTACATTGGGAAGACTTCCCAAGGTACCTTGAGAAGAGAAAAGTGCATTGGGAAGACTTCCCAATGTACCTTGAGAGGAGCAAGGGATGTGACATTCCTTGAAGAATGGGGAGGAGGAATTTAAAATTCTCCAAAAAGGGATAATCATGGGGATTGGAGGAATAAGAAGGAATTTAAAATTACTTGGGAGAGGAGATGTCTAGAGGATTGTGAGATTTTGAAGATCTCACATTCACCTAGAAAAAGAGCATTAAAAACTAGTGGTTGGATGGAAGGGACAAGGAGTTGACTTCATGGCTAATCATGATGATTAGCCATTAGCAACTCATTAGGAGGGGGATTAGAGGAAATTTCAGGTGGGATTAGGGTTTGTAGGAGGATTTGAATAGGAGAGAGAATGAGTGGAGGGAATTAAAAATTAGAAGAATAAGGTTAAGTGAGGTTAGGGCGTTTCTAGAAGACTTTATTAGGTTAATGATGAATTAAGAAGATGGTTTGTAGGAATCATGTGGGTTAACTAATTAATTATCCAAGAGGAAGATTTGTGAGGATTTAATCTCTTAGAATAATAAAGAAAGGGATTGATTTATTAAATAAATCAGTCACATACTATAGTGACAATATTAATTATATTTAATTAATATTGAGGAGAATTTGAATTAACATAATTAATTAATTAATTATGTGAGGAATTAAAAGTAATTAAAAATAATTACTTTTAGGTGTCTACAAACATAACTTTAATGTGAGGGTTCAAGTTTATTGTTCACTTTGTATTGGAGATTTGTTCATTGATATATTCGTATTTGCATATTTGTTGTTACCGGCAAATAGGTCTAGAATAAGCACCGACATGCTTATCTATTCCAGATCAGCACGACACGCTTTGGAGATGATTTTGTTGTTATTGTAAATGCATTAAGCTGACATGTTGAATTGGATATTGCATCGGTTATTGATTTACTTGTAATTTATTTTATTGTAATATCTTTTAGAGCCGACCTACTAAAATTGGTCTTAGGTTATGGTATATATGTAAGATCTTATTTGTAAGATCGATAAGTGATTGAGAAAAGGAATTGTAAGAAGGTATATGCGAAAATAAGCAGAGCTATACATATAGACATCATTTGAAGGTGAAGCAAGGATTTTGTGAAGACATATCAGAACTACATCGGTACTGAATCCAGTATATGAAGATGCTACTTTGAGCAGTGCATCATTATTGGATTTAACCATCTAATTGTAGTCAGTGTGACTCCTATTTGTGTTTGAGCAGTGAGCTGTAGGTGCTTGGCCTTTCTGCATGTGTAGACCCCATTTGTATACGCATACTATCTACAGTAGTATCATCTGATTGTGGATAAGGTTTCCCACCATGATTTTTCCCCTTACAGGGTTTCCACGTACAAATATTGGTGTTATGTGTTGTGGATGTTATTATCTTTCTGTTTCATGCATTAATCTTTACCAGTACTGCAATTAACTGATAAACTATCTACCGACATAAATTTTGGTTTACCGGTATTAAGCATTAAGGTTGGTTAAGTTGTTTTTGGTTTGAATTTATTTGACAACTGATTCACTCCCCCCCTCTCAGTTGTCTCCGAGACCTAACAATTGGTATCAGAGCTTAGTCCTCTTTTTGCAGAAGTTTAACAACTTGAGGAGATCCAATGTCTACTAACTATTTCAGGAAGGACAATCCTAAACTTGATGGAACCAACTATGGCATATGGGAGATCAAAATGGAGACACATCTAAATTACATTGGAAAGAACATCTGGGATGTTACAAAGAATGGCTATATTGCTCCTTCTCAAAGTCAGCCTAATCCACCTACCTTAGGAAAGGATGAGGAAAATGATTGCAAAGCAAGAGAAGCACTTTTGAGCGCATTATCAGATCAACAAATCATGGGATTATCAGATAGGTCTACTGCGAAAGCTATTTGGGATCATTTGGAAACATTGAATGAAGGAGATTCCACAATCAAAATTGCAAAACTTGAAAGCTTCTGGGTCAGGTATGAAAATCTGAAAATGGAAGAAGATGAAAGGATTTCTGCTTTTATAGAAAGAGTTCATGAAATTGTTTTGGGTATTAAATGTTGTGGAGGAACCTTAAGTGAAGATGAAATTGTTTCAAAAGTTTTAAGAGGATTGCCACCGACATATAAAATGAAAGTTACTGCTATAAATGAGTTAAGAACAATGCCTAATACATCAGTAACTAGGCACACATTGATTGGAAAACTTTCAGCTTTTGAAATTGAGGAATTTGGTCTTGTTGCTACTATAAAGACAGATTTAGCTTTTAAGGAATCAACATCATCTATGCCATCATTTGACAAATCTAATTGGAAAGCCTTTTATGCAAGAGAACTTGAGGAAAGCAGGAGAGAAAATGAAGAACTTGAAGCACTATTTGCAAAGAAAATGCCTAAAGGTCCAGTTGGAAGTAAGTATGAGGGTAAAGCACCCTTTAAATGTTTTAACTATAATAAGATTGGTCATATGGCCTCAAGATGCCCTGATAGACATGCTAGACTAAGAGAAGAAGCTAGAAGAACACACAAGCCTAACCCTGAATATCAGAGATACAGATTTAAGAAGAATAAAGATAAATCATGTTATCTTGCTGATGAAGGAGTCACTGATGATTCTAATGAGAATCCAGTAGACAATGGATGGGTTTTTGTTGCTATAACAAAAGATCAACTGGCACCTACTGTTCAACCAATAGAGTAGGCCCTGGTAGCTAAAGTTGAAGTTATGGATGAATGGATCATTGACTCAGGATGTTCACATCATATGATTGGTGATAAAGGTAAATTCTTGACCTTTCAGGAGGATAATGGAGGTCTGGTAAGATTTGGAAATGATAAAACTTGTTTGATCAAAGGAAAAGGTACTATATCTCTTAATGGTAAGCATAATACTGACAATGTTTACTATGTAGAAGGTTTAAAGCATAATCTTTTGAGTGTTGGTCAATTAGTTGAAAAAGGATTTCAGTTACAATTCAAGAATGGAAAATACAAAATTATGAACAAAACTGGTTTGGAAATTGCAACCGGTAATCAAACTAGAGGTAACATCTTTCATTTGAATAACAGTGAAAAGACATTCTTGATTGCACATATTGATGAAAGTTGGTTGTTACATAAGAGACTCTGTCATGTAAATTTTGATTGCATGGTAAAAATCAGTACTACTAAGGCAGTTAGAGACTTACCTATGATTGTTAAACCTCACAATTCGGTATGTAAGGAATGTCAATTTGGAAAACAAGTTAGTGCATCTTTCAAAAGTATTCTAGAAAAATCCAATAATGCTCTTGAATTAGTTCACACTGATTTATGTGGTCCAGCTAGAACTAAAAGCTTACAAGGTGATAGATATATCATGCTAATCATTGATGACTATTCTAGAATGTGTTGGGCTACTTTTCTTAGAGAAAAATTAGAAGCACTTGGGAAGTTCAAACTATTGAAGGTGATGGTAGAAAATGAAACCGACAAGAAAATCAAATGTTTGAGATCAAATCAAGGAGGTGAATTTACATCTAGGGAATTTAATGCATTATGTGAAGTGAATGGAATCCAAAGATAAATTATCACTACCCCGGACACCACAGTAGAATGGAGTTGTAGAAAAGAGAAACAAAACTATCTTGGATGCAGCTAGAAGTATGTTATCAGAAGCAAATCTACCACATGTATATTGGAGAGAAGTAGTGAGTACAACAGTCTATACATTCAACAAAGTTCACATCAAAGGTGAAACCGGTAAGACCCCTCATGAACTATGGTTTGGTATTACACGTACTCTTAAATATTTTAGAATATTTGGAAGTAAATGCTATATTAGAAGAGATGAGTATATTGGAAAATTTGATCCTAGAAGTGATGAAGGAATATTTCTTGGTTATTCATCTAAGAGAAAGGCATATAGATGTTTTAACAAGAGACTATAGAGAATTGTTGAGAGTACAAATGTGAAGATTGATGAACAGTTTAGAGGAACTTCAAGGTATATAGACTTTGAACCAGCAACAAAGATACTGACAAATGAACCTACATTGAACCCATCGGTACAAAATGAAGATCCAGTTACACCAGTATCATCTGAAAATTCCACTGTAACTGAGGAACAACAACAAATGAAGACACCCCGGTATGTAAGACTCAATCACTCAGAAAATTAGATAATTGGGAACAAGTATCAAGGAGTTATGACAAGAGGAAGACTAGCAAATGAAGAGGTATGTCTTGTTTCTCAAATTAAACCATCATCAATTAATGAGGCATGTGAAGGTAAGCACTGGATTAAAGCTATGGAAGAGGAACTAGAACAAATTGAGAAGAACAACACATGGACATTAGTTCCCCGACCTAAAGAGAAAAATGTGATTGGAACAAAATGAGTATTCAGAAACAAACTTAATGAAGATGGTAAGGTAATCGGAAATAAATCAAGATTAGTGTGTAAGGGATATTCTCAGAAAGAATGAATTGATTATAATTAAACCTTTGCATCGGTAGCTAGAATTGAGGTAGTCAGATTATTCTTGGCTTTTGCAGCACACAAGAACTATAAAGTATATCAAATGGATATTAAATGCGCATTTTTGAATGGAGATCTTGAAGAAGTTTACATTGAGCAACTTGATGGATTTTATTTGACAGATAACAAAGATATGGTTTGCAGGTTAAGGAAAGCTTTGTATGGATTGAAGCAAGCTCCAAGAGCTTGGTATGCTAGATTGGATAAATATCTTTTGAAGATTGGATTTTCTAAAGGTAATGCTAACAACAACTTATACTATAAAGTGACTAATGATGAAATATTGGTTATAAAAATTTTTGTTCATGATATAATCTTTGGAGGAGAAGATGGATTATGTAAAGACTTTTCTATTGAAATGCAGCAAGAATTTGAAATGTCTATGATTGGAGAGATAAAATTCATTTTAGGATTGCAGATTTCACAGACTGATAAAGGTATATTCTTGAGTTAATCCAAGTACTTGAAGGAGTTACTAAAGAAATTTGGGATGGAGAAATCTAAACCGGTAAGCACACCTATGACTATAAATGACAAATTATCACTAAGGGATGAATCTACACCTGTTAATCTGACTAGGTACAAATCTATGATAGGAGATTTACTGTATTTGACACAAACAAGACCTGATATTATGAATGTAGTATGTATTGTTTCAAGATTTCAGAGTAATCCTAGAGAAAATCATGAATTAATAATAAAAAGGATTTTTTGCTAGTTACAAGGCACTACAAACCTTGGTTTATGGTATCCTAGAGATGAAAACTTTGAATTATGTGCATACACAGATGCAAATTGGGCAGGAGATGTGGATGAGAGAAAAAACACCACCAGTGGAACACTTTTTCTTGGAAGCAGATTAATTTCTTGGTTGAGTAAGAAACAAAGTTGCACATCTTTATCAATAGTAGAATTAGAATATGTTGCAGCAACAACTAACTATACACAGGTATTATGGCTTAAGCAAATGTTGAAGGACATAAAGGTAAAATGCAAGGAACCTATAACTATTTATTGTGATAACACTACAACAATTGATATATCTAAGAATCTGGTACTACATTCCAAAACTAAACATGTTTCTATCAAACTGAATTTTCTAAAAGAGAATGTTAAAGCAAAAGAAGTAAAACTGGTTTATGTGAATACTAAAGAGCAGATTGCAGATATTTTCACTAAGCCTTTTCCTAAGGAGACTTTTGAATATCTCAGAGATCAACTTGGGGTCATACCCCCATTGATAGAGACTTAGACAGTTGATGTTTGTCATCAACCGATAGAATTAACAGAGAAATCTTTTACTCTGGCTTTGATGAGGAGAGCTACTTCTCAGGGGGAGTAGTTGGTATACTGAATTGGTTCGTATTTTGTATTTGAACCTAGATTTTGTATTGGATTTGGCATTTGATGTCAAAGGGGGAGAGATTGATATGGAAAAACATAAGGAAAACACATGTTACTCTCAGGGGGAAAGATTGTTACTTTGGGAGAGATTGATTACTCTCTATAACTGAAATTTGATTTCTGGTTATGATCTCTTTTGGGAGATTGTTGGTTTTTGGCATTTGGCATTTTTGTTTTGGCACTTTGATGGTTTTTCCATCTTGTGTTGCCATCAATGCCAAAGGGGGAGATTGTTGGTATTTTGGTTATGTTGATATGGTTTTGTCATTGATGTCAACACCTATTAACACATCAACTCTGGCAATTTTCACCAATAAGCAAGTGACTTTATGCACAGTCACTGATATCTGGTACACCGGCATGATATATTATTCATCAACACTTGGAAGGACATGGAAAACACTTGGTTAAGTCGAAGACATCGTTTGGACACTTCGTCTTGGAGATTTGTTCATTGATATATTCATATTTGCATATTTGTTGTTACCGGCAAATAGGTCTAGAATAAGTACTGATAGGCTTATCTATTCTAGATCAGCATGACATGCTTTGGAGATGATTTTGTTGTTATTGTAAATGCATTGAGCCGACATGTTGAATCAGATATTGCATCGTTTATTAATTTACTTGTAATTGATTTTATTGTAATATCTTTTAGATCTGACCTACTAAAATTGGTCTTAGGTTCTGGTATATATGTAAGATCTTATTTGTAAGATCGATAAGTGATTGGGAAAAGGAATTGTAAGAAGGTATATGCAAAAATAAGAAGAGCTATACACGCAGACATCATTTGAAGGTGAAGCAAGGTTTTTGTGAAGACATATCAGAACTACACTGGTACTGAATCCAACATATGAAGATACTATTTTGAGAAGTACATCATTATTGGATTTAACAATCCAATTGTAGTCAGTGTGACTCCTATTTGTGTTTGAGCAGTGAGCTCTAGGTGCTTGGCCTTTTTGCATGTGCAGACCCCATTTGTATACACATACTATCTATAGTAGTATCATCTGATTGTGGGTAAGGTTTCCCACCATGGTTTTTCCCCTTACAGGGTTTCCACATACAAATATTGGTGTTATGTATTGTGGATGTTATTATCTTTATGTTTCATGCATTAATCTTTACTGGTATATAATTAACTGATAAACTGTCTGCCGACATAAAGTTTGGTTTACCGGTATGAAGCATTCGGGTTGGTTAAGTTGTTTTTGGTTTGAATTTATTTGACAACTGATTCACCCCCCCTTCTCAGTTGTCTTCGGGACCTAACAGGTTTTAGGGTAGAATTTGTTTACAATTGAATTGAGTTTATTGTTTGATCATGGTTAAGGTTATTTTTAGGGTTAGGGTTAAATTTGGTTTATGGTTAGGATTTAATTGGTATAATGTTAATATTATGGTACAATTTGGTTTAGAGTCAAATTGTTAAAATTTAAGATAAATTATTAGAGTCAAATTATCAAATTTAAAGATAAATTATTAGGTTAATGGTTAGGGTTCAATTTGGTGCAAGGTGAGAGTTGTTTAAAATTTTGTTGTGGGTTTGTTTATGGTTCAATTTGGTTTTTTGTTAGTGTTTAGTTTGGTTTAGTATTAAATTAGGTTAAGGTTTAGCATTCAGTTTTATTTGGAATAAAATACTAAATTAAGTTTACTATTTATATAATATTACAATATTAAATGTTTTAATTTATGTAATTTAAGTTAGTTAATTTAGTTTAATTTAATTTAATTAAATTTTTTTTATTTAGTTTACTTTAATTTATGTTATTTAAATATTAAGTTGTTAAATTATATTATTTAATTAAATTGATTTGTTTAAATTTAAGTTATTACAAAAAGTATATTAATAATTTTATTTAGTTTAATTTTATTAGTTGAATTGATTTACTATGCTATTATTGAACCAAATAAATCAACACATATGAGTATTAGGTGAAACTCATGACCTAAAAATTTAATGACCTAAATATTATTGGGTGAACTAAACATTATTTTAATGACCTAAACACTTGCCTTCAAAAACTCATGTAGAAAGTGGATCCTGAAATAATTTGAATAATGAAGGTAAAATTTATTATGCTATTTTATTGAAATGATATATATTAGGTGAAATAAATATTATTCTAATAACCTAACTAAACATTATTTTAAGAACCTAAAATTTTCCTAAAAAACTCATGTAGAAAGTGGATCCGGGAGAGGTTTTATTTAGAATGGATATAAAAATAATGTGGTAGTTAATTTAATGAGATATGTTGTTCTTTTGTATTTATGAAGAATTAGATATTTTCTTTCTAATTAGTACATTCATTTAAAAGTTCTACAATTTAAAGATTCTGATCTAGTAAATTTTGCAGATTGTGTCATTATCTTCTTATGAAAAAATATATAAATATGAATTCATATACGCAATATTCAATTAAAGTATAACTATTTTTTATTACTATTTTAATATTATTCGATTCAAATCTTATTTTAATTAGAATAGATTTTAATAAAAATAAATTGAGCACATGGTTAACCTAAATATCATAGAAGGTAAAATTCATTATGCTATTTTATTGAAATGATGTATATTTGTTATAGTATAAATATTTTTTGTTAACATGAAATAGGCATAATATATATTATTATAACTCATCACTTAAAAATTTAATGACCAAAATATTATTAGGTGAACTAAATATTATTTTAATGACCCAAAAATCAGAATAATTTCAATAATAAAGGCAAAATTTATTATACCATTTTATTGAAATGATGTATATTTGTTATAGTATAAATATTTTTTGTTAACATGAAATGGTAATAATATATATTATTAGTTGAATTGATTTACTATGCTATTATTGAACCAAATAAATCAACGCATATGAGTAAATTAGGTGAAACTCATGACCTAAATATTATTGGGCGAACTAAATATTATTTTAATGACCTAAAAATTTGCCTTAAAAAGCTCATGTAGAAAGTTGATATGGGAATAATTTCAATAATAAGATAAAATTTATTATGCTATTTTATTGAAATGATATATATTAGGTGAACTAAATATTATTTTAATAACCTAAAAATTTTCCTTTAAAAACTCATGTAGAAAGTGGATCTAGGAAATCTCATAATAAGATCCAAATTATTTGAGCCAATTAGATTGAAGAATTTTTTTTTCTCTAATTTGAAAACTTAAAAATCATGCATCTTGACTATTGAAAAATTAAAAAAAACCATCGAAAGAAAAAAGTTCATAGAAATAATTGGTGAAAAAATAATTTAATAATAATGATTTAATGAAAATTTGGTCCAACCGATTGCAATAGTACTAGCCTAACGATAAGTACTAATAATAAGAAAGAGAACTAATTATTAGTTGACATCCACATTTCATGGTAGAATAATTGTTGGGTTGTGAATGAGGAAATTATGGATTAACATGTACCTTCTTTGACTACTATCATTAACACTTAAAGTAGATTGAATTTTTAATTCACAAGAACCTTTGTTGTGATTGGTTAGCAATGATTGTTGTCTCACCAAGGATTTTTTTCTTGCTACATATAGTGTGTTGTTAATACAATTCAACAACTCCATGTAGTCAAGGAATAGATCAAATGGGAGGATTAAGGATTGTTTAATAACAAATAGTTGAGAAGAATAGAGTAGAGATCCATTGGGTTTAAATAGTTATCCTCTCACATGTTCTATAAAAAAAGAATTATTGATGTAAAGTACAATATGTGGACAACCTCTAACCTAGATCAATCCAAGTTGTCAATGTTAGGTACTTCTTGCATCCAAATGAGTTTGTTAAAATGTACAAAGTCTTTATGCTTCCACTCTACTCCTTGTTGGGATTTCTCTCACTTTGAACCTATACCCTATCTATAAAGCTCTTACAAAGAAAGAAATTAAGGAATTTCAAACTTCATGTATCCAAGTGGAGAATTCAAGATCCAATTTACAATAATAAAAAAACTAGAATATGAGAGAATAATATTCTTTCCTTCTTTGAAAAATATAAGGTGCAAGAGGGTACTGTCTTATAAATCCCTCAAAGGATTAAAGAAGAAAAGCCCTGTTTAAAATAAAATGTGGTTGAAATTATATTAGATGATCAATTCTTCTAAAATTATCTAGTTATTAGTTGAATCTCTTTTGACATGTAATGTTGAGTCTAATTTTGTGTCACCAACCTAAATCATTTAAGCCATTAGCAAATAGAAGGATTAAAAATGTAGATCCACATAAGTAGAACAACAAAGAATGAAACACACAATAATTGGTAACATTTTATTATTATAAAGTATTTAGAATGTATTGTTGAATTACATGAGTTGTTTATAACCGAAGCTTCGTGTTAAATGTTTATTAAATGATAAGAAAATAATTATGATTGACACATTATATCTTGTGTGTAAAGTTAACTATAATTTATTAAAAATAAAATAGCAATCCATGCTTCTTATATTGAGTTATCTATTGTACCTCATCTTGTCTTGCAAAAATTAGGTTATCAATTGCTTCTTAATTTGACACAATCAGACTACTAGAAATCCATTATAATAAACCTTTACTCAACATATTAGATGTATTGTTCCTATCAAAATAAATATTCAATAAGAAGTTCTACAACATTCTTTAAATACAAATTAGCACAATTCCAACAAGAGAATATAAGAAATAAACAATAAATAATATTTTTTGAGTAATGAGTACCACAACAGTTTCATATTTATAATTTGATTTTTTCACATGAAACTCTTAGAAAAGAAAGATATAAAAAATACTTATGGAATATGCATTTATGATAATATTTGTATCTTCCTTTTAAATTTAAGATCAAATTTCTAACACCTTTGTAGAATTTTTCCAATTTTTTATAATGTTTCAATTTCATCATCATAAGGAGTCATGATTCTCATCTCATGGCTGATTAAAACTTATCACCTCATTGTACAAAATTGAGTTTTTTTAGGAATTTAACACTTCCAAATGTGCACCTAGAAGCAACTTATCTAACAACCAAGGGATAGTTGACTAAATAAAGAATAATGAAATAGTTTAAGAACACTTTGAAAATTGTTATTATCTTAATTTTCTTTGATTCTAATTATTTTTTTATCGTCCAAAAGAAATAAGATTCTATTTAGTAGCATACCACTAACCATATCTATAGTTGGTACATATGAGATCTCTTAAATTATTCTAGAGATATATTCAAAAAATAAGGTAAATTAGTGAACTTTAGGGTGGATAGCCCTCACATTCTATAGTTTAAAATATTTTGATAGCACTCTATCCACTCCATTTGTGCAAATATATATGAAGCAACATTTTTTTTTAGTAACATCTTTCCATGTCAAGAGGGGCAATGCATTATTAATTTTCATTGTGCCACTAGAGATATTGGAAAAATTCAAAAAAAAATTGCCACTAGAAGACGGGGAATGAAGGATTTCAAAAAGAATAAAACCTAAAATATACTAGGCATAGCATGATTCTCTTCCCAAAATGTCCCATTTTGTAAAAAACAACACATACTTTGAGAGCCCATTTTTACATAAACATTTGTGTCAAATACACAAGTCTCCTTTCTATATATAGCCCAACACAAGATAGTTACCATTACCTTAGGAATTGTCCAATTCAAATGAGGCTTATAAATGCAATCTTGTAAAATTTATTCATTCTTTTAATTCCTGTAAATCCAAAAAGGTATGGGTTAGTAATCAATAGTAGATCCAAAAATGACCTATGAAACAATATATAATCCTTTTGACTTTGGCTACACTATAGTACCCCTTCTCAATTAGACTTGTTTTTTTAAACTCATGTTTGACTTCAATAGACTATTCAGTGGATACATTATTGTTATATTTTATTCAGACTTTATGTGGTGCTATTACATTTAAGTTGATTTGTAGTGTATGCTTTCATGCAGTATTTCCTTATGTTAAATGTGATTTTATGGATTACTATTATGGACTGACACATTTACTTTATATGTGTGATGTGTTATATACATATTTTGTGTTTGCAAGTGTATGGGATGCGAGGGAATGATTTTCCTTCACTCACTCTGGTGAGATAGGGAATGTCACAATTCTCCTTCATCGGTGTGCGTGTCATGTCTATTTATATATTTGTCTATATGCATGTGTGGTTCTTTGATGCGGGACATTGTAGGTACAAGTATCGGGTAGTTATGGGGTATCGACTCCACTTGGTTTCATAGGTGTGAGCGTTCCTTATTTTTCTAATGGGAGTGGAGGAGATAGTTGTTAGGCCCTAAATTCACCCACAGTTACACTCATGTGAGTGTTGTTAGTCGGTCGTCTTTTTTCGTTTGACTGGTATGCGAGTCATTGTGCTTTGGTATTTTCGTTTTGTGAGTCGTCGTATGGTCTTCTCTCGTTTTGCATGCTTCCATTTATTTGAAAAGATTTAAATTGAGTGAATTGTGTTATTTTGTGTTGGCATATTTAATTTAATTAATATGCCCTTGAGTTTATTGATTTAATTTAATAATGGAGTTGTTAAATTAAATGGTTAAATTGCATGTGTTATATTATGAAAATAGTTGTATTAAATTATTCGAAAAAGAAATAAGTTAAATTCTATGCTATTTGAATTTTAGTGCAAACGTTGAGTTAAATTCATTTGGGGAAAATGAATAAAAAACATTTCCATTGACCTTTTAGTTAGCTTTTAGATTTTTAGTTTTGTTTAAAAGAATTGTGTCATGAAAAAGGGGAAATTAGATTTTTTACTTTTTAAATATTTTATTTCTATTGGTTGAGGAAACTTTTAACCTAAAAGTTTAGGTTGAAAATATATTTCTTATATTACCTGTGAGTTCACGGGAAGGGAAGGAGGCATTTTTGAAAACCAAAACTTGGAAACTATTTGAAAGGAGGAATCTGGATTATGGAATTGGTATGCAAGATTGAAGCTCTTCTACAATTTTCTTCCTGGATTACTTTTCAGGTTGGGCAGATTTCTCTCTTTTGTTGCAATAAAAATTTAAATGTTTTGAGCTTTTTCGTGTGTGTGTGATTGAAAATTGATAAATCTTATTGGAAATTCTTGTTTGAAAGTTTGGTTTGGAAATAGAGTAGTTAGCTCTTGAATTTAATAAAATTCCAAATCAATGTGTTTTTTTATTGAAGAAATTGTCCAATATCTTGTTGGCTGTGTGCTTTCAAGTTTTTGTAAAATTTTGTTTTTGATTAGTTTCTCAAATTGAGTAGTAAGAATTAAATTTGGTTTTCTGTATATTTACAAGTTTTTATTTATTAGGGGGGTTATGCTGACAAAATTTTGTCAATTTGTCTCTTTGTGTGATTCAAATATTTTTGCCCAAGATCTTTAGATTTGGGTATTTTATGCTTTATTTGATAGACATAATTCCTTATTGAAAATTTCATTAAAAAATAAAAATAAAAATTTATGTTCACTATTTTCTTTTTACCAGTGATATTTTGCAGAACGGGGAATGGTTTATTTTTAGTAATTTAAAAAAAAATAGTATATATATATATATATAACCCCCCATGTGGTAGGGTATACCCCACCACATGGGATGGTAGCATTTGCTACCATAGGGTATCAGCACTACCGCTTGGTAGTGATTGCTACCATATGGTAGAAGTGCTACCATTTGGTATGGTAGCAGCACTACCAAAGATAGCAACCACCGCCTTAAAACCTTTTTCCCTCATCGCAGTGTAATTGGAATAGTTGTTTAAAATGGTTCGTTGTTCTATAATAGTGTGTTGATAAATTTATGTTTTCGGTTCAATTTTAATTTATTATTATTTTTATATATTATATATATATTGTTGGCAATATTGCATTATAATAGACAATGAAACATTGTTGGCATTTCTTAAGGATATTGAGAAGGTTGTTGATGATTATGGATATAACTGATTAAAGATGTTTTACTATCTTGATATTATTATTTTTTCATTGATGTCAAGAAATTGATTTGCTAATTCAGCATGATGTTGCCATGTCTTGAGAAGTATGATATGAAGATTATAAAGATGTCGGTAAAAGACACAAGAAAGAATATGATGAATAAGGTATTCAATGGGCAACTACTACCGAGTCAGACAATGATGAGATCATGATGTTTTAGATTGTTTTAACATCATACATATGTTGTAAATTATAAAGGTTAATACTATACTATGTTATCAAGCAAAGAACCTAGTCGGTAAACCCTAAGGTTATTGCTATTGGTTAATGAAGGCAGAATGTCTACCGAGTAGAGTTTAGTATTCATCGAGTTGTAACCGAGCTATAACAAAATGCATTAAATGTTTACATGCGGTATTTAATGAAGGAAGCTGATGAGCTGGAGCGGATCAAATGATTGGTAAGCCATGGAAGAAGTTTGTTAACGAATCTAAGGCAATGGAAAGTTGGCATGAAGATCTACACCTCAAATTCAACCGCAATACCTTGGCACAAGTTCCAAAACTATTATGCAAGTTCCAACGCGAGGTAAAACATTTTCAGATTGAAAGATGCATTGAACTTGGACAAGATTGAAGATTTGATGGCTATGATTGATCATGGGAAATGTGATCAAGGAGATTACGCGGTTACCTAATTGTTTATATAGGAAAGTGTTGATAAACAATGTATGTGGGCAAGTGTATGCACAGGGATGCTACATATTGATTACCGAGCACAGAAGCTTGAAGACCTATTAGAATAACAAAGTATAGAAGCCCAACAAATAGACAAGATTAGTTCTATGTCTAGATTGTATTGAACAAATAGGAATCTGCTTTAGCATTTTAGATGTGAAGTTGCAGATAGATTTTTATTACTATTATTTTGTGAAAGTGACAGAAAATCTCTTAACTGAGTGGACTTAACAGTCTTATATGTAAACCCTCTAGCAAGGTGACATTCTGATTGAGTGTTTGAAATCCTTTAACAAGGTCACTTCTAACAAAGTGAAGATCCTAACAGATCTGAGGGAAATCCCTTAACCGAGTCACATCTAGCAATTTGTTTGTAATCTTTAACAGGATTTTCTTTTAACCGAGCATACTGTAGAAGAGTATATTTCTTAGTGGGTCTGAAATCCCATAGTGTTTTTTCCCTATTTGGGTTTCCACGTTAAATCTGGTGTTATGAGGTTTATATTGTTCATATGCTTTTGAGTTTTCATGTTTAACAGTTTTGGTTATATTACTAATATATGATACCAAGGTTGAATCTGATGTTTTATGGATGAACAAGTTTATATGATTCACCCCCCCCCCCCCTCTCATCTTGTTGGCTATTGGATCTGTACTTATATTAAGTATCAGATCTATCAATTGGTATCAAAGCTTTGGACTCTAGAAGGAAATTTTAAAGGCACTTGAGTTAAAGATCCAAAGATGTATAACAGGGATGCACCGAAGCTGAACAAGTCACGTTTCTCTACATGGTAGAAAAGGATGAAGCTACATCTATTAGGAGTTGGAGAATATGTTGTATACTATCTGGAGAATGATTTTGTTACACCGAGCACCTATCCATTGACTATGGAAGAGATAAAGGCGAAGCAAGAACATATTCAAGCAATGATTGAAATAACATCTGCATTGACCAATTCAGAGTTTAATGATCTAGAAGGCTGCAATGATGCAAAGGAAATGTGGGATAAGCTCATATCAGTATATGGAGGAGATGAACATGTTCAAAGAGAGAAAGTAGATAGTCTAAGAGGACAACTTGAATCTATGAGGATGAATGAAGGTGAGAACATAACTTAGTACAATACAAGACTAAAGGAGATTGTCAATCAAATCAAAGGAGTAGGTGGAACTATTGAAGAAAAGGATATAACAAGTAAGTTGTTGAGAACCCTTCTACCAGCTTATGCAATCTGAGTTTCTGCAATCAATGAATTGAGGTCTGTACCTAATATGTCAGTTTATTTGGATGCTACTATTGGTAAGCTACATGCATTTGAGTTAAGTAATTTTGATAACAGTGGATCTTCGGTAAATAAAGTTGAATCTGCATTTAGTTCTTTTCATCTTGATGAATCTAATGATTACAATGAAAGAAAGTATAAGTACTCTGAAGGAGATCAAAGTGGAGCAAGTGAAAGATTTCCGAAGAACATGGAAGAAGTACACAAACTATATGAGGAAATCAAAAAGCAAGAAGAATTTGAAGCACTATTAGCCAAAAGGTTACCGAGAGGCAAAGGTAAGTATAAAGGAAAACTACCTTTGAAATGTTTCAATTGTGATAAGATAGGACATATGGCTTCTAACTGTCCTGACAAAGATTTAACTGAAAAGAGAGATTACTGAGATGATAGACAGAAAGATAATCATTACAGAGGACACCGAGACTTCAGAAGAAGAGATAGAAAGATGCTTAATAGCTAATGAGGAATCTAATGATGATAAATTAGATGAGACTAATACAGAGGAAGTAGTTTATGTGGCTATCAAGGATGGCTCAGATGAAGAAAGGTATGAAGAAAAATCCCTAATATCTCACATAAACACTAATGATTCTTGGATTATAAATAGTGGATGCTCACATCATATGACAGGAGATAAACAAAAGTTTGTTATGATATAAGATTATGATGGAGGCTATGTTAGATTTGGTAATGATGCACCATGTCCAGTAAGAGGTAAAGGATCTATAACACTTCTTGATAATGCAAGATGCAATGATGTTTATTGGGTTGAAGGTTTGAAATACAATTTGTTGAGTGTAGCATAGCGAAACAACACAGGTTACCGAATAGAATTTCAGAAAGGAATTGTCAAAGTTCATACAAGAATGGAAAGTTAGCTACTACTGGGACACAAACAAAAGATAATACATTTCACCTTGACTCAACTCGGAATAAGTGTTTGCATGCAAAGATTGATGATACCTGGCTATGGCATAAAAGGTTTTGTCATGTAAATTTTGATAATCTGATCAAAATAAGTATGAAGCACAGAGTAAGAGGTCTACCGAGTCTTGAAAATCCTGAGAATGCTATGTGCTGAGGATGCCAGATGGGTAAGATGACAAGATCAAGCTTTACAAGTAAGTCTTACACTTCTAAGGGAATTTTAGATCTAGTGCACACTGATCTTTGTGGTCCTATGAAAGTTCAAAGTTACTATGGTGATAAGTATTTCATATTATTTGTGGATGACTATTCAAGGATGATGTCAGTAATGTTTTTAAAAGAAAAATCAGAAGTTTTTCAAATGTTTAAATGGTACAAGGCAAGAGTTGAAAATGAAACAGGAAGAAAACTGAAATGTCTTAGATCAGATAGAGGAGGAGAGTTCACATCTGATGAATTCAACTTATTCTGCAATGATCATGGTATTAAAAGACAAGTCTTTGCACTGAGAACTCCACAACAAAATGGAATAGCTGAGAGAAGAAACAAATCTATTGTGGATTGTGCTAGAACACTGATGATTGAAAAGAAGGTGCCATGAACATTTTGGAGAGAAGCAATAAGCACAGCTGTTTACACCTTTAACCGAGTTCAATTGAAGAAAGGTACTTTGAAGACACCATATGAAATCTGGTATGATAAGAAACCTAATGTTAGTTATTTTAAAATCTTTGGAAGTAGATGCTATGTTCATAAAGATGACAGAAATGGCAAGTTTGATCAGAAAAGTGAAGAAGGAACATTTCTAGGTTATTCTTCTAAAAGCAAAGCATTTAAATGTCTGATCAAATCATCTAACAAAATAGTAGAAAGTGCAAATGTGAAAATTGATGAATTTGTAGAAAGAAATGATAAAGGAAATTCCAAGGAACTAGAAGACTATGATGAATTTGTCTATGTTCAACTGAGAAGTCCTACCGAGAAGACTGTTGAAGAAAATGAAGAGAATATCCAATTACCGAGTGATGAAGAAGATCATACAAAGCCTACCGAGCTTGTATTAGCCAAGTATGTCATAAGACATCATGCACCAAGTTAGATTATAGGAGATAAGGATGATCGAGTGATGACAAGTAACAAACTGAGACAAAACACATGTTTGATATCTGAATTTGAACCGAGAATAGTGAAAGAGGCATTTAACAGTGAAGATTGGGTAAATGCTAAGACAGAAGAGATTGATCAAATCAAGAAGAATGACACATGGACACTAATCCCAAGACCGAAGGACAAAAATGTAATCGGTACAAAGTGGATTTTCAGAAACAAGCTAAATGAAAAAGGTGAAGTCATTCGAAACAAAGCAAGACTAGTTTGCAAAGGTTATGCTCAAGAAGAAGGAATTGATTATGGTGAAACTTTTGCACCTATTGCTAGACTTGAAGGAGTAAGAACATTGTTGGCCTATGTTGCTTTCAAGAACTTCAAGGTATATCAAATGGATGTCAAGTCTACATTTCTGAATGGAATATTAGAAGAAGAAGTTTTCATTGAACAACCTGAAGGATTTGCTGAAGACAATAATAAAGATCAGGTATGTAAATTGAATAAAGCTTTATATGGTTTGAAACAAGCACCAAGAGCATGGTATGAAAGATTGCACTCTTATTTGATTAAGATTGGTTTTATAAGGACAAGTGAGAACAACAACATGTACATGAAGAATGATGCAAATGGAATACTGATCTCAGCCATATTTGTTGATGATATTATATTTTGTGGAAATGACTCTTTATGCAAGAACTTTGGAAATGAAATGAGAAAAGAATTTGAGATGTCATTAATTGGTGAGATAAAGTATTTTATAGGTTTACAGATATTACAAATGAAAAATGAGATTTTCATTACTCAATCCAAGTACATAAAGGAAATCTTGAAGAAATTTGGAATGGAGGATTCAAAACCAGTAAGTACTCCTATGACTACCAACTGTAAATTATCTAAGAATGATGAATTTGCATCTCTTGATGAGACACTCTACCGATCCATGATTGGAAAACTACAATATGTTGTTCACAGCAGACCAGACATAGCACATGCAGTAGGTATAGTTGCAAGATTCTCCACAGATCCTAAGGAAACACACATGACAACAATCAAAAGAATTTTTAGATACTTGAAAGGCACTGAGGATTATGGCTTAGTATATCAGAAAGGAAATGATTTTGATTTAAAAGTTTATACTGATTTTGATTGGGTAGGCAACATTGGTGACAGAAAAAGCACAAGTGGAGGAGCTTTCTTTTTAGGAGAAAGACTAGTGAGTTGACTTAGCAAGAAACAAGGATGTGTTTCACAGTCAACAACAAAAGCTAAATACGTTGCTGCAGCATTGAATTGTACCAACATTGCATAGATCAAACAACTGTTGGAAGGTATAAATGAGAAAGTTACCGAGCTAGTAACTATATTCTGTGACAATACTAGTGCCATTAATATTTCAAAGAATCTTGTTATGCACTCTAAGACAAAGCACATATCTATCAAATATCATTATCTTAGAGAAGAAGCTCAAGAGAAGAAAGTGGTGTTGGAATATGTTAGCACAAATGAGCAAATAGTAGATATCTTTACCAGGCCACTACCAAAGGACACTTTTGAATATCTCAGAAGCAAGTTAGGGGTCCTACCCCTATCTTCTACTCACTGACCGAGTTTGGTGAAAGCATCAATCTGATGACTCTATTGAATATCTTTTGGGAGTTGATGCTGAGTTATACACTTTAGGATGTTTTCTAAAAGTGTACAGGAATTAATACAGGAATTATACAGGGAACAGGAATTGAAGACAAATGCTTTGACCGAGACTCAATTGACACACAATAGTAGGAAATCACTTACAGAAATAAATTATGTTTTAGTTCTTTTTTTTTGGCATTGTTGTCAAAGGGGGAGAAGACCTACAAAGGGGGAGAAGGATACTATAAAAGAGAGAAGACTAAGAGACAACTAAGCAGACTACAGATTGGGAAGAAGACTGAAGAAATGAGGAGAAGTCTAATGTATGGGGGAGAGCATTTCAGCATTTTAGAATCACAGCAATCCGAATCTTTTAAGGTCAAATCAATTGGTTTTTCCATCAATGCCAGAGGGGGAGATTGTTGGCAATATTGCATTATAACAGACAATGAAAGATTGTTGGCATTTCTTCAGGATATTGAGAAGGTTGTTGATGATTATGGATATAACTGATTAAAGATGTTTTACTATCTTGATATTATTATTTTGTCATTGATGTCAATAAATTGATTTTCTAATTCAGTATGATGTTGCCATATCTTGAGAAGTATGATATGAAGATTATAAAGATGTCGGTAAAAGACACAGGAAAGAATATGATGAATAAGGTATTCAATGGGCAACTACTACCGAGTCAGACAATGATGAGATCATGATGTTTTAGATTGTTTTAACATCATACATATGTTGTAAATTGTAAAGGTTAATACTATACTATGTTATCAAGCAAAGAACCTAGTCGGTAAACCCTAAGGAACCTAGTTAGTAAACCCTAAGGTTATCGCTATCGGTTAATGAAGGTGGAATGTCTACCAAGTAGAGTTTAGTATTCACCGAGTTGTAACCGAGCTATAACAGAATGCATTAAATGTTTACATGTGGTATTTAATGAAGGAAGATGATGAGCTGGAGTGGATCAAATGATTGGTAAGCCATGTAAGAAGTTTGTTAATGAATCTAAGTCAATGGAAAGTTGGCATGAAGATCTATAGCTCAGATTGAACTGCAATACCTTGGCACAAGTTCCAAGGCGGGGTAAAACATTTTCAGATCGAAAGATGCATTGAACCTGGACAAGATTGAAGATCTGAAGGATATGATTGATCATGGAAAATGTGATCAAGGAGATTAAGTGGTTACCTAATTGTTTATAAATAGGAAACTGTTGATAAACAATGTATGTGGGCAAGTGTATGCACAAGGATGCTACATAGTGATTACCGAGCACAGAAGCTTGAAGACCTGTTAGAATAATAGAGTATAGAAGCCCAACAAATAGACAAGATTAGTTCTATGTCTAGATTGTATTGAACAAATAGGAATCTGCTTTAGCATTTTAGATGTGAAGTTGCAGATAGATTTTTATTACTATTATTTTGTGAAAATGATAGAAAATCTCTTAACCGAGTGGACTTAACAGTCTTATATGTAAACCCTCTAGCAAGGTAACATTATGATTGAGTGTTTGAAATCCTTTAACAAGGTCACTTCTAACAAAGTGAAGATCCTAACAAATCTGAGGGAAATCCCTTAACTGGGTCACATCTAGCAATGTGTTTGTAATCTTTAATAGGATTTTCTTTTAACCGAGCATACTCTAGAAGAGTATATTTCTTAGTGGGTCCGAAATCCCACAGTGGTTTTTCCCTATTTGGGTTTCCACGTTAAATCTGGTGTTATGAGGTTTATATTGTTCATATGCTTTTGAGTTTGCATGTTTAACAGTTTTGGTTATATTACTGATATATATGTTACCGAGGTTGAATCTGATGTTTTATGGATGAACAAATTTGTATGATTCACCCCCCCCCTCTCATCTTGTTGGCTATTGGATCTGTACTTATATTAAGTATCAGAACTATCATATATGTATGTGTGTGTGTGTGTGTGTATATATATATGTTTATATGTATATATATATACATATATGTATATATATAAGGCATTAGTTTTATGTGATCAGTTTATTAAATTAGATTTATTCTAGAAGTAGATTAAATATTTTAATATAATTCATTTGTTGTATTTTTATATATATTAATATGAATTTTTATTATTTTATTAGGATTATTGTATTGGAATATAAAAATTGAATGACGTCTTTAAGATGATGTACTATAAATGTGGGGTGTTTTATTCATTAAAAGGATTATGACTGTTGCTTGTTCAAATTGAAAAGAGGTAAATTGATTTTTTTATGATCATTATGGTGGTGTTTTATTAAATTTTAAATGATGAATTTGCAAGTGTATATGATGTTGTTAATTTCAAAAGATTGTCTGAGTTCGGTCTTAGTGAATTTAGCATTTCTTACAAGGGGCTTATTTTGTTGCAATTTCTTGTCTATGTTCAGTCGTCTTGTTGTGGTGTATATTGTACCTCTTGATCAGGGTTGTATTTATGACCTCGTTGTTTTAACCATATTGTGCTTATTCCTTATGGTTAACCAAGGGTTAGTAAGTCTATGTTTTTGGTCACTTGTATGGTTGTAGTGGTGTTATGGCTGTCTGTTTTGCCATAGGATCCTCGTAGAGTGACCATGTTTGTTTAGTGTCCTATGAGAGAGTGGCTTTCGAGTGGGGGTCGCACCCAAAGTGGTTGGTGGGATAACCCCTTGAAAGTTAGATAATAAGTGATAACCTAATAATTGATTAGGGGGTGGTAGTTTTTCACATTAATTAAGATATTGTACCCCGCACATGGTTGAGTGCTCGTATAGGCTCAAGATGTAGTGGAAAGGTCTGGAATGGAAAACCGACCACCTTGTCTTTATGAAGGGTTGGTAGGGTCTGCATGAGACTTAGATGGAACTGGGGGTTTGGGACCTATGGAGGCCTACCTAGGGTAACCATCATAAGCTATGTGATGAGACTCTCTCTTTAGGGTCACTAGTGTGTCATGATGTTGAGTCCAATTCGAGTATTGTGGAGTCACACTTGTATTGTCGACCATGTTTTTCTTATGCTTTCTTGAGGGTCTTCTTCTATCTCATAGCACGAAGGGGTGATTCCATTTTGGGATCACATGGCCGGGTGGTAGTGCCACTTCCCATCAGATGTATTTGTTTGTGCCTTCATGCAAGGATTGGCTTCGCAGGTGTTCTTGTGGTTTGTGATTCGTGCATCATCTCATGTTGGAGATTATTGTACTTTTGAGACCTATGTGGTCATTTGTATCAATGGATTTATGTAACCTTGTAATTGGTAATGATGTAAATTTTATATGTATTATTGGAAGCATTGATTTTGATGAATAATGTAATCTTAAGTTAATGAATTTTATTAGCTCAGTTATCCTTATGCTTTGAGAAATGCTTTATTGAAGATAAATTTATATTGTAATACTTTCAATCTTTAAATGGTTTAATCTGTTATGTGAGTATGGCTTATTATGTTCAATGAGTAATTGATGGTTAATTGGATTAATCTTAATTATGTTGAGTCCAATTGGAGTATTGTGGAGTCACACTTGTATTGTCGACCATGTTTTTCTTATGCTTTCTTGAGGGTCTTCTTCTATCTCATAGCACGAAGGGGTGATTCCATTTTGGGATCACATGGTCGGGTGGTAGTGCCACTTCCCATCGGATGTATTTGTTTGTGCCTTCATGCAAGGATTGGCTTCGCAGGTGTTCTTGTGGTTTGTGATTCATGCATCATCTCATGTTGGAGATTATTGTACTTTTGAGACCTATGTGGTCATTTGTATCAATGGATTTATGTAACCTTGTAATTGGTAATGATGTAAATTTTATATGTATTATTGGAAGCATTGTATTTGATGAATAATGTAATCTTAAGTTAATGAATTTTATTAGCTTAGTTATCCTTATGCTTTGAGAAATGCTTTATTGAAGATAAATTTATATTGTAATACTTTCAATCTTTAAATGGTTTAATCTGTTATGTGAGTATGGTTTATTATGTTCAATGAGTAATTGATGGTTAATTGGATTAATCTTACTTATGGAACTTAACCTTTCATTTAATTCTTCATTGGTAACCGTTTAGGAATTCTTGTGTTAGTCTTCCGCTTGTGTAATTATGTGCAATATAGTAATTAAAGCACTTAATATGAATTAAACTTTATATATATATATATATATATATTTCACGCTTAGTTACTTAGTGGTTATTCCTTTGGGGTTCCTTGTGAGGCATTACATACACCAAGACCTCATTGATTTTGTTGTGTAAAGATAGCAAAGAGATGTGAAAGTAAAAAGAAAAAAAATAATACTCTTTTACAAAACTCTTTGTCAACTCATCAAATTATTCCACAACTAGCCACTCTCCTGCCAAAATAATTTTGGTTTTATTCATATTAGTCCAACATATCAAGTGTCTATAGTTAATCTTACTTTTAAAAAAATATTTATATTATTTTCTAGTAGTGATGCTTCATCCATGAAAACAACTATACAAAATAGGCTTAAAAAATTAAACACTAAGAAGATAGGATTTATCCACATAGGAATTAATTCTCTAAAACTTTTTTGTAAATAATTAATTCTTTTATGTGAGGCCTTACCCCGACTCGGTCTAGGATTTCACTGATTTTTATGTTGAGACTATTATGGATGCTTTATTTTTATACATTATGGATTTAGAACTTATATGATTTCATGATTTGGATAAAATTGCTATATGTTGGTGTTTCATTTATATGCTTTATGATATAGAACTCTACATGATTTTTGAATAGGATGAATTTGCGATGATATATGTCGTTATTAGATTTGCAGGACTTTACTATGATGATAGAAATAGGATGTACATTTTATGTGTGGATCAAAATTATAAGAATTATGAAAATTGCTTATGTTGAGTTATTTGGATGCAAGATGTATTGATTTAAATGTATATTGTATGCAGAGTGCTTGATGTGTATTCTTAATCATGTGTTTTACATTATATGAGGTTATTTGAAATTACTAATGTGTAATTGAGATGCGCAGCAAAATTATCCATGTGACCATGGAAATATTATGGAGAACCAAACCTAGACATATGTGCGTTCGTAAAACCAGGGTTTGTCTATTTGGAGAGACAACACCCCGTTTATATCGTATTTTATTCATGAAAGTGATTGCTACATGAATGTTAAATTGAATTTTGATTATTTGTGTAAATCCAATGAGAGACAAGATTTCATGTATAATTGTGTAAAAGTATTTTCTTTGTGTCACTTGACACATGTTTTGATTTATGTTTGAGTTTTTAAATTTGTCTCTTGGAGGGAGTTGTTTAACTATAGCTTTTTCAATTAATTTAATATGATTCCATAAATGCCTTGGATAAAGAATCTTTGGGATGTTCAACATAGGTTTGACCCGAAAATAAACTTTAGAAGGGTTAAAAAAGGGTTAAATGGACACCTAGGGGTAGTTTATTAGGGTTTCCTAAAGCCCATAAGGTATACCTAAGGGTTAGGAGTAATTTTAGGCATGTTTCTAGTCCCATGTAACCATTTAGACACCCTAAAAAGTGACTTTTCTAAGTTGTGCGAAAATTGAAATTAGAAGGCTTAAACTAAGTTGTTAACCTTCGTTTTTGAATGAGAGTTCCCTTTCCCATTTTACCTTACTTTCCTTTTCAGTTTTAGAAACTTGTGAGAACTCCCACTAGTGTCTTCTTAAGCAAGAATGAGAGATTTTGGGGGTAATCACCCACTCTCCATTTTTGGAGACAAAGAATTTTGAAAGGTAAAACATAGATTTGGGAATTAAGAATTTGGCTAAGTGTAGAAAGGAAAGACTTGTGGAATTGGGTTGCTCATCCTTAACAGAACTAGCATACCTTTGGGAAGTTTAAGGTTGGTTCTACCTTTCTTGTAATGTTTTCTTACTGCATGTTGTATTGAAAGAATTGCCTGTGTTAAAGGCTAGTTTTCCTTGCATGTATTCCTTGGAAATTTATTTGGTGTTTTGTGCTTATGCAATTTATGTGTTTTGGGAGTAATCAAGACCTCCTACTCTTGGGAGAGAGGATGGTCTTGTGGGTGGTAGAAGTGACAGCCCTTGAGTGAGAGGCTCTCGTTATGAGAGTGATCACAAGGGGTTTTATGTGACCCTTGCTGCATGGCTTGTTTATGCATTGGGGGTCATAAGGAGGGGCATAAGGAATGTGGGGTAGTTATTCTTGATGTACTTGGTTTCCCATGAGGTGGCTATATATTTTACCATACTTGCAGTCTCCTCAGGGTACCTGGTCCACTACCACCCTTGAAAAGACATCACAATGTGTGGTGCAATGTAGCCTTGGTTGGGAATGTGATTGTGGATGTTTTCCCTTGTTTATTTGTGTTTGCATGTGTGTTACCTGTCTAGGGCTTGGTTGTCCAAGCTTGGGGGTGGCTTCCAGTTAGCCTAGGCTGGGAGGTGAGCTCTCCATGGTCATAGCTTTGATTTAAAATGTAGGTTGTCGGAAGAAAAGAATAGGACAAGTGGAAGGTTGCAAGAGTTATTTGTTGCAGGAAATTATTTATAAATGTAATTACTATTTGAAAAAGTCCTCATTTATTAGAAATGAGAGACCCATTGTAAAGTGACAATAGTGTTTTTTAAAACACGTTTTTAAAAGTTGTATTATTTTAGTATGCTATTCATTGCAGAAAAGAAATGAGTATTCCTAAATTAGTTTTTCCAAAGTTCAAAATATTATATCTGATGTGTTTATAATAAATTGCAAAGCAAGAATCAAAATCTTAGTTGAATCTGACATTAACTCACTGGACTTAGATCCCATCACGCTAGTATCGAACAGGGGGGAGTGGAACATCCAACCCACCTTCTATGATGGGGCTATAAATGAATCTGATATTAGGTTGAAAACATGCTCAGCGCTGGTTAATAGTATCGAACAAATGGATAACTCTCTCTCAGATCAGCATAAAAAAACTACAATAAATGCATCCCCTGTTCACGACAATAGCCTTCCTGTGGCTTATCTAGATGAAAATAGAAACAACACCTACAGCAACATTAATGACCTTGATAAGATTATAGATGAGGCAAACTCTATAAAAGAAGATGCCTTAGTGGAGATGACAAAAAGAATCTCAAATTCGGTGGACTCATTGAAACTTCCATCTGACACAAAATTAGACAAAAATTTGGAACAAGAAAATGAGGCAGATCTAGAAGAAATATCTTCTAGAATGGCTGCTGTTCTTGAGGTATTCGATAATAAGGTAGTTGAAAATCTTTCTCCGAAAGAGGAAGCTGAGAAGAGGTTCCTAATTCAGGAACTCTTGGCTTCTATGGATGAGGAAGAAAATAATGAGAATAGGGCTGGAGATATAATAACTACTCCTGTCAATGACTTTTCAGTAGCTCAGCCCCAACTGGGAGAGGATAATGGAGAGGGAGTGATAGTGCCCCAGCAAACCTTAGGAATAAAAAACATATATGACGGGAAAAACTTTCCTGACTGCGCTAGAGAAGCCAAAAGTAGAGGCAGAAAATCTTTGAGCGAGTTAAGATTGCAGGATGGAAATGCTAAAGACCAAGGCAAATTGACAGCCTTCTTTGATGCTGGGAAGGGGAAGGGCCTTCCCACGGCCCCATGAAAATCTCTTCATGGAATGTTAGGGGCATGAACACCCCTAACAAACAGCGTCTAATTAGATGCAACATTATTAAATGGAAACATGATATCGTTCTCATACAAGAAACTAAATTAGCCCAGGTAGAAGCTGAGGCTTTTAAAAGGAAATTAGGTATTCTTTGCAGTGAATTTGTGGAAGCCAGGGGTGCTTCTGGTGGTATTGGAATTATTTGGAATCCGCGTAGTATTATTTTTCATCCTATAGCAGGTAATAGAAATTGGCTATTGGGAAAGGTTATAAGCAAACACAGCAAATTCACTTTCACCCTTATAAACATTTATGGCCCGATCCCGGATGCTGGGAAGCGCAGAGTTTGGTCAGAACTCTCGATTATGATGGGGCTAGATACCTCTTCCCCTGTTATTCTCAGAGGGGACTTCAATGCTATTCTGAATTTATCAGAAAAAAAGGGTGGTATTCGTAGGGAACCGCAATCCTTAAAAGACTTTAAAGAGTGGGTAGCTTATAACAATCTTATAGATATAGAAACCAATAATGGTGTGTATACCTGGTATAATAGAAGATCAAGCTTTACACAAATCACTGAGAGACTAGATAGATTCCTTTTTAGAGGGAACTTGACCGATCTAGCAGTTAACCTCTCTGCTTCACTACTCCCATCATCAGGATCTGATCATTATCCTGTCATCCTCAATATTGAGGGAGAGGCTACACCGCGGTGTTGCCCCTTTAAGTTTGAAAAAATGTGGATGCAAAATCCAGACTTCTATGACCTGGTCTCCAGGTGGTGGTCTGAGGTAAGTTTTCAGGGATCAAAGATGTTTTGCCTTGTAAATAAATTAAAACATCTCAAGTGCAAGTTACTGAAATGGAATAGTGAAGTTTTCGGTAACATTTTTGAAACCAAAATGTCATTAGAAAAAGAAATCGCAGACCTTAATGAAAAAGTGTTTAGACTAGGAATGGATCAGGATAGCTTCCTCAAAGAAAAGGAGCTCCTCGGGAAATACGAGGATGTGTTATCAAAAGAAGAAATATTTTGGAAACAGAAGTCTAGAGAGAATTGGCTTCAAAATGGGGATAGGAATACTAAGTTCTTCCACAATAGTACAAAATTAAGGAGGAACACTAACGGTATTCACAAGATCATGAGTAATAATGGTATACTACTGGAAGATCAAATTGACATAACTACAGAAGCGGTAAACCATTTTAAAACCCTGTTCAGCTCTGAATATTCTCTTAAAGATGCCAATTTAACTATTCTTAGGAATATTCCTAAGATCATAACTGAAAATCAAAATAAAGCGCTTTGCAACAAATTTACAGAATCAGAAGTAAAAGTTGCATTGGGGCAGCTTAACCCTGATAAAGCTCCCGGCCCGGATGGATTTCCTGCTTGCTTTTTTCAAAAATGTTGGCACATTATTGGTAAAGAGGTTGTGGAAGCTTTGGAAGCTGTTAGAAACTCTGGGAGTATTTTAAGGGAGATCAATAACACTTTCATTACTTTGATCCCAAAAAAGGAGGAATCAAGAAATTTTGAAGACTTTCGCCCTATTTCTTTATGTAACACAATTTACAAACTTTTTACTAAAATTTTAGCAAACAAATTGAAAGGCATCCTTCCATGCATTATTTCTGAGGAACAAACCGGTTTCGTACCAGGTAGATCTATCTTTGATGGCATTATTATTGCTCAAGAAGTCATGCACTCTATACAACAGAATCGATCAGCTGCGATGATGATCAAGTTAGACATTAAGAAGGCATATGACAAGGTCGATTGGAGATTTTTGTGTAAATGTTTAGAATCCTTTGGCTTTTCCAAACAATGGATCAATTTAATCTTCGAATGCATTTCATCTCCCAGGATATCAGTGCTTATAAATGGTTCCCCAGCAGGCTTCTTCCAGATATCTAGAGGGATTAGACAAGGAGATCCTTTATCCCCTTTTTTATTTATCATAATGGCAGAGGGCCTTGGGAGAATCATTTCATGTGCTCGAATGAATCAGATTGTCAAAGGTATTAAAATTACTAATGGAATGGAGGCCATTACCCACCAGCAGTTTGCTGATGACACAATGCTGATGGGATGTGCGAATAGGTCTGAAGCCATGGCTTTCAAAAGGATTCTTGACATCTATGCATTAGCTTCTGGTCAGGAAGTGAACAAGAATAAATCGGAAATCTTCTTCTTTAACACTTTGCAAAACATAGAGTCAGATATTTGTAATATCTTAGGGTTTGATAAAGGGAAACTCCCTTGTAAATATCTAGGGCTTTCAATGGATAAGGGAAACAATATAAATTCATTATGGAAAGAAATCCTTGAAAAGATGGATCTCAGGTTGAATTCTTGGAAGAACAAATGCCTATCTTTGGCTGGGAGATTAACATTACTAAAAGCTGTAATGGCGGCTATTCCGATATTCCAGATGACCTGCCAGCAATTACCTAAAGGTGCTCGATTAGAAATGATAAAAAAGATGAGGAAGTTCTTTTGGAATATGAACTCAGACAAAAAGAAATATGCTTTAATATCTTGGGATAAAATTAGCCAGCCTATCAGTATAGGGGGTGTTGGCATCAAAGACTTGGGGGTTCAAAACATGGCTCTGGGGGCGAAGTTAGTCTGGAAAATGTACTCGGATCCGGATCTTAAATGGGTAAGGATCCTCAAAGCTAAATATCTCACTAATTCCAATCCTGATAGTATACTAAGGACGGAGTTTCTTCGGAAGGGATCCAAAGTCTGGAATTTTATGTTAGAATGTAGAGAGGTGATCAGAGACTATTTGACTTGGGATATTGCGGATGGTTCTGAGGCATTGTTCTGGGAAGACTCGTGGGGGGGTTATTCTGCCCTTGACAAAACTGGAATAAGCGTAGAAGGTATTGAACATTGTAAATCAAACAGGGGCAGGTATGTCAAGGATTATATCAAGCTGGTTTCCAATGACCCCGCATTGGGTTGGGAGTGGAAACCCCTTGATGAGATGAACTTGACAAATGCAGACAAGGAAACCCTCTAGAATAATTTGAGGAATAGGCATTTTTCATTACATAATGGGAAAGACAGGATAATTTGGGCTGGTAGTTCTTCGGGCATTTATAAAGCCAAAGAAGGTTACTCACTTTTAAAACTCAGAAGAGCTGTAACCAATCCTAATATTCCGATTAGCCTTTGCTGGAATAATGTGGGTCTTCCCAAAGCTGGCATTTTCTCATGGGAAGCTTCCCAGAAGAGGATTCTTACATCAGATTGGTTCTTGAAATTAGGATTCATGGGACCATCGAGATGCCCTCTATGCGAATCCGAGGAAGAAAATGTGGACCACCTGCTTCTTAGTTGTAGTTTCAGTCAGAGATGTTGGGATTGGCTTTGCTCAAGCCTCGGTTGGCCGACTCCGAGACCGAGGGATATTTCAGAGTGGCTGATTAGCTGGCAACCTCCCTTCACAAAGGATATATACCACTTAGTATGGCAAATAGCACCGACAATCCTCATATGGGAAATATGGAAGGAGAGAAACAGGTGGATCTTTAAAGAATCAAAATTGAGGGTAGAATCCCTTCTAAATAAGATCGAGGCAACAATTGTGGAAAAAATCAATAATAAACTAAGACATACCCAGGGAAAGACTAATAATTTAACCAGATGGGATGAGGTTCTTCGATCTAAATGGATGGGTTTGATTATTCCCCCGTTTATGGGAAGTGGAGGTGAACAGGCTGAGATAGAAAGGAAGCTAACAAAGTGGACTCCCCCCTGAAAGGGCCGGGCTAAGCTTAATTTCGATGGTGCCTCTCGTGGAAATCCTGGAATAGCAGGTATAGGGTGTGCAATTCACCAAGATAATGGTGTACTAATTGCTAGCATTAATAAGCCTATTGGCTGGGCCTCGAATAACATGGCTGAGTTCTCAGCGTTACGGGAGGGATTGATTTTAGCCAAATCACTTGGGATAAAATATCTGGAAATTGAGGGGGATTCATCGTTAACTATAAATGCAGTCAGGACTAGGGTAGTGTCAAACTGGAAATTGCAAGCGGAACTAAAAAGTATTTTGGACTTGATCAAATACTTTGAGGAAACTTCGGTCAATCATATTTATAGGGAAGGCAACACTATTGCAGACAAGTTAGCCAATTTAGGGGCAGATGGTAATTCATATGTCTTTAGAATGGTTTGCCCCATGGATATTTTAGGTGATGTCCGCAATACCCCTTCATATCACTCCTCTCCAAATCCTCTCCTTGTTCCTCATTTATAAACTCTAGGAAGGGTGGCCACAGTCTCCTTACTTCAACATTTTGGTATACTAAGATTCCGATATATATATATACATATATATATATATATATGTTTTCACATAGATATATATATATATATATATATGTGTGTGTGTATATTCATAGACAGTCCCATTCTCATCGGATGGTTCTTATATTTATAAATATATACATATATATATATATATATGTCCATATATATAGATATGTGTATATATATACAATAGTATATATATACATATATATATTTCCTCATATATATATGTATATGTGTGTGTATGTGTGGGTGTAATTAGAAAACTTCATAATCACACACACGCATATATACATATATATATATACAGAATATATATATATATGAGTATGTATATATATAAATATATATATATATATTTATATATATCTATATCTGAACCTTAATATATGCTTGATTTCTAATATCCGAGTCCTTGACTACCATTCGGTGGGTAGGTGCCAGGGGTGTTTCAGTCGTGTTAAGAGGTGATTGGTAAATGGCTGGTTTCTCTGTTCTGACACCTGCAGGTTATTCCTCCAATGCATGTAAACGGTGATAAGTCTGCCCTGGACAGCGAAGGGATAGAATTCAATGCAAATTAAATCTCTTCTTGTAATGATAAGCTGGGTCTGCCAGGCGTTATGTCCTTGAGCCATGGTTACTGGTTTTTTAACACTTGGTTCTCTAGTTCCTACATATCGGTTAGAGCTGGTAACAACTCTAACTGAGGTTATCAACCTTGTTTTAAAGTGGGACAGTTAATGATGGTTTCTATCTCGATGTTTGCATGTCAGTAGAGGTTGTTTCAGAATTGCTTAGCATCCAACATATCTTGATTTTGAGGTATCCTGGATCCTTCGTGTGGGGTTCTTTCGGGTTCTTTCAAATGATTGAGGTATGGGTGACAGATTTATGGTGAGGTTTTGAGGAGGGCAGTAGAGGTAATCCAAGATTTAGATATGGATTCAGATTTTAGTTGGTTTTATTTACAATAAATCTCTGGTCCATTTCTCGGTTCTTCTGTGGTTTCACTTCTTTTCCCAGGCCTATTTTTTTTCTATGTGCATCTGTATATTCTCAGGATCATGGTAGTTTCAATGATAGATTATTGTGCATATTGGCATTTAAAGACACAGACATATGCATAAGAAAATATTTATTTTTTATGATCAGGTTTTGGAGAACTGATTTTTGTAGAATTTAATGTATTTAAGAATCTGATAGAAATTGATTCTTTCCAGCTGTAGGCAGAATTGTAGCCTGGATAATCTCTTAATTTGAAACCCAAAGGGGTAGGATGGTTTCAAGCTAAGGGGTATCCAGGCTATAATCCTCTTACATTATTTGAAAGATGTTATTATTCTTTGAATGATCGATGCAATTTATTAAGTTTACTATGCTACTAACAATCTGGCAAAGTATGTCGCTAAGATTTTGCAGATTCGGGAAACAGGACAAAGTTTATGATCAAAGCATTTGTGGATTAGCCACATATGAGAAGATGGATCCAGCCGGAAAGTGCTGAATGATATTATGTATGGATAGAATCTTAAATGTCTTATTATGTTTGCCTACATCCTCAGATGAGGATTTGTAAAAATGTACAGTTATTTATAATTTCTGATTCCAGAAGGGCGAGACCGGAGGTTTTCTTATCTCCATTCTTTCCTACTGGTGCCCACACTGAATGGAGATGTAATATTTTCATAAAAATAATAAAATGTTGGCTACGGCCTTTTATCGATCAAAAAAGAAAGAAAGTTATTTTATTCTTATGCATTCAAAATAAAATAAAAAGGAAATAAATAGATTAGAGTTGCATGCATATTGTAGGCTACAAATAAATCATTTAATTCTATTTTCTGTAAATGCAGTATAGTACAATATAGTTCTGGAAATTTTCTTTTCATTTATTTCAGAAATTAATAACTAAGATAGATAGTTTATCTAGTCTATGTAAATATAAAAGAAATAAAAAATAAATAAAACAAACAATAATAATATAAATAAAATTAATTTTTTTTTTTTAAATACTTTATTTTTTTTGTCGTAGGGGGTAGGTTTGGGCCGAACCCACTATGTTAAACACAGTGGTTCTGTGTTTAACATAGTGGGATAGTGCGGTCGGCGGCTGCCACTGAGGGAGACCATAGTGGTCGGCGCCACTGCGCCCTCCCACAGTGGACAACCCTAAGGCTGATACTGTGGGCGACCACAGTGGTCTCTGCCACTGTGGAAGTCCACAGTGAGTGGCGCCCGGGGCTCACAGCCACCGCCCTCCTGATGCTCTGCCTCTCTTCCCCCTTCGCCATGGCTGCCGCTCGTTTGACTTCAACCCTGCAACACAAACCCCAAAAAAAAAAGAGAATAAAACCCTAGCCAGTTAGGGCTAGGGTATTTTGGACCAGTAGTAAAGAAATAAAAAATATATATATATAAAAGGGTTCTTTTATATTAATAAAATTAGGGTTTCATTTTATGAAAAACATAATTAAGTTTAGATATATATATATTCATAAAAAAATAATATATGTATATTTTTATACATAGGGTTTAAATTTTGATGGATAGATCAAAATGGAGTAAGAATATTTAACTAGGTGGTTAAAATGTTTAAATATATTTATGAAGTTATTATTTAAATTGAATTAAATGGATTGAGAAGCTTTTAATTAAAATTTTATGTAGTAATAAATAATTTAATTAAAATGGTTGAAATGTTTTAATTTAAGCAAAATATTTCTATTTTAAGATGTATTAAATTAAACGTTGGAGAATTTAAATTCGGTGATAATATTACTTGACTATAGGGATTAAAATTTTAGCCACCTAGACATAGATGCATGTGATTAAACTTTATAGAAAATATTCATTTACGAATATAATCGACCCTTTAGCAGTTTTAATTTAATCTGCTATTTAATTATTGATAAGTAAAATAAAGGCACTTATAAAACTAAGTACTAGGACTAGTTTAATTAGATCCTAAGAACTATGAATGGATATTGGAAGTTAATCTTTTTCTACGTTAATTCATTGGTTTAAGTATTGATTAAGAGTGATGCGACAATAAAACTATTCAATTAGAATTCAGCATATTATTTTAATTATTTTGTTTACTTGAGCGAGTAGATAAAATTAACTCTAAACTTGGTTAAGAAAAAACATGTCATAGCATTTTATATTTGTCAATTTAATGTTTTAAAGTTATGTTTTAAAAAAAAATTATCCCGTTCTTGCCCTAAATTTTGGGCATGACATTTTGGTATCAGAGTAAGGTTTCCAACACTAGGATCCTTTCTCCATTACATTTCGCTTTAGAATATTTAATTAATTTTATTAATTCTTCTAAGATATTTAAATTTAAATAATAAAATATTACTCTAAAGAAAATTAGTTATTAAATTTATTTTATTTCATTTTTTTTCTCTTAGGATGCCTCCGACTACGCGACAAGCTCGCAAGCGCGGAAGGGATCCTAGGCATGCATGCATAGCACATGAAGAAGTAGGTAGGGAGGAATCAGTTCTAGAAGAGAACCCAGAGGCTCCTCCCGAACAGCCAAATGATCCAAAACGAAACCTCTTAGAAGAAATCCAGAACCTAATTGGTATAGTTCAGAAAAGGCTTCCAGCAGAGGACCATCATGTTAGAAATCAGAACTCTGGGAGTCATAGATCAACTAATAGGGAACGGAGTAGGAGTCCACCTCCTATTCCCATAGAGAGTCAGGGTGGGAATGAGCCAGAGTCTGTGCACCTACCAGGACCACCTCCAGTGGCAGGGCTAGTATATTATGAGAGAGCTCATCGGGAGCCAGGGGATCTTATCAGGGAGGTTATACACCTCCAACCACCATCTTTTGGGGGTTCTACCGATGGGGTAGAAGCTGAGGCAAGGCTTTTGAGCCTTGAGAGGTGCTTTGCCTTGTGCTCTTACAAGAGAAATCTAAAAGCACGTGTCGCAGTCCATCTGTTAAGAGGAAAGACCTCCAGATGGTGGAGACAGGAGGAGTACAAGTGCAGATTAGTTCCTGATACTCTCATTTGGGAGATATTTACAAAGAGGTTCAAGGAGAGGTACCTATCGGAACATTACAGGCAGCGTCGAATAGACGAGTTTCATGACCTCCAACAAAAGGGCTTATCAATGACCCAATACGAGAGCAAATTCTTTGAGCTCTTACCTTACATGGATTATCTAAAGGATGAGAAACTTCTCGTCAACCGCTTCATCAAAGGGCTGAATGCCAGCATAGCAAGGCCAGTGAGGATGTCCACTCTAGAGAGCCTTCAGGTTGTTGTAGAGAAGGCATTGATAGCAGAGGAGATTCAGGTCAGACCATAGGATACTAGGGATCGGTTTCAAAGCTGAAACCCTACACCCCAGACTTACGGATTTTAGAAACCCCATTGGAAAGGGAATAACTGAAACTCACAAGGGTTCTCCAAACCCCCTCCTCCGCAAGAGTCACAACAGAACCAGAGGCAGAAGCCTCCATAGTATCAGCAAGGCACAAAACCCAAGTAGTGGTAGTCTCAGGGTCAGAGGCAAGATCAGAGAGTGTAGGTTCCTTACACACCTCCGGTGAGGACTCAACAGTCCTCCAGGGGTGGGTATAGTGGATCTAGCAGGACAGGAGGACATGCTTTCTCTAGGCCTCAGGGCACCCAGTTTCAGGCATGGGGTGCTTTCTTTACTTGTGGAGCCATGGGGCATATGGTGAGGGATTTTTCTTAGGGTCAGATGGTAGGGAATTAGCAGATGGCCACTTCAGAGCCTACAGTTGGTGATATGGGTAGGTCCGCAGTGGTTGACAACTGCCAGGCTGAGCACCAGGCCACAGTCATCGAGGCTGCAGGTATGATCAAAGGTAACAATGTATCTATTTTATTTGATTCAGGAGCTACCGACTCCTTCATTTCTCCATTGGTTGTGGAGCATTGTGGGCTAGTGGCAACTAGACAGGGTGTCAGTTGGGAAGTGGAGTTAGCTTCAGGGGCTAGAGTGTTAGTGGAATCAGAGGTTAGGGCATGTCAGCTGTAGATTGGCAAGACCACCACTTTAGTATACCTTAGAGTGACACCACTTGGATCTTATGGTATTGTACCTGGCATGGATTAGCTTTATGCCCACAGAGCCAAGATAGATTGCTGCTTGAAAAAGATCGAGTGTGAGGATGATCATGGTTCACCCATAGTTATCACCAGGATTCAGAGACCCATGTCTCTTCGTATGATCTCTGCTATGCAGCTTAAGCGGAGCATGTGAAAGGGATGTTAGCTTTTTGCTATCACCATCAGTGATCAAGGAGAAGAGGATGAAGAGGAAACATCGCTTGATGACCATCCTATCCTTAAGGGATATTCAGATGTGTTTCCATCAGAGTTACTTGGTATGCCGCCTCGTAGAGAGATTGATTTTCATATAGACCTTGTACCAGGAGCCGAACCAGTTTCCAGAGCACCTTATAGAATGACCACAAATGAGCTTAATGAGATCAAGATACAGCTTGAGGAACTCCTTGAGAAGGGGCTCATTCATCCTAGCATATCCCCATGGGGTGCACCAGCCATCTTCATAAAGAAGAAGGATGGATCTCTCCAATTATGCATGGATTATCATCAGTTAAACAAAGTAACTATCAAGAATCGATATCCATTACCCGGAATCGATGATTTATTTGACCAACTTTAGGGTGCCAAAGTCTTTTCCAAGATTGATCTGAAGTCAGGATACCATCAGTTGAGAATAGTGGAAAGTGATATCCACAAGACCGCATTTCGCACTAGATATGGCCACTATAAGTTCACCGTGGTTCCATTCGGTCTTACGAATGCTCCAGCTATTTTCATGAGCCTCATGAATGGGGTATTCCGCACATTTCTGGACTGCTTTGTGATTGTGTTCCTTGATGATATATTGATATATTCTCAGAATGAGAAGGAGCATGAGGAGCACCTGAAATAGGTATTGCAGTGTTTGCGGGACAATTAGTTGTATGGCAGTTTGTCGAAGTGTGCTTTCTTTCAATCAGAGGTCAAGTACCTTGGGCATATTATTTCCGGTGATGGGATCTCAGTTGACCCATCAAAGATCAGAGCTATTATGGATTGGCCAGCACCAACCACTATGACTAAGGTTAGGAGCTTCATGGGCTTAGCAGGCTATTACTGACGTTTTGTTGAGGGATTCTCCAGAGTCGCACATCCTATTACTTCTCAGCTTCAGCGTAAAGGGAAGATGTTTGAGTGGACAGAGAAGTGCGAGAAGGCCTTTCAGGAACTCAAAAAGGCACTTACTAGCGCACCTATCCTTGTTGTACAAGATCCCTCAGCTGACTTCATGGTTTGTATAGATGCTTCACTAGAGGGTTTAGGAGTAGTTCTTATGCAAGATGGTAGGGCTATAGCTTTTGAGTCTAGGAAAATTAAGACTCATGAACTTAATTATCCTACTCATGACCTTGAGCTTGCAGCAGTAGTGCATGCACTTGTGAGGTGGAGACACTTCCTTTTGGGTCATCACTTCAAGCTGCATTCAAATCATCAGAGTCTTAAGTACATTTTTAGTCAGCCGAACCTTAATGCACATCAGAGGAGATGGATGGAGTTCTTGTGCGAATATGATTTTGACGTTCACTACATCAAAGGAAAGGAAAACATAGTTGCAGATGCTTTGAGTAGGAGACATCATGAGGTATACACCATATCTATGGGCATGGATTTGAGAGATCGTATACTACAATAGTTGCCAGAGGATGGATGGTATTTAGAGGTTTGTCAGGTGATACGATCTCAGGATACCCTAGAGGGGAAATATGTGGATTATTCTTTGGAGTCCAATGGACTATTACACCATAGAGGGCGCATCTATGTACCTTCTTCCAGGGGATTGTGAGAGTTCATTGTCACAGAGGCTCATAGAGCTCCTTACAAAGCACATCCCGAAGTTAAGAAGATGCATGCTAGCTTGAGGCAGCTATATCATTGGCCAGGAATGCGGCAGCTCATTGCTAAGTTAGTAGCTTGATGTCTTGAGTGTCAGAGAGTCAAGGCAGAGCATCGACATCTAGGTGGGTTGCTCCAGTCTCATACTATACCAGAGTGGAAGTGGGATACTATATCCATGGATTTCATCATTGGTCTTCCTATTTCTTCTCATCGCCATGATGCCATCTTGGTGATAGTTGACAAGTTGACCAAAGTGGCTCACTTTTCACTAGTTCGGACTACCTTCACAACACCAGCGGTAGCACAGGTGTTCTTGCGAGACATTGTCAGACTTCATGGTGTTCCACGCAAGATTATTTCTGACAGGGATTCCCTCTTCACTTCTTCCTTTTGGAAGGCATTACAGGAAGCTATGGGCACTAAGCTCAATTTTAGTACAACCTATCACCCAAAAATGGATGGTCAGACAGAGAGGGTTAATCAGGTGTTAGAGGATATGCTTCACATGTATGTCATGGATCATTGGACCAGATGGGAAGAGTACCTTCCCTTAGTGGATTTTGCCTATAACAATGGGCATCACACTTCTTTGGGGATGTCACCCTATCAAGCATTATACGGCAGGCCTTGTAGGACACCGTTGAGTTGAGACCGAATAGAGGATAGAGTTGCTATTGGTCCTAAGATAGTTTAGGATATGGAACAGTAGGTGGATTTGATTAGGCAACATATTAGAGAGGCACTGGATAGACATAAGAAATATGTAGATGCAAAGAGGATAGATCGTAGCTACTTGGTTGGAGACAGAGTTTTCTTGAGAGTGCGACCGCATAAGAGTCCAATCTGTTACGAAAAGGGTTCTAAGCTCGCACCTCACTTTGTAGGACCTTTTGAGATCCTTGAGAGGATAGGCTCAGTTGCCTACCGTTTACCATTGCCACCTAGCCTGTCACGCATCCACGATGTGTTTCATGTATCAGTTTTGAGGAAATATATCTATGATGAGTCTCATATTTTAGATTGGGATGCCTTGCAGGTGGAGTCGGACGGGCAACTAGCTTTGGACCCCATTCGCAATTTGGCACGATAGATGCTGGCCCTTCGAGGTTGAGAGCTGGACCAGGTTAGGGTCCAATGGGATTGCTATGATGAGGTTACGACTTCATGGGAGGATGCAACACGTATGAAATCGGAGTACCCCCATATTTTTGATGAACTCCAGGAGGAAGTTCATGCCTAGAGGGAGAGGGTGTGAGGCCCTACCCCAACTCGGTCGAGCATTTCAGTAATTTTTATGTTGAGACTATTATGGATGCTTTATTTTTATACATTATGGATTTAGAACTTATATGATTTCATGATTTGGATAACATTGCTATATGTTGATGCTTCATTTATATGCTTTATGATATAGAACTCTACATGATTTCTAAATAGGATGACTTTGCGATGATATATGTCGTTATTCGATTTACAGGACTTTACTATGATGATAAAAATAGGATGTATGTTTTATGTGTGGATCAAAATTAAGAGAATTATGAAAATTGCTTATGTTGAGTTATTTGGATGCAAGATGTATTGATTTAAATGTATATTGTATGCAGAGTGCTTGATGTGTATTCTTAATCATGTGTTTTACATTATATGAGGTTATTTGAAATTACTAATGTGTAATTGAGATGCGCAGCAAAATTATCCATGTGACCATGGAAATATTATGGAGAACCAAGCCTAGACCTATGTGCGTTCGTAAAACTAGGGTTTGTCTATTTGGAGAGACAACACCCCATTTGTATCGTATTTTATTCATGAAAGTGATTGTTGCATGAATGTTAAATTGAATTTTGATTATTTGTGTAAATCCAATGAGAGACAAGATTTCATGTATAATTGTGTAAAAGTATTTTCTTTGTGTCACTTGACACATGTTTTGATTTATGTTCGAGTTTTTAAATTTGTCTCTTGGAGGGAGTTGTTTAACTATAGCTTTTTCAATTAATTTAATATGATTCCATAAATGCCTTGGGTAAAGAATCTTTGGGATGGTCAACATAGGTTTGACCCGAAAATAAACTTCAGAGGGGTTAAAAAAGGGTTAAATGGACACCTAGGGATAGTTTATTAGGGTTTCCTAAAGCCCATAAGGTATACCTAAGGGTTAGGAGTAATTTTAGGCATGCTTCTAGTCCCATGTGACCATTTAGACACCCTAAAAAGTGACTTTTCTAAGTTGTGCGAAAATTGAAATTAGAAGGCTTGAACTAAGTTGTTAACCTTCCTTTTTGAATGAGAGTTCCCTTTCCCATTTTACCTTACTTTCCTTTTCAGTTTTAGAAACTTGTGAGAACTCCCACTAGTGTCTTCTTAAGCAAGAATGAGAGATTTTGGGGGTAATCACCCACTCTCCATTTTTGGAGACAAAGAATTTTGAAAGGAAAAAGATAGATTTGGGAATTAAGAATTTGGCTAAGTGTAGAAAGGAAAGACTTGTGGAATTGGGCTGCTCATCCTCAAAAAAACTAGCATACCTTTGGGCAGTTTAAGGTCGGTTCTACATTTCTTGTAATGTTTTCTTACTGCATGTTGTATTAAAAGAATTGCTTATGTTAAAGACTAGTTTTCCTTGCATGTATTCCTTGGAAATTTATTTGGTGTTTTGTGCTTATGCAATTTATGTGTTTTGGGAGTAATCAAGACCTCCTAATTTTGGGAGAGAGGATGGTCTTGTGGGTGGTAGAAGTGACAGCCCTCGAGTGAGAGGCTCTCGTTATGAGAGTGATCACAAGGGGTTTTATGTGACCCTTGTTGCATGCCTTGTTTATGCATTGGGGTTCATAAGGAGGGAAATAAGGCATGAATGCCTTGGGGGGCATAAGGAATGTGGGGTTGTTATTCTTGATGTATTTGGTTTGCCATGAGGTGGCTATATGTTTTACCATACTTGCAGCCTCCTCAGGGTACTTGGTCCGCTACCACCCTTGAAAAGACATCACAACGTGTGGTGCAGTGTAGCCTTGGTTGGGAATGTGATTGTGGATGTTTTCTCTTGTTTATTTGTGTTTGCATGTGTGTTACCTGTCTAGGGCTTGGTTGTCCAATCTTGGGGGTGGCTACCAGTTAGCCTAGGCTGGGAGGTGAGCTCTCCATGGTCATAGCTTTTATTTAAAATGCAGGCTGTCGGAAGAAAAGAATAGGACAAGTGGAAGGTTGCAGGAGTTATTTGTTGCAGGAAATTATTTATAAATGTAATTATTATTTGAAAAAGTCCTCATTTATTAGAAATGAGAGACCCATTGTAAAGTGACAATAGTGTTTTTTATATACGTTTTTAAAAGTTGTATTATTTTAGTATGCTATTCATTGCAGAAAAGAAATGAGTATTCCTAAATTAGTTTTTCCAAAGTTCAAAATATTATATATAATGTGTTTATAATAAATTGCAAAGCAAGAAAGTTATTTTATTCTTATGCATTCAAAATAAAATAAAAAGGAAATAAATAGATTAGAGTTGCATGCATATTGTAGGCTGCAAATAAATCATTTAATTCTATTTTCTGTAAATGCAGTATAGTACAATATAGTTTTGGAAATTGTCTTTTCGTTTATTTCAGAAATTAGTAACTAAGATAGATAGTTTATCTAGTCTATGTAAATATAACTTTTTACAGTTGCTGTATGAAATTAATTTAATTCAGTCAGTTACTTTATGCATAAGATAAATCTAAGGTTAACTTAGTACATCTATGTTTTAGCTATAAAGTATCTTTTCGGTTTTTTTTTCAGGAAAAAACAATACATGGGTTAATTAAGGATTTCGTTAGCAATCTATTTTAGTAGTTTTTTTTAAAACAAAAGAAATTAGAGATTAAATGCATAGTAATGTTATCTCTCCTTATGCAATCAATGAAAATAAATAAGTACTTATATTTAAAATACAATGCAATATATATATATATAAGAAATGAAAAATAAATAAAACAAACAATAATAATATAAATAAAATAATTTTTTTTTTTTAAAAATACTTTATTTTTTTATCGTAGGGGGCAGGTTTAGGCCGAACCCATTGTGTTTAACATAGTGGGACGGCACGGTCGGTGGCCGCCACTGTGGGAGACCACAATGGTTGGTGCCACTACAACCTCCCACAGTGGTCAACCCTAAGGCCGACACTGTGGGCGACCACAGTGGTCGCCGCCATTGTGGAAGTCCACGGTGAGCAGTGCCCGGGGCTCATAGCCGCCGCCCTCCCGATGCTCCACCTCTCTTCCCCCTTCGCCATGGCCGCCGCTCGTTTGACTTCAACCCTGCAACACAAACCCCCAAAAAAAAAGAGAATAAAACCCTAGCTAGTTAGGGCTAGGGTATTTCGGACCAGTAGTAAAGAAATAAAATATATATATATATATATATATATATAAGGGTTCTTTTATATTAATAAAATTAGGGTTTCATTTTATGAAAAACATAATTAAGTTTATATATATATATATATATATTCATTAAAAAATAAAATATGTATATTTTTATACATAGGGTTTAAATTTTGTTGGATAGATCAAAATGGAGTAAGAATATTTAACTAGGTGGTTAAAATGTTTAAATATATTTGCGAAGTTATTATTTAAATTGAATTAAATGGATTGAGAAGATTTTAATTAAAATTTAATGTAGTAATAAATAATTTAATTAAAATGGTTGAAATGTTTTAATTTAAGCAAAATATTTCTATTTTAAGATGTATTAAATTAAATGTTGGAGAATTTAAATTTTGTGATAATATTACTTGACTATAGGGATTAAAATTTTAGCCACCTAGAGGTAGATCCATGTGATTAAACTTTATAGAAAATATTCATTTACGAATATAATCGACCCTTTAGTTGTTTTAATTTAATCTACCATTTAATTATTGACAAGTAAAATAAAGGCACTTATAAAACTAAGTACTAGGACTAGTTTAATTAGATCCTAAGAACTATGAATGGATATTGGAGGTTAATCTTTTTCTACATTAATTCATTGGTTTAAGTATTGATAAAGAGCGATGCGACAATAAAACTATTCAATTAGAATTCAGCATATTATTTTAATTATTTTGTTTACTTAAGCGTGTAGATAAAATTAACTCTAAACTTAGTCAAGACAAAACATGTCATAGCATTTTATATTTATCAATTTAATGTTTTAAAGTTATGTTTTAAAATTATTTTTTATCCCGTTCATGCCCTAAATTTTGGGCATGACATTTTATTACATCATTAGGGTTTGTAATGAGATTAATGCATACTTTAAAACTATCCCCACCTTTCAAAAGAGTCAATGATTTGTTCATAAAGGATGAAATATCATTGAAAAAGTAGTTGAATTTAAAAATAGTTGGGATTTTGTTTGGCTTATCTGGATCATACTTGGTATTCTTGTAGATGATTTTATGATCATCATTCTATGGATCCATGTAATATTCAAATTTGATAACTTTGGGCTCAAACTATGCGGGTTCTATAACTTTTCTCATGATTTCATTACACCCAAATTATAGATCATAAATTAACTTGATCAAGTTGGATACTCTATAATTGAGAATTCTCTTTACATGATTTTCAACTTATTGTATAGCTTAAAAATCCCATTAATTCTCCTTCTGAAAAGCCTTAACTCATCCATCACATGGCTAAATTAATTCAACAAAATTAAAATAAATAAATCATTTATTAGCCACTTATCTCCAACTTCCAAAATAAATGAAATATTGTGTATGTACACATATTTCTTAACCTTCTTCTATATTCTCTCCAACATCCCTACATCTTAGGAAGGACTTGAGTCCACTTTTCCTCTCATACCTAAATCTTCTCCAACCATCCCTAGATCCCCCCAGTCAGCAACCCAGTCAAGGTGAGATGAGCAACACATGTCTTCTCCTTCCTCCTTTCTCTCAACCTTCACCTTTGCTCATAGTCATCCAAATTTGCAGATCTGATCATGACCATTGATCTAGGACACATCATCTTATCCTCTCAAAAGTCTATAAAAGTAGGAGGTTGAGTTGAGAAAGATTTAGTCTTCAAGTTAAAAATTTGAGTAAAACTTATGCATCCGTGAGTTTTTATCTTGAAGCAATTTAGCAATTTAGCATTTCTCATTTAGCATAATCATTTAGCTTTAAATCATTTTCATTGCATATCATAGTATCAGTTAACCAACAATTATCAATCCATTCTTCATATGCCATCTTGGAAGCTACCAATGCTTATCTGAGAGAAAATCATCTGCAACCGGGAACAATGGAGTTAGGACACAATGAGACTTAAATCATGAAGGTAATAATATGGTTTTTATTTTTATATCAATTTCATGTAGTTTTATTGGTTGAGTTTGGATTTCTTGTAGCATTTCCTTTGTATTTTGTGAAACTAATATGCTGCAGGTAGTATTATGATGGTGAAATTCAAGTCGACACATTTTGGCACTCACCGTGGGGTTGGAGCCTCACATATATCTTTCTAATATCCTATCTAGTTCTCACAAACATAAGTTTAATGCATTTGTAATTCAGATTCATGCTTGTGTGAGTTTTGACAGTTCTTTTATTTAATAGATTAGCACTTTTGTCTCGCAGGTTAGCGCATTTGGCATTTAGGTTAGCGCTTTTGTTGGCAAATCAACGCATTTGATTCTTAAATTAGCACTTTTGTCTATGAGATTAATGCATTTGTCATTTTGGTTAGCGCTTTTGTCAGTGAATTCTTGCATTTTAGTCTGGAGAGCAGCTCTTTTGTATTGTAGGTTCACGCTTTTGTCCTCTAAGTCAACACTTTTGAGGTGGAAGACAGTGCATTTCCTAGGATAGCGCTTTTTTTTTCAACTAACAAACTTTTTCTATAGACCCGAATGTCCAAAAACTAAAAATTTCAAACTACTAACATATCTATGTGCAGGATTATTTTTAAGCAAATTTCATGCATTTCCTCACGTAGTTAATTAGGGGTTTTATCTTGGAAAGTAACACATCATATCTTGCTCATTTAACTTAACTAAGGGATAAATCGACAACATGCAACTTGCATTTTGAGTGACTTCTTTAAAGTAGTTGCATGTAGATTGTAGAGGGCTAAAATAAACTTGTGTTTTCCATGCTTGATGAAGTAGTAGGTAAGTATGCTCTCACCCTCATAGGGTGATCAGAAAACTAGACCTACTCTCTTTTATTTTTAATCTTTAGAGGGCCTTCCTTCCCAAGCTTCCTTGAGGGGGCCAGTGAGAGGGCAATGACCCAAAGTGGAAACGGGCTAACACCAAGTCCTTCCGATCCACTCTAAATAAATTTTGTCACAAACAACATGTGTTGATAAGTTCATACCGACACTATGTTTCCCCATAAACCCTATGGAGTGTAACCTCTATAGGTTGAGAACCTTTTGTATTTACAAAGCTGAAAGTGCCGCATGTATGGCCACATGACCAGAAGCCTTTACTAAAAACCACTTGTTATAGTTGCCAAAATCCTTCTAATTGTTGGTGCAGGAGGTTGAACATCCGAAACGGCTCACACACATACAATTCTTAGTAGAGATATAAAGTTTTCCATGGGGAGATTTCATGGAAACTGATGCTTGGCTGCCCCAAAGAAGTGAGTGTCGAGGGTGGAGCCAGTGGGGTCAAGCATCTAAATATCTGATCTGAGTAGTGTAGCCTCAGGGGAAATCCCATGTGAGATTCAACAATTGTTGTCTCAGCCTGCCATAGGATTCGTACTTGCTTGTGCATTTTTTTTTTCAAACATTGTGTCTTCTATGTCTATCACATGCTTAGAATGGTCAAAAAAATTGAAGAAAATCATCATCCAAAATTGAGCAAAAATCTAACAACTTGCTAGAAAATTTGAAAAATCCTTGAAACACAGTCAGAACAACGCTTTCAAGAAACAAAGTAGCGCATTTGTCCCATAAGTTAGCACTTTGGACCAAAAAGTTAGCACAAATGCTTTCTCACATCTAAGACAAAGCATATCAAACCAAAATTTCAAAGTCAGTATCAAAACACATTTTGAGTAGAATTGTCTTTAAACTATCACACATCTTCAAACTAGTTCGATAACTGGGTTACTAATCCAATGAGCTATTTCCAAAAGGTTTCCATAAGCATAAAACATTCAACAAGCTAGTGATTCAAACATCTTAAGTGCAAAAATCAACATCATTATCAGTTTCTCATCAGGATATATCAAATCCTCTGTCATGAAACTTGATCAATCCACCTTGTGTTCATTATCTTGGATATATCTTTCCTATTTTGAACCTAGGTTATATCAAAATCAAAATTGTACTTGATGCTCTGCAAAAAGGATTAGAAAATCTGTTTGATGGCAACACACACAAGAGCACAAGAAACAAACGTTAGTGTTAGCAACAAAAGATTATCCTAAACAGGCATATCAAGAGAGATATTAAGCATGAAATAGAAAGCATATAAATATAAAATGAAATAGCTAATCAAGATGCTCATAGTTGCTCCTCCCTTGTTCCTCTCCTCTCCAAGTCCCAAATGAGTGTAGCTCTCAGCAGCTTTTTGCACTATGGATGCTTATGGAGGATTGAGATTTAATACTAAGCTTCAAATATGAAATAAAAAGCTAAATACTATGCTAGAGTAGATAGTGATGCTATGAAAAAGCTCTATGCTAATGCCAGTATAACAACAATACTCTAAATGCTTCTCCTTTTGCTTGAGGAGAAGGGTTCTATTTATAGAAGAAATGGGGAAATGAAGGGTTAAGATTGAATGGTTTAATCAAGGGCCAAGTTTGAAAGTTGGGGATCCATGTGCACAATTGGCACCAATAAAATGGTGACAAGTGTCAACATAGGATTGGGTTGAGAGAAGAGGTTGGAGGCATTAAAGGCCTGAGAAGACCTCATGGTTATCTAGAAGGTAAGGGTCAAGTCTAAATTAAGATTACCCATTGGATTAAGAGTTAATCCAAGGATAAACCTTTGTGCAAATGTTTAAGAGATAATCATGGTCAAAGCATTAAAGGCTTGATGAGACCTTTGGGTTGGGTAGAGGTTGAGTCAAAACAAATGTTTTAACCATGTGGGAGGGTTGAATTAACCATTAATGGTTATTGGAGACTTTGGGGATTAAGTGGTTGAAGGTTGAAAGCTTTCAAAGGTTATCCAAGACTTTGAGCCATTTAGTGGTTGAAGGTTGGAAGCTTTCAAAGGTTATCCAAGACTTTGAGGGTTAATTTGTTGAACACACAAAGCATTAATTGCTTTTCAAAGACTTTGGAGTCTTTGAGAAGTGACTCCAATTTGCTTAGGAATGTGACAATATTTGGGGGATGGATTAGGCTAATTAGGAAGGGTTTAGAAGAATTTAGAAGGGGTTTAGGCATGCAAGTGGATTTTGTAGGAAAATGCAAGTGGGAGAAATTTTGGTATTTTCAATTAAAATAAAATCATTTATTTCAATTAAATGGTGTAATTTGCATTTGGATAAATATTCAAATAAATATTAATTTATTTAAATGAGAAAAATGAAGATAAAGCATTTAAAATGCTTGAAGACTTTGAGGGAAACCATTAAAGGCTTGAAGACTTTAAGGAAAACCATTAAAGTCTTAAGAAGACTATAGAAGGAAGCCATCAAGTTTGAAGACTTTAAAGCCATCAAGTTTGACTACTTTAAGGGAAACCATTAAAGGTTTCAAGTGGGTGAGGATAAATAGGATTTTAAATAAATAATTTATTTAAAATAGTTGTGCAACTTGCTTTTGTAGGAAAATACAAGTGGGTGGAGGATAAAGGTGATTTAAATAAATTATTTATTTAAAATAATTGTGCAATTTGCATTTGTAGGAAAATGCAAGTGGGTGGAGGATAAAGGTGATTTAAATAAATTATTTATTTAAAATAATTGTGCAATTTGCATTTGTAGGAAAATGCAAGTGGGTGGAGGATAAAGGTGATTTAAATAAATGATTTATTTATTTAAATGTGAGAGGTGGGATTTTGGGGGTTTTAAATAAATATTAATTTATTTAAATGTGAGAGAAGATTTAATTAAATAAATATGATTTATTTATTTAATTAATGGTCTGAATTTGGTTAAGTGAATTAAATCAAATAAATTGAATAATTTATTTAATTAATAGGAGAATAGGGTTAAGATGAATTAATTAAATATTAATTTAATTAATTATTAATTGATGGTTAAATAATCAAATAAATACTAAGTATTCATTTAATTAAGTGGACAAATTTATGTGACTACATTTGCCCCTCTTTGAGACGGTGTGGTTTATCGCGTCGTTTCAAAGAAAGAAAAATAGGTGTGAAGAAATGCCCCATAAAATGTAAATTTAATGGGTGGTATGCCCCCTCGAGGGATGGGCCGAATTTTTTTGAAAAATCGGGCGATCTCTCGAAAAAGAATGAAAAGCGAAGGGGAGGTAGAATAGAAGAAATTAGAACTAATGATGAAAGAATGGGAGAAAATGGAGTGAATATGAAGAAACAACAAGCCAACGAATACCCTGAGGTCATGCAAGAGATACATAGCAGATGTAGTGTGGGGTTTGGATTGATGCTATACAATTGATCAAAATTGTTTGGACAATCTGGTGCAATCGGTTTAATTGCCCCGGTCAAGTCAAAGCGTGACAGTTGATGTCAGTTGGTCGCTTGGACATGATAAAGTCTAAGTAAGTGAATCAAAGTGACCTGATGTGACTTAGACAATTGATGTAATTGCCCGATGAAGTCAAGGTATATGAAGCAAAATACTCGTTGAGACGTAGACAATTGATGTAATTGTCCGTTGGATTGTGTTTGATTGGCTAATCAATTGATAGTATGTGCGTGTGATGGATGGTTGTGGGGAATCATGGCAACCCCGTTGAGACTAGGTCATTGTGATAAATGCCTGATGTAGTCTAGGATTACCATAATCGATTACCTGTTGAGACCCGAAGATACTTGATCAGAGTATCTGTTGATAGTCTAGGTGTGTGGGAGTCGATGTATCTGTGTAGATAGAGTAACTGGCTTAATTTTGTGGATGAGTGAGGATGGGAAGCGATGAAGGGATTAGGATGATGTTGATGATCAAGATAGGGAGGGTGAGGGGGGATTTGATGTTAGATAGAAGATATGGAGGACTAGGATCGAGTCCTATGGAAGAAGAGGAAAATAAAGTATGCATTATTATGACTATGTATGCATGATATGCAGCTATTATGAATGTATGGATGGGTGGAATGCAACGAAATGCAATATATACAAATGAGATGGAATGACGATCCATGGTGCTTTATTTTTCATCATTGAGCTTTAAAATGTTGTAAGAAAATACAAGCAACTTGACATAAAGATTCAAGATGACCAGAGTATTTCTTACATGGATTTTGATATAGCAAGTTAATACAAGCAACTTGATATAATGGATCAAGTTGACCTGAGTATTGCTTGCGGAACAGACAAGGATTATCTCCGTTCATGCATGACTTGGATCGTCCTCCTTGATCTTAGGCTGATCATATCCTGAGACAAGTGCATACCGTACTAAGAAATAAAAACCTTTATCCAAATTGGATGAGGAGGAACCAAAGAATGAGCAGTGTACCTGTAAACAAACAATATATACATAAAGAATAAAGAATATGGATCCTTGGTAATGGTTCATGCTCATATGGTCGAGGTATACGCTGTAGTCAGCAAGCCGTAGTGATCTATGATTGCATTTGGCATAAGATCACATAGCCTAGTGAACTTCCCACGTAGACACCATTAGTACATGCCCCAGAACTTCATCGGAAATAATGCACAAACGATACAAAACAATGTTGAAAAGATCCCAATACAGATAAACAAATGAATTACTCACAAATCAACCAAGTATTTGACAGCCTAACAGAATTTTCTTGTCAAAGAAAACATCATCTTGTCTTTGTTTTGGTAAGGAAGGATGCATCCTTGTTTTAAAGACAGTTTTGGATTGTTGATGTGGATTGTGTGGTTGTTTGGTAAATGGTCATTGTGTGAGTAGTTTGTCGCAATGTTTGTTTTGGTATCTACATGGATGAGTATGTACAAGGTGTTGCCATGTTTTTGTGTGATTTTTCAATGGTTTTGTCGATGTTTTTGGATTTTGAATTGTTTTGAATGTTTTTGGTATTTTTGCGAGATATTTTTGAATGTTTTTGGATTTTTGATGATTGTTTGAATGAAGAGCGTAATGAATATATAAGACAATGTAGAATCCACTTCCATCAATAGGTTAAAGGCATTGCCCCCAGTTTTAGACATGACTATGAAAAAGCGGGATGCAAGATGTATGGAGTACTATCATAATTGCAGAGGAATAACAAGCCATGGTTGATGGATGGATGGATGTATGTATGAAGTAGATGTGATCGCCACAAGTCTAAAAGATAATGGAGCCATAGCCTTTACGAGTGGCGCCTATTTGCCAGGTTTTCACCATCGCACTTACCCAAGGTGCCACCGGAGTGGTTGTTCACCGTTTGGATGCATGATTTTTCTTTACTTTTTTTGAATGTTTTTGTATTTTCTTTAGGACATTTTCTGAATGTTTTTGATATTTTCTGATATGTAGGGGAGCCTGATGCTCTGTACACCTTAGGTATAAAACCGTTTGAGGTGCATGCTATTGATTGGGTCTGCGAGTGGTTCTCCATCTGATGTGGCCAACTGATATGCCCCGGACCCGAATACAGCAGTGACAACATATGGGCCCAACCAGTTTGATTCAAACTTGCCTTGATGTTCTCTGTTTGGTTGGTTGCGAGGATTTTCTCGAAGAACAAGATCACCTACCTCAAATGTACGAGATCTAACTCGGTGATTGTAGCTTCTACTCATGCGCTGCTGATAGGCTTTGAGGTGATTGTATGCAGCTTGTCGCTTCTCATCAAGTAACTCTAAGTCCTGAAGGCGTGAGACTCTGTATGCTTCATCATCAATGAGATTATGCAAGGAAACTCGTAATGATGGTATCTCAACCTCAATAGGTAAGATAGCTTCGGCACCATAGACCAATGAATAAGGAGTTGCACCTGTAGGGGTCCGAATGCTAGTTCGATATGCCCATAGCGCTGGATTCAATTGAACATGCCAATCACGGCTGGCATCATTGACTGTCTTCTTTAGGATCCTCAATATGTTTTTATTGGATGCTTCGGCCTGACCATTGCCTTGTGGGTAATAGGGAGTGGAAAAGCGGTGTTGGATATGAAATTTCTCACAAAGCTCACGAACATCCTGATTTTTGAAAGGAAGACCGTTATCTGTGACAATGGACATGGGCACACCATACCGGCAGATGATGTAATTGAGGATGAATGAGGCGATCTGCTTGCCGGTGACTTGGGTAAGTGGAACAGCTTCGATCCACTTGGTGAAATATTCGGTGGCGGTAATAATGAATTTATGGCCATTGGATGAAGATGGATGGATTTTACCCACAAGGTCGAGGCCCCATTGACAAAAAGGCCATGGTGTTGTGATTGGTTGCAGTTCTTGAGCTGGTGCATGTATTAGGTCGCCATGAACTTGACATTTTTTGCACTTCCTGACAAAGTAGTAGGAATCCTTTTCCATAGATGGCCAATAGTATCCAGCTCGCATGATCTTCTTGGCTAGTGATGGACCACTTGAGTGAGTCCCGCAAATTCCTTCATGTACCTCTTCCAAAGCCTTTGATATCTCATCTTGTTCCAGACATCGAAGGAGAGTACCATCAAGACTACGTCGGTATAGGGTTTCAGCAATAATGGTATATCGAGCAGTTTGGCGAATGAAGGTTTTACG